>NW_011888838.1:492674-502563 GCF_000151845.1 Pteropus vampyrus
GGATAAGAGAAAAGAAATTTGGGAAGAATCTAAAAGTTTTAGAAACAAACATAGAATGTACCAAATGCATATTGTGAACCTTATAGCAATAACTAAAATAAATAAATGTATGCATCCATAAATAAATAAAAGGTAAATAAATAGTATATCTAATAAATTTATAAAGGAGATAAACTTGAATTCTAAAGCATTTCTCAAATAGTCCAAATGAAGATAGGGCAGATGAGATATTAGTCAAGGTTCTCCAAAAAAAACAGAACAGATGCATAGATGATAGATGATACATGTTAGATGATAGATTAGATAGATAGATGATAGATTAGATAGATAGATATAGATAGATGGTAGATGATAGATAGATGATAGATAGGTAGATGATAGAGATAGAGATTGACTTATTATAAGGAATTGCCTCATGTAATTATGGAGGCTGACAAGTCCTAAGATCTACAGTGTGAACTGGCAAACCAGAGCCCCAGGAGAGCAGATGATGGATCCCAAACTAAAGACTTTCATCTTGAGACCCAGAAACCACTCATGTGTCAATATGTGTCCGAAGGTGGAAAAAAAATAAAATAAAACCAATGTCTCTTGAAGGCACGAAAGCAGCCAGACAGGAAGAATTCTCTTCTACTTTGGCTCAAGTGATGGGATGAAGCCCACCCACATTAGAGAGAGCAATCTGTTTTACCTATTTAAATTTTAATCTTATCAAAACTTTCTCACAGAAATACCCAGAATAACATTTAACCAAGTATTTGAGCACCACAGGATCCAGTCAAATTGACAAAAAATCAGCCATCACAGAAGGATAAAGAAAAAGCAAAACTGATATAACAAATAGCAAACATAGCAAGATGTTACACTTAATTCCAATCGTATAAAAATGACATTAAATATAGATGGACTAAACACTTCAAAGAGAAAAATAAAAATAAAACTACATGCCATTAAAAGAAGATATACATTTAAAATAAGATAAAAATAAAATAACAGTAAAAATATTGAAAAAAGATTGTCATGAAAATACAAATCATAAGAAATTCAGACAATCATATTAATATCAGACAAAATAGACTTCAGGGTATATAGTATTATCAGAGGTGAAGAGAGATATTTTATAATAATTATTATAGTAAAATTATTACAGTAAAGTCATCAACAATAAAAAAGACATTATAGACCTAAATATGCATGAATCTAGTATCAAAACTTTAAAAAAATACATAAAATATAAACTAACAGAACTGAATGTACAAAGAGAGAGTGATATGACTAAGGAGAGTCCAATATTCATAGAAAAATAGAAAATGAGCAAAGATAGAATATTTGAAGAAGATTAACAACTAACTAAAACTGAACAATACTTACAGAGCACTACAAGCATAACAGGAGTGGTCAGCAAGACAAATATTAAGCTGAATCATAAAACAAGTCTCAATCAATTTAGAATTGAAATCACAGAGTAAGTCTCATGTGAATGAAGTAGTTATTTAGTATTGAACTTTTTAAATGTTAAAATTTTTCAATATACATTTTTAACCAACCTAAATCCACCTTCAAATAATATATATCATTTCACATATAGTGCGGGTAACTTCTAACAGAGTAATCACAATTTCTCTCCTACCCATTATGTCATTTCTGTCATTCATTTAAATTACTCATATGTAATAATTACCCACTGCACTGATACTATTCTTACTTTAAGCAAAACAGTTAAATTTTAGTTTCACAGAGTTCAGTGACCATTCCATGCTAACACAATTTATAAGTTATAAAATCAAGACATATCCTATGCAGAGAATTGAGGTCATTTGTGTTCAACATTTTTTTCTAAACTCTTTTTAATGTGAAGAAACTTCTCATGTTGCAGAAACTGGAAAGATAAATACAAAGTTCCACAGACTCCATTACAGGAAGAGTTATGGATAATTAAGAGTTCGCCATTGGGGACATTCCGATAGGATTTAGAGTGCAGAGAGAGGCAGAGGCCACATTCTGTTAATTAATCAGTTTTGGCTGGTAAGTCCAACATGAAGACATTTGATTTTTCATTGTCACCTTCTTGATAGTAATAGCTTCTTGATCATGAGTGTTTTGTGATTATAGCATTAGAAATGTTTCTTGGTTACAGCACCTGTTCACGGATCTGAAACTAGCAGTTGTAGTAGCAACTTTTCAATGCTGTAGGTAATTTTCTGATTGTATAGAAGGCGGTAATGTTCTGGTGACCCAAATTTGCAGCATCACTCTCAAAGTTAACCCTGATAACTGAATTGATAGTGTATTCATTCAAAGTTCTTCATGATTCTTCTATTTACATGTTTTTCTTCTTGAACTAGTGCATTATTTAAGGTACAAACTAAGCTGCTTTCAAAATGACACAAAAAATTCCAATGACGCAACCAAAATAGATCTTTCTGTCTGTCTATCTCTCTGTCTGTCTGTCTAGTCTGTCTCTCTCTCTCTCTCTCTCTGCCACACACACACACACACACACACACACACACACACACACACACACACACGCCCCTAACAATCTAGAGGTATATACACAGTACAAATTGCTCAGGAAAATCTGCTCTAAGTAGTTATCCAGAGAGCCTGTTTTCTGTTTTCTTCTTTCCTGTTACGCTGTCCTCCCCTAAGGTACTGACCTCATCTACATGATTAACGAGGTTCACAAGGACCCCACCAGCATTCCAGCCCATAAGACTGGGAAAGCAGAAGTGGAGATCAAGCAATCTCCTTATACAAATGACATACAGAAGTTGTAATTCTCGATTCTGTCCTATTCATTTGGTAATTATCTAGTCAGAAAGCCTCAACTGCTGCAAGGTAAGTTAGGAAACTTAGTGTCAGATACAAAATGTGTGCTAAGTCAAAAATCTCAGGGAGATCTGTAACCACAACACAGAATGGGAGAACGAATGTTGAGGGACAATTGCAATATCTGTCACAAGTAACAATAAATTCTCTTCTCAACAGTGAATCATGAGCAATATATGCTAAGTTGCCATAATTTCTATCTCAGTATGCTCTATAATAATACAATCCATCAATTCTTTGAACAAATGTACACTGGTGCCTGCCATATTCTAGTTATATAATAACGATGGTCTCTGCCCACGTAATGCTTAGTGAATAGTATTATGAAAAAGCAAATATACAATAAAATAATATAGTTAACAATTTAAGTCTATAGATGTGTCACACTATTTAATTGTTTTCTATATTCTTAATTTTTTAAACTTTTCTATTAATTACTCAACAATGTACTTATTATATTTATTTTAAAATTAAGAAATCTCTAGGTGAAGGACCAGGGGAAGGAGGGAGCAATTGGGGGGATCATTTTATGAACTACATAGATGTCTAACCAATGTACTGTATACTTGAAATTAATTTAAATAAATAAATTTTAAAAAAGAAAATAAATAAATAAAATAAAATTAAGAAATCTGAGACACAGAGGGCTTGTATTACTTGTCTAAGATCATAGAGGTACTGAAAATTGAAGAATCGGAGTTGAAATTTAGATATTCACATTCCAGATGAATGCACTTAACCATTATGTTATATTTGCTTTCACCATGTATTATGAGGCATAAAAGTACACAGATGAAGCAGTTACAGTATACAGCAGAAATATATAGAAGGAAAATCTAACTCAAAGTGAAGATCAGGAGTTGTTTGTGGTGGTAATATATAGGTGGAAGGTGCAGTACATTCATGAAATGAAATACTTTGTAAAGATAAAAAGAACAAATCACTGATATATGAAAGAGTAAGGATGAATCTTAAAAACAAAAGGGTATATACTACATGGTTCTAGTTATATGGAGTTCTAAAAGAGATAACAGTAATTTAGTGTGAAAAGTAAAATGTTCTGTAGGCTGACTGAAAAGAGCAGTGTTCTGTAGGCTGACTGAAAAGAGATAAAAAAGAAGTTTCTAAGGATGATGAAAATGTACAATATTTGGGAAGAGATTGTTTTGTTAAAGTTATTTATATTTTACAGTTAAAATTCTGCCTTTCACTTTTTGTACAATTTACCTCTAATTAGCAGTTTTTATATTTTAATAGTAGTGGGGATTAGACATTTTGTAATATATTTTGTGTTTTCTAAGCCTGAACAAATGAAGACATATATTAAGATTAAAAGATAGAGAAATCATTAAAATAGTTTCCTTATCAGATGTAAGAAATAGAGAAATGGGAGAAAATGGAAAGTTTGGCATCATGAACTAGAAAATGTTGGTCCATTTACAGGGGTGAGGGAAAAAAAAAGAAGAGGTAGAGATAAGTATCTCAAGAAACAGAATTATTGAATACTGAACCCAAGATAGTGGATGAAATCTCTCAGATAAAGGGTGTAAATTAATAATAAGAAAAAGGGAATCTTTTGTGGTGGTGATTTTGTGAAAAAATATGTTACATGGAGAATTAGGAAATATCCCAAAAAACAATAACAAGCTTTTGCTTTTTTCCATACAGTATTAATACTCAAACTTTAGCATGTCTCAGAATCACCCACCTGGAAAGTTTTTAAAATACAGACTTTCATAGATTGTTGAATCCTGTCTCCAGTCTCTGATTCACCACAGCTAAGGTAATTGGAGTTAGCATTTGCTTCTAAAATAATTTTATATGTTGCTCTTGCTGATGGTTTAGGGTCCAGATTCAGAATAACCACACCGTATTTTAGTAATGTTCCATTTTTGATGTATTAATAAATATTATTGTCAATCATCACAAGTAAACGAAAGGAAAAGCTTGCCATAGCGAATGTGGAAGAAACTAAATGAAATGAAGAAATAGTAACACACACATGTATACATGTACATATGCGTATAAATATGTTCATATGTAACTCCATATACAATGACATATTTCATTGGAGAAATAATCACTATCCATGTCCATAAAGAAATGATATGAATAAATTATGACTGAATCATTTCACTTTATTTCAGCTATCTTAATATTCATTATCTCACCAAAAACAATTGACTATAATTACAACCATTATGATGCCAAGTTTTTAGCCATTTATTTTTCTAGTTAGTAGTTAAAAGTTTTTAGCAAGCCTGGAAAGAGTAATAATTGAATACAATCAATAATTTAGAAAGCAACAATTTTGGAAATTGGAGGCAGTGTTATGATTCTTTTGCAATGACTAGATCCTAGAATTATTACTATACAGAGATTTCTTTATTAATCTTATTAGTCTTTTTATATCCTGATTAGTATATCGGTTTCTTCCTTTTTCTTTCTCATTAGTTTGAAGACAGAGATTGTAATAAAATTTTCTCAATTTCAAATATTTCTCTACAACTTTTAGAAAATTTAAAAATAAAAATTTGTTGTAAATCCATATAAGGATTAGCTGAAAAAAAATAAGAGATAAAAAAATGAATCTAAGTAAACACTGATTAAAAGGACAAATGACTCTTACATCAATACTATAATAATAAGACACAGATATTCCTTCCTGGAAAGAGCTTGCATCTACCATCTTAGATTAGAAAGCTCATACCCAATGCTGACGCGTGGCACATAATTATGCATACAATTATGTATGTGTGTGTGTGTGTGTGTGTGTGTGTATATATATATATATATATATATATATATATATATATATATATATTTAGACATAAAAATTGAAACGTATATCAAATGATAAAAAGTAACATGTAGAAGAATAAGGCATAGAATGTGGAGATGAGAAAGAAATAGGGATAAAGTTGATATTTTAAATCAGGCAATTTTACCTCTTGGCAAGATGACATTGTGATCTTATTTTGTGATAAGATGATTTTGAGCAAAGTGGAGGGAGGTGAGAGGGGAATCCATGTGGTTATCTGTTAGAATTGTATTCCAAGCAAACATACAGCAGGCTAAAAAACTCTAAAGCAGAGATATTCCTGGTATGTTCATTAACAGCAAGTAGGTCAGCATTGCTAGAGAAAAGTGTATGATGAGAAAGAATAGTAGATGATGGAGATCAAGAGTCAACAGCAACAGTAGCTCCAGGATCCTATAGATCCTAACAAATGTATGCAAAGGAATCCATCCCAGGATGAGACGCAGAGTGACATAACTTATGTTCAACAGGACTATCTGACTCTTGTGTTGTTTATAGAGTGGAGGCCACGATGGGAAGCAAGAATATAAGAATGGAGACTACTTAAGAGGCTCTTTCCATAATGCAGTTGAGATATTTTTGTAGCTTTATTTATGATAGTAGCAATGGAGGTAAAAAATGTTCCAATTCTGAATAGTTTAAAAATAGAGCCAATATGACTAACTAGATGTAAGCAGTGAGAGAAAAAAAGGAAATAGAAATCAAGACAATACCAAGCCATTTGGCCAGAGCAGCTGGAAGTTGTCATCCACAAGTAAATAAAGATATGATGTGGGCCACAATGAAATATTTGGATGATCAATGAATAGTATGTCATTAAAGTCAAGTCATTAGAAGAAAAAATTATAGAAACAAGTTCACAATTGGAGAGTTGATATTTTAATATGAGAGTATGGAAGTAATATGGTTATTGGAACTAAGAAAGTTTAGGAAAATACTGCCCAACTAACTAGAATTAATGTTTGCTAAAAGGAGAAGTCTATCTGAGGAACACTATTAGGGAGGAAGATCAGGAGTTATTTTCAGTATGTAAACTTTGAGTTGCCTATTACTCATGTAAGAGGAAATGTCCGTTAGGCTGTAAAATATAAGACTTGTCATCATATATAGGTTAAAGCCATTAATCTATATGTTAATAGATAGCCAGTTAATGAAAATAGAAGAGAGATGTTTCAAGAACTGACTGATGGAACAATACAAAATTTTGACAACTGGGAGAGAAACTATCAGTGGAGAGTGAGGAAGAGAAGTGAGTAAAAAAGAAAGAGAAACAAGGGAAGGTTTTGATCCAGAATCCAAATAATTCAAGTCTTCCACTTGATGAACTGTGTCAAAAGCTGTTAATGGGTTAGGAAACATTAGAATTAAAAAATGACTTGTATTTCATAATGTGGTGAGCAGGTGTGAGAACAGCAATTTTTAGAAATATAAAGCACTAGCCAGAATTTATTGCATTTATGAAAAAATGAAAGAATAGGGGCTGGAAGACAGGAATTGTTAACATGTCGAGTGCAAAGTTTTAAAAGATAAGACTTTATCTGTTGCTTATTTTATTTTATCTGAAAAGACTTTATCTGTTGCTTATTTTATTTTTTCTCTTTGTTTTAGAAAGATATATAGATATAGATATAGATGATATCAATATAGATATAGATAGATATAGACATATATTACAATTTTGTATACTGATGGAAATGTCTGTTATTCTGAAAAGAGAGAGATGAGAAGTACTGGAGCAATGTCTTAGATTAGGTGAGAGGAAATCATGCATAAGTAGACATGATCTGAAAATAGGAACAGTGATTGTATTAACAGGAGAGGAGGGAAGAAAAAGAAGAGAAAAGTTATAAAGTAATCATCTAAGGAAGGGATAGACTAAAAATATTTGGAAAATATAATGCCTTCTCAAGCAGAAACTCAAGGCTCCACTTAAGGTTATTAGTCATAATTATAATGTGAAGCCATTCAACATTAATTTATTTGCCAGTCAACCATGTTCAGCTGCATAAGTCCTGCTAGGAGTCTGCACTTGTCTTTGAAGTTGTGCCAATAGAATCTGACCATACTAGAGAATAGTAAGTGATGTGATGTTACTTGCAAGGAAATAAGGACATGATGTATGTAATAATGAAATATTTGATTTGGTCAATGAGTTATACATCATAGAAATCATGTCACTAGAAGAAGTAAAAATAGAAACAAATTAGTAGCTGAAGAGTTGGACATTTAAATTTGAGGATATGGAGGTGATATGTTTACCAAAATAAAGGGTCTAGAAAAGTACTGTCCAATAAACATTTATGTGATGATGAGAATATTCATATAGCTACAATAACCACAAACAAATATGGATATTTAACCATTGATATGTGGCTAGTGTAGCTACAAAACTAACTTATTTTAATTAGCTTAAATGTAAATGCCTTCATATAGCTCTTGGCTAGTATATTGGGCAATTGTTTGATCTAAAAAATGGCCATAAGAGTGAGTGGCTATGGAAGCGAAGGAATAGCACAGATAGTGTTAGAGAAAAGGAGAGTGAGCTAGAGATGAGAAGGAATGGCCAAGGTGAGAAAAGATAATTAGTCTTTATACTAATGGGTAATGGGTTGTATAGTCTGATGACACAAAATTCAAACCTGGGACATTTTATGAAAAAGAGAATGGTCTAGATTCTTAGCATCTGGAACTGGCATTGGGTCCAATGGAATAAGATACATGAGGAAGAAAATATCTGGTCCTGGAATGGGCTGTGTAGGAAGTCATGTTCTCAAAAAGTAGTCAGTGTTTCACTTGGAGTAATAAGGTAAAGAAAACTTTCAAGCAAGAGGTTGAGTAGAAATAGGATATTTTGCTAAAAATAAGCTGTTTTAAAGATGGCATTTTAGAATTTTTTTTTTTTTTTTTTTTTGAGCGGTGTGTGTTTTGACAACACATATATATATATTATAGTTTTATGAGAATGAGAATATAGGGAATAAGAGTGTTAGATCCAGGGAGGCCCTATCTCTACCCCTGTAGTGTGAGTACCAGATTCCTTCTTTACCTTTGTGTGGGAACCAGACCTTGCATCAGGTTGGCAACGCCACATGCTCACCTCCCATTCACTGGACCTTTCTCTTCTCCTCGCCAATTTACCTGCCTGAAATTTTCGCACCAACAAGTCCACCTCAAGCCTCTTATAAGATTCAGGTCCCCTTGCATTCAGGGCTGACATCATCTTTGGCTGAGCCGGGCTGTCACATCACTACAATAAACCTTGCTTAACCCCTTTGTTCTTGTGTGTTCTTCCTTTGGTGAACCTAACAAGGAGTGACCCAGGAGTCCTAGGCTTCTTATGAGAACTGCTATAAATGAGGTAAAGAGCATAATGAGATTAATCTGAATTGTCACAGAAAGATAGATTTTACTATATCTTTTTTGTACAGTTAGAATATCATTTTTTTCATTCAATAAATACTAATTAATCATCAGTCACATGTCAGATACTATGTAAAACTCCAAAGAATAAGTAGATTGTGCATTAAATGGACATAGTACCCACTTATTCTAACAAACAAACAAACAAATACCTCTTGAGGTATAACAAATTTCAGACTTATTATCTGATGTCTAAATGAATACTTTGTATGCCATGTACTTTGTTTTCAGACACTTTGCTCATGTTGCCAGTCTTTACCTTTCAAAGAGCATCGGTGAGTCCTTTTACTTTCTCCTTAAATGGTCACTCTGGTTTTATCCCCTAAGATTGAAATTAGTTGTCCTTTACAAGCTATTCTTCAGTAGCATAATGATTTTTATAAATCCTCTCAATGTACTTGGAAAATAGGGAGAGCAGCTATCATGACTATGTGATAAGTAAGAAGAATGAGGACAAATGGAATAAATTGAATTATTATTCTAAAGATTATATTGAAGTACTGTTATCAGAAAAAATTCACATTATTCCAAATGCCAACCCATTAGTTTTATAAAATGGTTAGAAACTGTTTCCTGTTTTATTCCCAATATGGAACATTCTGTTGTCATTTTGGACACAGAAACAAACTGGGCTTACTTTCACAAAAAAAGCATGTAGTAATTAGCAACCCTCTATTGAAGAGTAACCATGGAACAGAGAAACTTTTCATAATTCCAAATCTGAAGGGCCAACCCCAACAATTAAGTAATCAATTAATACAATAGACATTTTCTCCATTCTTTTCTTACTTGACCTCTCTCTCAACTTAAAACTCC
>NW_011888838.1:502613-505383 GCF_000151845.1 Pteropus vampyrus
GGTCCAATGGAATAAGATACATGAGGAAGAAAATATCTGGTCCTGGAATGGGCTGTGTAGGAAGTCATGTTCTCAAAAAGTAGTCAGTGTTTCACTTGGAGTAATAAGGTAAAGAAAACTTTCAAGCAAGAGGTTGAGTAGAAATAGGATATTTTGCTAAAAATAAGCTGTTTTAAAGATGGCATTTTAGAATTTTTTTTTTTTTTTTTTTTTGAGCGGTGTGTGTTTTGACAACACATATATATATATTATAGTTTTATGAGAATGAGAATATAGGGAATAAGAGTGTTAGATCCAGGGAGGCCCTATCTCTACCCCTGTAGTGTGAGTACCAGATTCCTTCTTTACCTTTGTGTGGGAACCAGACCTTGCATCAGGTTGGCAACGCCACATGCTCACCTCCCATTCACTGGACCTTTCTCTTCTCCTCGCCAATTTACCTGCCTGAAATTTTCGCACCAACAAGTCCACCTCAAGCCTCTTATAAGATTCAGGTCCCCTTGCATTCAGGGCTGACATCATCTTTGGCTGAGCCGGGCTGTCACATCACTACAATAAACCTTGCTTAACCCCTTTGTTCTTGTGTGTTCTTCCTTTGGTGAACCTAACAAGGAGTGACCCAGGAGTCCTAGGCTTCTTATGAGAACTGCTATAAATGAGGTAAAGAGCATAATGAGATTAATCTGAATTGTCACAGAAAGATAGATTTTACTATATCTTTTTTGTACAGTTAGAATATCATTTTTTTCATTCAATAAATACTAATTAATCATCAGTCACATGTCAGATACTATGTAAAACTCCAAAGAATAAGTAGATTGTGCATTAAATGGACATAGTACCCACTTATTCTAACAAACAAACAAACAAATACCTCTTGAGGTATAACAAATTTCAGACTTATTATCTGATGTCTAAATGAATACTTTGTATGCCATGTACTTTGTTTTCAGACACTTTGCTCATGTTGCCAGTCTTTACCTTTCAAAGAGCATCGGTGAGTCCTTTTACTTTCTCCTTAAATGGTCACTCTGGTTTTATCCCCTAAGATTGAAATTAGTTGTCCTTTACAAGCTATTCTTCAGTAGCATAATGATTTTTATAAATCCTCTCAATGTACTTGGAAAATAGGGAGAGCAGCTATCATGACTATGTGATAAGTAAGAAGAATGAGGACAAATGGAATAAATTGAATTATTATTCTAAAGATTATATTGAAGTACTGTTATCAGAAAAAATTCACATTATTCCAAATGCCAACCCATTAGTTTTATAAAATGGTTAGAAACTGTTTCCTGTTTTATTCCCAATATGGAACATTCTGTTGTCATTTTGGACACAGAAACAAACTGGGCTTACTTTCACAAAAAAAGCATGTAGTAATTAGCAACCCTCTATTGAAGAGTAACCATGGAACAGAGAAACTTTTCATAATTCCAAATCTGAAGGGCCAACCCCAACAATTAAGTAATCAATTAATACAATAGACATTTTCTCCATTCTTTTCTTACTTGACCTCTCTCTCAACTTAAAACTCCTGACCTTTCCTATTTGAAACCATTTCTTTGGACTTTCATGACACTATTCTCTCTTGATTTTCTCACTGATTCTGTTGGAAATTTATTTTCAATGCTTTTTCCTAAAAGTTAGTGTTCGTAGATTCTGTCTTTCCTCTCTCATTTCTAAATATCCACATTCTCGCTGATTATTCTGTCATGTTAATAATTCCAGAACCAATATTTATGATTTGATCTCTATTTCAAATTTCAGACCTTCCTACTGAATAGATCTGAAGTAGAATTACTATTTCCAAACTTAAACTTATTTTACTTCCCCCTTTCAATCATGTATATTCTTCTGTGTTTGTTTTTGTCTGCAGTGGGGCCATTATCCATTCAAACATCAGACCAGAAACCTGAAGTCTTCATTGATTTATACTGTTCCTCTTTTCAGCTAGTCTTCTTCCCCCTAGATATTTACTTTTCTTACAGAGCACTTCCTTCTTTTAATTTCCAGTGTCTGACACCTAGTAATACTTAAAAAGTTCTGCCAGATTTAATTGAATGACAAACTTTTAATGTCATGTATTATGCAGCATTTCTCCATGTTACTCTAGCTTTTCCATGGTTTATAAAACATCTTATTTCAAAATTTTTTTTTGCATTTTAAAAATATATTTTTCAGACTGTGTTTTCATATTATTCTAATGTTTTATCTTTATAATAAATGAAGCTTTCAGTTATAGCATAATACTGAACTACATTCACAGATGAAAAATTGCTTAACAAATGGATAACCTACTTGGCCAATTTGCCAAACTCCTACACATTTTTTAATTACCGTATAATCAGAAGATTTGAAGGTCTTTAGCAATAAAAATAGAATTTAATTATAAAACTATTTGTTCTGTACTATTATAGTAAAAATTAATTAGATTATTACAGCGCATTTCCATGTTCTCAACATGAGTTGTGTGAAAATCTGGGTAAAGATTCAAACATATATTTCAAACTTACTAAGACTATTAAATTGACATGGGTTGCGTAGCTATTTATTTTTTAATGTTAAATACATATCTTCTCTTTTCTGAATAATTCATAAAGATGAGGAATAATTTATTTTTTATTAACCTTCATATACTTCGAAAAGTTCAGCCTAATATCTACCATTTGTCCATATCCAGATAACTAATTCAATAAAATTTAACCCCATCTCTACTACCATAGCAAACTCAACCATGCATGAGATAATATTGCACCAACTCCTTTTT
>NW_011888838.1:508978-518629 GCF_000151845.1 Pteropus vampyrus
AGCTATGACCCATTAGATTACTTGCAGTTATATAACAAAATGGTTCAGAGAGAGGACTTTTAAGTTAGACTGCCTACATAGCAATCCAAGTTCCAAATTATTTCTAGCTGTATGACATTGGTTGAGCTACTTAGCCACCTTAATTCTCACATGTTTAAGCTATAAATTAGAAAGAACTGCACTTTCTATTTTATGGAGTTACTGTAATTGTAAAAAAGATACCTAGAAAGCTATACTATAAAAAGACAACTACAAGTTGAGGTCAAACACAAAATAAGTGCTCAATAAATGTTTGTTATTATTTTAAATATCAGATTGGGGTATAAAAGATTGTAAATTATTCATTTTTACTGGTTTAAAAAAAGATTTTATGAAAAAATGCATCTAAAGTGCTAAAAATTAAAACAACAAAATTAGATCACTTGCAAATTAATGTCCCCACATTATTTTGACAAGCCACAAACTAAATTAACATTCATTGTTGCCAAGCTAAGGAACTGCATAATTTGGATTCCAATTCGGTAGATAGATAAGCAATTGCATCAAGGAAGTCAGCTGCTAATTATTCAACTATAGTTGAACTTTAAATACCAAACAAGTTTCAAAAGTAATGCTCTAGTTAATGAAACAATAAACATTTATAAGAGGAGAAAATTGAAATAGTATTTGGATGTCCTAAAGGGACTGAGGAACAAATATTCCATAAAAATTAGGCATATGTTAGTAGCAAAGATAATTTGATGGTGGCCAAAAACGATTGTTCCTGAGAAATGAGAGTGGAGTGCATCATATAGAAGAAATTAGATGAAAATTGGTATGAATGCTGTGCCAGAAACCAGTCTGAACTTCCATTCATAAGGTTTCCATGTATCTAGAAATATAATATTACATGTTTTAGAACAGTTAAAATAATTGATTTAGAATACAATTATTTATGTTTGGTATAATTTTTCACATTGTTTTTAAATTATATTTACATTAAAATTTTATATTTGGTGAATGACTCGCATCTGTTTTAAGTGTATTTTAAATAAATAAAAATTGATTGATATTTCTAGGGTAGAGATCTAGATTATGTAACTATTGCATATGTAATAAGTTTTGCAATTTTGAGACAAAATGATTGGTAGAGTACACTGGAAGGAATTATATTTTGTTGAATGAAATGAGAAAATAGAAAGTATTATTTTAATACACCACTATATCTACTTACACAATTATTTTCATATTTTGAACACATGAACTAATTATAGAAAATGTGATCACTGTCTTTTCACATGATAGTTCTAGTGACCAAAACAAACAAACAAACAAACAAAACCCAGAATTTTAACATAAATTATACAAAGTAGAGCAGTGTGGTCAATAGCTCTATTTATGAGAGAATTATAAATATAGGATCTTGAGTGATAAGGATTGACACTGACCAAATAATCAGTGATTGCTAGATTCTCATTTGCATAATTTGTGGATAGATTAATCATAAATAACAGACAAAAGCATAATTCCAGGTTGAGCTAAGTTTAGAATTTATTTACATTTACTATTGGTTGTGAATATTTATGAACTAGTTAAAAATACCTAAGCAAAAAATGACTTAAAATATCAGAGCTGAGTTATCCCTTTCAACTGAATTTCTTCCTTGAACAAGCTATTTTCCTTTCTGAGTTACTATTTTCAATGAAATAGTGATATTCATAACAACAACAAAAAATATTTGTTGAAAACTTACTACTTGGCAGATTGTATTATAGGGACATTTTAAATGTCCCCATATTCTATCATTTATAAAGTTTCCCCAACTCTCATAAGCAGTGAGTTTTGTAAATTACCATATCTGACCCATTAAGGGGATCAGAAAACTAAACAGTGGATGAATTAAGAGCTTAGGTGGCAAGAAATAGGAACTGAAACCAGACAGTTAAATATTCAATGATATCTGAATAATTTTCTTTAATATCTAGGAGATCCAAAGGGAAAATGCTGAATTCTTAGAATTAATAAGATAAAAACAATAAAATAAAGGAAAAAACATCATTAAAAAAATAGATTTTGCTCATTTACTTTTATTGGTTAGCTTTAATTATTTATGATAATACTTCATACTATTCCAATTAATGTCCTGCAGTATAGTATATAAAATTATTGATGGAATAGAAGACTTCTAAGTAATACAAAGCTATTAAGTCGTTTAAGAGAAGGGGGATAGTATACTTTTTGAGAAAGAGAACTTTTGGTTTGAAGATTAGTGAAATTAAAATAATTAATTTCCAGCATATTTTAATTAAAATATTACTATATTATGCATTTACTAAGAATTCACTCATAAAGTCTTATAAAAAATTATTTTTTCTCTAAAAAACTTACCATAAACAATATAAACATAGTAATATGGAAGTTAAATTAGTGTAGACAAAAAAGAGAAGCATTAGAAAACAGTTTATCTGGAACTATAAAGGAACTGTATCATCAAATAGATCCGAGAAAATTAAGATTATAAAATTTAATGTCTTTATATGTATTTTTTCCAGCTGGTTTGAGAGAACAGAAACTAAAATTTGACACAAATTTACCTGAAACAGAGGGTGTATTTCTGGTCAAGATAGTATACACAATGACAAATGTAAACATTTCTTATTTTCCTCCTTGATCCTTTTTAAACTACATTGAAATGTATCACTTCTTACCTGTCTGCTAAAATAAGTCTTTACTATGAAATATTTATGGGAATGAATGTGGAAAATAATCCAGGAAATGGGTGATTTAGATAGATGATTTGGGGCAATATAGATTAAACAGATAGGTTATAAATGAAAGATTGCATGCATGGAGGGTAGGTGATGCAAGGTAATGGTTAAGAAAGAATCACAAAAAAAATTTATCAAACTACTCAGTATCTTTAGAGAAATAAAATATATAGATAATATTGACTAGGAAAGAATATGAAATGATCTGAATGTCAAAAATTAGCATACTTTGTAGAAAGCTTTGCAATAACAAAGTGAGTTAAAATTAAATAAATAAATAAACAAACAAACAAATAAATAAATAAAAATGTGATTATCTCCTGGTTCATTTTTATGGTGCTTCTTGGAAAATAATTAGCTTTTCCAGAGCTGTAGGAAAAGCAGTACTCTGGAGGGGATTTACATGTAGTACAAATTGTAAAAAAGTGATGCTGTAAAGGAAGAGAAATGGGATTTATTAAGATAGTTAATTTCACAAATTCACAATAAACTAAAGTTTACAGATTAGGCAACATAATGAAAGTTAAAGAAATAGTCCAAGGAAAACTTAGGCAAGAGCAAATGCATAATTTAAGGTTGATGTTTAGGATGCTGAATAGAGAACTTCCATTTTAAGATGAAGCTGATGATGGCAGAAACAATGTGGCCTTAACCTGGAAATGTGTGTTATGAATAGAAAAAAATTCAGATCTTGTTACAAAGGCCCTTTGAATATAACAGTCATTGGCCCACTGAGCATTAGTCAGCCTTCCTTCAGAAGCATAAGAAACAGCCCCCATAGGAAGAGGAAACATGAGTGATCCCCTTGTTAAAGGGTGCTAAGAGCATTGGATGAGAAACAAAAAATATGTAAATGTTTCTTAGATTAGAACAAAAATGAGTCATCCTCAGAAAGAAATGTGTGGAAAGAGTTATTGTCAGACAGCGAGGGCTGTAGGTAGTTAACAAACATATTCATGCAGCATATACATGCAATCTTGTGAAAGTTACTTAACATTTTTAAACTTGTTAGTTATTTCTAAAATGTAGACACAAAATCATGGTGTTTCTGAGGATGACAATGACAAAACACAGGAGGTTCTCATTAAGTATTGATTCCTATACTTCCTATCATGGTACTCTTTTATGACTTTTCATATGTACCTTCTTACTGAGCAATACACCTCTTCATTGTTTTTTTAAGATCATTAAAAAATAGTTTATTGTATCTTGGAACATCATCTGCATATTCTCATAAGGGGGAAACATTTTTATAAAAATATTTGTTTCCTTTGATGTGTATATAGAAATATATTTACCTAATTAAAAATGAATACTAAGTAAAAAGCAAAAAACATATATTTCTATATGCAATTTTGTTTTATCTTTTTTTTTAAAATTAATTTATTTCTATTATGGTGACATTGGTTAATGAAATCCAGTAAATTTCAGGTGTACAATTCAACAGTTAGGCGCATATACATTGCATTGTGTGTTTGCTGCCCACAGTTAGATTTCTTTCTGTCATCATATATTTTACCCATTTTACCCCATCTATCACCCCTTTTAGGTCCAGGAGTGCCCAATTTCTATTCCTAAATGCTCCCACCCCTCAAGTGTAAGAACCAGACTTCCCCCTTACCTTCGTGTAGGAACCAGACTTTTCATCTGGGTTAGCAATGCCACGTGCTCACTTCCCACATCACTGGACTTTCCTCCCTTCCCCACCAATTTACCTGCCAAAAATATTCCCACCAAAAAAGCCTTCCTCAAGCTCCATATAAGTTTCAAGTCCCCTTGCATTTGGAGCTGACACCATTTTTGGCTCAGCCAGTCTGTCACTATGCTACAATAAATCTTGCTTAACCCCTTTGGCCTTGTGTGTTCCTCCTTCTGTGAACCTAAAACTCTCTCCCTGCCCACCCTCTGTTAACCACTAGTCTATTGTCCATGTCCAAGAGTCTCTGTTTGTCCTGTTTGTTGCTTTTAGGTTTATATCCTACATATAAGTGATATCATGTAGTTTTCAATTTTTTCTGTCTGGCTTATTTTACTTAGCATAATTATCTCAAGGTCCATCCATATTGTCGTATATGGCAGTATTTCATCTCTTCTTATGGCTGAATAATATTTCACTGATGTATGTACCATGACTTCTTTATCCAATCTTATATTGCAGGGCACTTCGGTTGCTTCCATGTCCTGGCCACTGTGAGTAATGCACCTCTTCACTTTGTTACCATAGTCAAGTCTATTCTTGTATCCTTTAAAACAAAATTCGAGTATCACTTCTTGGTGTACAGATTCCACCTTCCTTCTTTATAACTCTAATAAAATCTTGTCCTGAATACTATTGTAGGACTTGTGACACTTTATTGCAATTATTTGCTTATTTGCTTAGAAGTATGCCTTATACTAAATGGTGAAAATATTGAGGATACCGAACATATATCATAAATTTCTGAAGTTTTTAATTCCTAATATCTTGGAAATTGTATATGCCTAAAATATTTCTTAAGTGAATGAACCACATGTTCAGCAAGTCTCTAATTTTGACCAACAGAACATAGAGAATACTATAAAACCAATACAGTAACTCAATGCAGATGAATAGTTTGATCAGATAAGTTTATGTTACAAAAAAAAAGCTGAACTAAAGTATCGAAACTTGTATTTGGTTATAATAGATGTTTTTAAATCATATCATGTTTTAAATAATTGAGTGTAAATTTTCAAGGAAAAGTAACTAAAAAAAATTATTTTGTGATTAAGAGTGAACATTATTATTACTTAACCAAGTTTGATGGCACACATTTTAAACTGTCCATTTCAAGGCAAGAAAAATGCAAGTTTTTGTACAAAATGATGTATATATTATTGTAAGAAGTTTTGGGAAAAAAGTTACCTTGTTACTAATTTAGAATGAAGAAAGCAATCTGAAAACAGTAAACATGACAATTGAGCGAAATGAGTACAAAATAATTGACCCAGGAACATGATTTATATTTAGAGAATTTTCTAGTTTCATCAAAAGAATCTCTTCACTAAGAGTTATATGTTCTATTCATTCAATGGTGCATCAAAGCTTGGATGCATTGAGATACTTAATTGCATTTGTCCACTTACAAACAGCATGTGCAACTGAGCAACTGACCGGAGGGCTTTATTTATTTTAGGTTATTTTAGCACAGTGTTTGTAGATGTTGTATGAGGACAAGTTGTATTTATGATTTGGGTGAATTTTTATGTGCCCCCTGAGGCTCTATCTTTGCCCTGACTATAATGAAAATGGAACAATTTCAAATATCTATATTTTAAACCCACAATGTTTGACTCAGTGGTAAATTAAAGAAAATTGATGAATGAATAACTCTGAAATCAGTTTGAGGAACAAAACTTTCTCAGCAAGAAACAAAGAATGTGGTAATCTTTTGCTTCATGAAAGAAAGTATTGCCATTATGTGAATGTGGTCTTTCTGTTCTAGCAGTGTGATAAAAGATTTTCCTTGAAATTCTTCAGACAATCAAGAAATTTGTATGAAGAATAATTATTCTAAATTTCTCCAAATTAATCATACTCAACAAAATGAGCTGATATGTGATTCATAGGTCTGGAAAACAATCATAATGATCATTTATATGTTTTTCTCCTGAAAAGCATTTTTGTTTATTTTATCATCGATAATATTGTGTTAAACACTCTTTGAGGTAAGCTTTTTCCAGACTGCATAGCTTCAACTGTGGTTCTTCTCTTGGCTGAAAATGTATAGCTTAGTCCTTTGGGAAAATTCTCAAAAATTCTGTACAATATTATGTTTTATTTTAACTTACAGAAAATATTATTTTATAAAAATCAAGTGAAAATTCAACATGTATAGGAATGTGATAATTTCTTGAGTTGCATTTGCAGGAGAAAACAAAAAATGCATTGTTACTGCTCAGCAAATATTCCATGTGATCCTCCATGTCATAACCTGAATTCTAGTTAGGATGGAATCAGATTTCTGTTAAGGATAAACAGAATGAGAATGCAAGTGGTGTGTGTCACTATCTGGCAGAAACAGTTTACAAAATGACTTTTGCCTTTCCTTCTCATTTATTGCTTCTACAGGTCACATGTTGAAACTGGGTCTTGTGAAATGGTGAGAGTCTAGGCAGTGTAAATCACTGAATGGACAAGATATCCCACCAAATCATATCTGTTTGGTTCTTCAGGGATAAATAATTATTTACATTTTAAGTCAAGCTTTGTGTTGCTGTTGTTGTAGTAGCTCAGTTTCCCTTAGCAATACACCTAAAAATATCTAAGATTGAAAGATGTAATAAAAGATAAGGTCATGTTCCTAGTAATTAGTGGAGTTGTTTCATGAAAGTTTGTCTTCCAAATTTAAATCCCATGTGTTTCCCCCACCCCCTTTCTTTGAAGTGGTGATAAAGTTAGGAGGAGACATGGGGCTATATGTGTGATCTTAGAAAGACTAATGATGCAAGAGAACAGAGATAATTGATACAAAAAATTATTTCCTGATATTTGGTAAGGGATAAAGAAGGAGGAACATTAAATGGCTTGGGTTCTAAAATAAAGGGATACCTATTTATCTGTGCAAAAATTAAAAGAAGAAATGATTGAAGATGGACACACAATGTATTATAAGGTTTCAAATTTTAAGTGTTACATTGAAATCTTTGTGCCTCAAAGGCTCCCCCGGCCATGGCCTAATGGTGTCCTGTTACACTAGATGCTCCTATCCCTCTAGTGTCCTGTTCACACTAGATGGTCCTATTCCTGCTTCCTATTATCCCAAGCCTAAGGACTGAGAAGGAAAAAAATAAAAAATAAAAAGGAAAATATATGTGTTTTTGGAAAAATAAAGTTTCAGGGTATTCTCCAGCAATGCATAGAAATAATCAAAAAATAAAAGGCAAAATGAATGATGATGTCTATTCATATTTGGGTAGTATCAAAATAGGTATAATAGAAAGACTTTAAAAAAACTCTTCAAATTACATTAAGCACATGGTAACAAACATTGTGGAATATGTCATCCATCAGGCCACAGAATAGCAAATGGAAAAAATTATATTTTTGTTGTAGATTAAGAATACACTGAGGTAGCTGTTACCATTTACAAGTAGCCTACGATCTGCCTTGTATATTTAAAAAAATAAACACTACCCCCTAGAAAGTTTACATGATTGTTTATGTAATCTCACACATGTGTTTTTATATGATATTCAATATGTTTTTTTAAATTAATTGGTTACATGGACTTTTGAACTAATACATTTTAATTTCATATAGTAATAAAATTGATATACTTACATAAGCTAGACTAAACAATACCAAAGCTGGAAAAGATCCAAAGTTATAATAATTTTTATGATCAAGAGATAATGTAGTGAAAAAATAATTTACTAAGCATATCTCTAAATGTGGTGATATTGTAATTAATCATGACTGTATTCATATGTATAAGAGATTAAATCAATATCATTTATTTGATCCCTCTGATTGTTTGAGTATCTTAATACAACTTCCTGCCTGAAAAATAGATGAATTTAATCCTCAAGTAATTGCTGTAGTGCTCTACTTATGTAAGCATATTTAGTCATTCTAAGGTTATAGTTACTTATTCAACTCTTCTATGCTACTAAAACAGAAATTATAAATATGTAATATTTACTTATGAGCAATATAAAGAAGAAAGCTTAAGTCATGTCTGCATTTGACAACTGGTAATTCATTCATTCATTCAAGCTTTTGGTTTATATGTATTTAATGGTGATAAAGCAATGGTAAAACCTAAAATGTAGAATAAGTAGGAAGGCATGTTTAAGTCAGATGATGGATTAGCATATTACCACTGATGCTCCTTAAAGTTAAGAGAGATAATGCCATTTAAATATGCCTCTTTGGCATATTGATTATTATGAATTAAAGTTACTTATAAAAGAGCCAGTAAAAGAAGGACACTCTTACTCTCTTTTGTTCCCTTGAAAGCAGGATATAAATTTCCCATGCGAAGTTACCCTCTTTGTACTAGAAGGGTAGAAGGCATCCTTATCACCAGAGATAGAGAATTCAGGGCCAAGGAGTTTAAATAAACGAATCTCAATACTCTTTCACTAATTTGCTACCCCAAGCACAAACACTTTTGTAAATTTTTCACAAATTTATTGTTTCCTTCATAAATTTATTGTCTCCTCGTCTAAAAGGTATAAAAAACTTCCTGCTTTGGCCACATATTTCTATGTGTCTCATATTTCTATGGGCTTCTATACAAATGAAATTAAGCTTGTTTTTCTCCTGTTAGTTTGCCTCATGTCAGTTTAATTATCAGACCAGCCACAGAACTTAGAAGGAAAGAAAATTTTTCAGTTCTTATACTCTATATTCAAACATCTAAAAAACTGACAGTGAAACTCTATCATGTCAGAATAACAGGAAGTATCTTAAGTCAGAAACCTCTTGGAGTCAGATTAACACTAGGATTTAGAATCCCTAAGGGAATTTATGGTAGACATCCAAGTGGTTGAGTACATAGACTGGTTTATAAACTTCGGGCATCCCCATAGTATTCTGGAATCATTTATTTAACCAGCACAGCACAGTAGATAAATAAAACTTTACAGCTATATTGGGAACAATTCTGGGGTCCCTAAGATGCTTGTGAAGAATGTTTAAGTGTTCTTATAGACAGGTAGATATTATACTTGAGTGTTACCAGCTCTTGCAGGAGTTTCTAGAGTTTTTATAAAGAACCTTGAATCCTTCTGGTATCATTTATTTAATGTCCTTTGGTGTAAGTCAAGAAAAGTTAAAATAAAAGCTAATACACAGAAGACAAAACAGCTTATTCAAAACCCCTTGTTTTGCATCTGGGCAAACTGATAAGAGAGCCCACACACCATTTCTTGGTGTCAA
>NW_011888838.1:519789-521717 GCF_000151845.1 Pteropus vampyrus
GATTTATTATAATTTCTTCTTTGAAAGTTTTAAAAATTTACAAAAATTATTTTCTTGTATTTATGTGTATGCTTACATTTATTATGATTGATCATTGGGTTTGTACCATTTGTTGTTTTAGTAGTTAACTTCATAAATCTAATTTTACATGTTACCTTTTAATCCTCTACTTCTTTAGACAGTATCCATCAACCTCCTATATAAGCATAGATACAATTAGTATATTTTCTTTTCCACTCTCTTTCTATTTCTTTTCATTATGAAAGATACAAATTTAGCTGGTTATAGTAGCTCTCTTATTTTTAATTTTGTTCAACATAATTGATGGGTACTATAGGGAATTGACCTTTATTTCTAGCAATATAGTTGAGGAAATCATCATACTCATATTATCTGATACTTTAGCTTCTCATTTTCTAAATACTTTTTTGATTAGTAGTTTATACTCTATGTAGGTGCTACAATATTATTTTTTGTTATATAACAATATTATTGACATTATCATCTTATTTAAATTCTTATTTAATACTCTCTATTTATATTAACTTTGGGTTATCTCTAGGTTTGTTTTTTTTTTTTTGCCATAATTTTCCTCTTAATGAATTTGTTGCTTTAAGATTGAACTACAGATATTTAAGAATTCATGAGAAAACAACATTCTTAGCTAATGCATTTCAAAAATGTATATCTATTGCCTCTTAAATGAATAATAGTTTGAATGTGTACACAGTTTTGAGATCACTTTCTTTTTTAAAGATTTTGTGGTTTTTATAGTATTAACTGTTGCTATGAAAAAAAAAAAATAGGTTTACCTTGGCTTCTTCTTCACAATGGTCCAAAATATTCTTTCATTATCTTTAGATTCCAAGAGTTTTTTTTTTTTTTTTTAAGGCAACGTCTTTGTGACAATTAGTTTCAAATTTTCGTTCTCCCAACTTTGTTTTCAATCTTTTCTGAAGCATTTTAAGAGGACCCAAATAGAATCAGTTTCTATTGACTAAACAAAAAACATTTCGATCATCAATTAAGTTTGTAAATAAAATAAATTATAGTGCATCAAACATATTAAATTAATAATGACTCTTTAAAAAAATCCTTACTTCTAGATCATATTTGTAATATTCTAGGAAATCAACTCATTATTCAGAAAAATGACAAATGATTGGAAAGAACGAATCGTTTATCTTGCCTTTTCTTTATGAATTTATCTGAGTAACAAAATAGTTTGAAGAGAGGAAATTTCTCTCTATAGAAATATTCCAGCTCACAACTAAAGAAAGAATTTTGTACCTCATAATGAATTAATAAATCTAGACAATGATCATCAAAGGCTCCTAGGAACATTTGATACTGTTTGATGAAAATATATAACACACCCCCTGGGAAGTAGTTTTGCCAAAATTTTAAATTCAATACTCATTTCTCTGTATTTAAATGCCAATTTTGGGGAAATACATCAAGAGAAAAGTATGTCAAGCCATAAGATCAGGGAGCAAATCAAAATAATGGGAAGCCTTATGAAAAATTTACCTGGCTTTAAAAAAATTTTAAAAATGCAAGGAATAAAAAAGCAAGGTGATACAAGGATTAAAACAGACTTTGAGACACGATAACTAATCCTAACATATGGACCAAGGGTAAAACTTATAGTACAATTTGAGCAATGTCAATACAGTGATATCAAGGTATTATTTTTTTATTGTTGATCTGGGTTATAGGCAACAACAGCATTGGAGTTATATTTAAAAAGTGGAGTCTTTGTCATTTATAAACACCTAATGGCTAATTTATCAAAAAATTATATAATTTTTGAAATTTTCTTCACAATAATATAGAAAGGTTTGTGGCTGATGGTAGAGGGGAAATATATTTAAGAGTTTATAGTTTTTGAAGTTTTGTAAGAGATACATGGGTTGTATTTTACTGCT
>NW_011888838.1:523953-530800 GCF_000151845.1 Pteropus vampyrus
ATTCCATAGAGTATTTCAGATTTTGTGTTTAATGTTAAAAATAAATATTTAATTTTTGTGTTTTTTGTTCAGAAATTAGCCAAGAAACTGAGGCACAGAAAATAAGGTAACAAATCTTGCTTTTTGTTAAAAGAGAAAAAAAAGAAAACAAACTGTGCCTTCTTCTGGAGTTTCTTCACCCATTTCTTGGGATCACATGACAAGAGAGTAGGTGTGGTCTCAGGCAAGCACAAAATTTACTTTCCCAATTTTTTTATTCTCTAAGGGGAATGGAAAACAAGCATTCAGACCACAGTCCTACAATGAGCAAGTCCTCAGAGATCCTATGAGAGAAATAGAAGACTAGAAAGGACACAGAAGAAGTGACAGTACAGACCTCTGATAATTGGTTTCCTTTAATCAAAACCTAAATATTCTGGGCCTTCTGCCGTGACAGATGGTTCTTACTCAAAATTACAGCCAATTTAGGGGGAGCCACTGTCTCAGTTTATTAGTTAGGAATGGTTTTAGTTTATAGACCTTCTGCCATCGTCTTAAGTCTTATATAGAGATACCTATCTGTAGACAAAAACTTATTTAAATAAACTGCTATAGTGCAATCATCATTAATATTGTTGTGATTTGGGTTCCTCAGTAAGTGGAATTTATCTAGAAATGTTTGCAGAAATAACACTTGAGGGGTAAGAAACAGAAACAAAATGGGGCAGAGAGAAAAGTTGAGCTGCAATGTATTTACAATGCCTCCGGTAACCCCACAGGAATCTGTAAACCTAGGACAGCTCTTCAGAGTTATCCTCAGGTGGTAAGGGAGCAGAGTTATACACTCCTACATAGACCAGTCATTTTAAGCAGCCAGTTCCAAGAAGGTAGACTGATCTTAGGAAGTGGCTATGTAATCAAAGGAAATTTCCAGAGAGTACTGTTGAAAACTTATAAAACCTGTAACTAGTAACTGGAGGAATATTTCTTTAGTCCTGAAAAGGAATATGAGCTTAGTAAACTATGATTTTCTATAATAAAAAAATAATATTTATAAATATATTGTGCATAAACATAATGTTTATAAATATAAAAAAAATATTTATAAATATAATGTTTACTTATGCCTAAACTGGAGATGCAGTTATTATAAGCTAGCATAGATTATAAAGGGGTTACTGCAAGATGCGAGTGGGTGGGTTAGGGAGTGTAGAGTCAATGAGGAAAACACTGGATTGATTTAAATCCATCTGTAATCTATGGATCTTTGAAATTAAATAACTTTATAGAGAAGTGAGGGTAACTTTAAATAAATATAAAGATTTAAAGATCCAAGAAACTTCCATATCTCTGATTTAATGAGAAGAAAAAGAATGTTTAAATATAAAATTCAAAAGAGATAGATAGCCATCAGTTATTTTGAACACAAAATTCCAGTTGTTTTGATGCAGACAACACACAGACAATTTTTTGATAAGTAGGGACTTTACATATATTAATGTACTGGTCTACATAGCTTTTTTAAATCTTCAAAACACATTTTAATATATAAACTTGAAAAGAAAACTCCTGATGCATAAATGGATAAAAAAGCAGCTATCTGAGAGAATAAAAGGGGCCCAGATCCTGACAAATCAGCCTTCCGTTCACACTTTAAGCCATCTACTAAGATATTTTTTGTGTTTCCCCACAGTTCCAAGGAGAGTCCTGTAAAATCTACCTAAAATATATTCCAAATTTATTCACTTTGCTTACCTAAAGCCTACCATTGTCTCTCTTGGTATATTTAAAAAAGCTTTCCAATTACCTCTTTTTTCCATTCTTGAGATCCTAAAATCCATTTTTCCTAAATTATACAGAGAAATCTTTTTAAAACATAAATTAGATCTTATCATTGTTCACCTGGTATTGGTCATTATTATATCTTAGACTCTAGAGCAAGGTTTAGCATATAGTATATAGTAAATGCTCAATGAATATTTGTTATATAAATAAATATTATTCTATTTCCTGAAACTCTTGCAAGGTTTCTATCAAACTTAGGCTAAAATACAATTTAACTGCTACAGTCCTTAAGGAGGAGGTACATTATATGATCCATGCCTATCTTTTCAGTCTTATCTGCACCACTCCATACCTTTCTCATTTATTCATCTTAGTCTTCAGGCCTAAATTCCATAGACTATTCCCTTTTTACGGAACATAATGGTCCCTCTTCATAGAACGTTATGCTCTCCTTTCCCCACCCAACACCCAGAACTTTATATGACTTATCCCTTTTATTATCATGTTTAAATTTAAAAGTAACTACCTCACAAAATTTTTCTATTTTCACTCAAAATAAAGTAGACCTCAGTAACTTCATAATATTCCACATTTTTTCTTCATGGAACTTTTAATGCTCACATTGTGTGTATATCACTCGTTGTTGTAATATAAAGACTAAAAGAGTTGAATATATGTCCAGTTTCCTTTCCATCATATATTCAGTTTTATACATGTGTGAATATGTGTGTGCACAAGTGTGGGCACAAGCACATACCCATGCACATTATATGATCTCATGGCATCCTAAATTAGTTGAAAGTCAAGACTAAGTCTGAATACTGATTGTGAAAGATGCGAATATCTTCCTTGTTATTTTGGCTTCCCAAGATATAAACAGATAGAACAATATATTTGTCTAACTCATATGAATGCTGTGAAAATCAACAAAAACTATATTAATAAAAACAATTCTACAACGTACAAGGAAAGTATCTTAGTCAGTTTGGAGTTATAAAAAATTACCATATTGAGTGGCTTAAACGACAAATATTTATTTCTCACAGTTCTGGAGACTGAGAAGTCTGAGATCAAGAGGCTAGTATGGTTGGGTTATATTGGGGACCCTCTTCCAGGTTTCCTCATAAGGTAGAGAAATCAAGGGAAAGGAGGTAAGCCTAAGTGTCTCTTCTTATAAGAGCACTAATTCCAATCCTGAGGGTTTCACCCTCATGATCTAATTACTTCCCAAATGCCTCAGTTTCTAATACAATAACATTGAGAGGCTTGGATTTCAACACATAAATTTTAGGGGAATACACACATTTAGTCCATAACAGAAAGCATCATCTCCCTTAGAGACCTGGATTAAGTATCACCCCAGAGAACCTGGATATTACATTTTATTCTAACATATCACAAACTGAGAATCTATTTCCATTTTGTTTGTATAATTTAAAGTCATATATTAAAAAAAAAGAAAAGAAAAATAGAACAAAGAAAAGGAAGAACAGAGACACTCAAGGTGATTTTGTCTTACCATCTTATTTTACGAATGAGCAAAATATCTCAAAGAAAAACTGAATAGTTATGGGTCCCACCAGTAAACGCAGTTGTGTTGGGAATAGAACTCAGATACCTCAATGTTCCATCAGTTGCTCTTTTCCCTATAGTGTACTATAATTGAGTAAGCTGAGTGAGCAATTTGCTTTCTTAGCTCAAAGAGATCAAGAATCATGCATTTTTGACCCTAGGCATCTTGTTAATCCAGTGCATTAAACATTAAGCAAAATAATGAGGTGGCATCTGGGAATGGAATGTCAGCTGAAAAGATTTTAAAAGAAGATATGCTCTTAAAACTATTTGGGTGAATCACTATTCATTTCCAAGACTATTTCTGTATGAGATACATTTTCTTAAGGCAGTAAATCATTCAGTCCCAGCTGTTAACCAGGTGTCAAGTCAAATTTAACAATATAGTGAGTTTTATTACTTAACAGAATACATTTCTTCTTACTTAAAAGATTGTCCATGTGTTGACCTCAATATACCTCTGATTATATGTTGTCCTATTCTATCTAATGGAGCTTCCTTACCACTTCTATTCAAATGCCATTTTGATAATTTGAGATTGGCGTTAAATCAATATATTTAAGAATGTTTTCCCTGTTATTGTCTAGACTGTCTTTCCATAGTAGAAAAGTCAACAAATAAATTCTAGTGTAGCAAAAAAAGCATTAGAATTGAAACAGAAAACTGAGGTTTGATTCTTGGCTCTTAATTTACCAGATGTATAATAACCTCAAATAATGTAACTAAATTTTAAAATATATTTGAAATAGATTGAAACTTACAGAAATTTGTAAATATAATTTAATTTAATAATAACATGTTATAATTATATTATGTTATAAAATTATGATTACATAATTATATATTTTATAATTATAAATTTATAATTACATATAAATATTATATATAAGCAGTCATACAAATATATATCATTATATATAAATAAATAATGATATAGTTATTACTATATAATTATATTAAAATATCAGATTCTATAGTTCTTCCATTTTTAACACACAATTATAATTATAAACATATAAAATTATAAATGTATTTATGTATTATATATGGGTGTATATGTGTGTGTACATGCATATCAGATTTTTATATATTCGTGTACTTTTTTTTCTGGACCATTTGAGAGTAGAATGCATACAGTAGCATGCTTCTTTGTGTCATAACATTTCAGTAATTTCTTAAGAAAAAGGTTATTTTATTAATCAGGGTTCTCCAGATAAACAAAACCAATAGGAGATTTCTACCATAGGGGAGATTATTATGAGAAAGTGACCTGTGGGATTAAGGAGAATGAGAAGTCCTACAAGCTGGAGACCTAGGAAAGCTGATGGTATAGTTTTAAGAACCAGAGAACCAATGGTATAAATCTCCCTAGAGGGCAGAAAATAGATGTCTTCAGGAAGAGAGAGTGAGTTCTTCCTTCCTCTGCATTTTTGCTCTACTTAGACACTCAAAGAATTGGATGATGCCCATCAACGTTGGGGAGGGCAACCTGCTTTACACAATTCACCAGTTCAAATGCTAATTTCTTCAAGAAACACCCTCCCAGATACACCTAGAAACAATGAGAACCTCATGTTCCAGTCAAGATGATGTACAAAATTAACCATGAAAAGTCCACTTTTGTCAACTTGGCACTCATACATATCTCCTTAAACCATACTTAACTCAAAATAAAGACAATAACAAAGTCATAATCTCACCTAATATGATGCATCTATCCTAACTAACACCTTTCCTGCAAGAGGAAGTAAGATTACCTTGATATTCTGTAATTTAAATACAATGATGTAAAATTAATAAGACATAAATACTATGTTATGAAGTCAATACATCTTATGTTAAATAACAAGATAATAAGAAGAAAGTAAACAAAGATCTATATATATACACACACATATAAATGTATAAATAATAAAATAAGGAGGAAATACTCATAAGTACAGTTCTTGTTTTTCTAACTGGTCACATTGTTGTAACTGGTATTTCTTCCTTCTTTCAGTAACTATTCTCGATTCTCTTTGCCTTTAACAAGCACCTTAGCTTGTTATGGTTCTTCTCCTGGTGGAGTGACCCAACCCTTCATTCCTGAAATGTTTGAGCAAATAATAGTCCTGCCAAGATCAAGTTGTCATACTTTTCTATGGGCATGGAAACTCTAAGAGGCATCCTAAGGGATTTCTTGTGTTACAGACATAGTCTCCCTTACCTCTTTTGTTGAGTAGTAGTTCAATTTCTCGTTTTTAGTTAGAATCAATCACTCAGGCCAATACAATAACTCCCTTCTTTAACTGCTGGCTTAAAGTTCTGAGAAGCCTAAAGTGGCACAGTGGCAGTATTCAATTCCAGCTCAATGGAATTATTGTCATGCCTCCTGGTGGAAATATTCCTGCCTTCGGAACTAAGACTTCTAGGCCAGCAGAGCAAAAAGTCATAGGAACCAGAAACAAACAAACAAAAAATTTGCTTATAGGCCACTAAGGGTAATAATGAGTAGTGACACTTCTGTTTCTGCCCTTTGATTCCTTGGCCCATGAACCTTAGCCTGGGAGAAACAGTACCACATTTTTAATTCTGATTCAAAACATATATAGCCATCTGGAGAACTTTGCCCAACCCTGCAAAATATTGCTACTTCACTGGCCTTTTAATTAAATCTTTAAAAGATCACTCCACTATTCTTTCAAATCAGCTGTTCCTGGATGGTAGGCAACATGGTAAGATGAGTGAATTACATGAGTATAAGCCCATTGCTGCACTTCTTTTGCTGTGAAATTAGTCCCTTAATCTGAAACAATGCTGTATGGAATACTATGATGGTGCATAAAGCATTCTCTAAGTCCATGAATGATAGTTTTGGATGAAGCACTGTGTGCCAGGTGGGCAAATCCATATCCAGAGTAAGTCTCTACTCTTGTAAGAACAAAATGCTGCCCGTTTTTGTTATGGAAGCTGTCCAATGTAATAAATCTGGCACCAGGTAAACTGGCTAATCAACCCAGGGAATGGTGCCGTAATGTGGATTTAGTGTTGGTTTTTGCTACTGGCAGATTGGACACTTAGCAGTGGCTATAGCCATGTCAGTTTTGGTGAGTAGAAGTCCATGTTGCTGAGCCCATGTATAATTTCTATCCTTGCCACTACTGCCACTTTGTTTATGAGCCCACTGAGCAATCACAGGTGTGGCTGGGGAAAGTGACAGAACAGGTCCTTCTATTCTTTTAATTATTAAAACTCTACTTTGCTAAGGTCATGAGACACAAATATCTTCACACTTTTTGCCATCTGTATATTTTCTTTGACAAGGTATGTATTCACATTTTTGATTACTTTTAATTAGATTGCTTTCCTATCATTGATTTTTTAGTTTCTTATGTATTTTGGATAAAATTCCTTTAACACAGAAGTTTTTGCAAATACTTTCTCCTCATTTGTGGCTTACTTGTATTTTATTAACAGCATTTTTCACAGAGTGATCATTTTTAATTTTAGTACAGTTAAACTTATTTTTTTT
>NW_011888838.1:531340-547685 GCF_000151845.1 Pteropus vampyrus
TTCACCAATACCATGCTTAATTTTCACTGTACTTTTTAGTAAGTCTTGAAGTTGGATAGTGTAATTCTTCCAATTCTTTTCATCTTCAGTATTTTATTGGCTATTCTGGTGCTTTTGCTTTTTTATATTAACATTATAATCAGTTTGTCCATATCTATAAAATGCATTCCTGAGATTTTGATAAGGATTGAATTGAATCTATAGATCAAGTGAACGATGTCAACTATATCGAGTCCTTGATTCATAAATGTGGAATATCTTTCCATTTATTGAGATCTTTGATTTCTCTCATCAGAATTTTATAGTTTCCCATGTATAGATCATGTAAATACTTTGCTAGACTTACTCCTAAATATTTCACTTTTGGGAGCTATCATAAATGGTATTTTTAAAGATCTCAAATTTCAAATTTTATTTGCCAGTATATAAGAAAGAAACTGAATTTTGTATATTAACCTTATATCATGTGAATTTGCCATATTCATTTCTTAGTTCCAGGGATTTTTTGTTTTTTGTTAAGTATTTGGAATTTTAAAAAATTGACAATAAAGTCATATTTAAATAAAAGAATTATAATTCTCCTTTCTAATTTGTACCCTTTTAATTTCCTTTACTAATCTAACTGCACTAATTGAGCCTTTCAGTGCAATGTTGAATAGGAATGGTAAGAGAGGACATCCTTGGCTAGTTCCCAGTTTAAGAGGACAGCATCTACTTTCTCACCATTATGAGTGATGAGGAAAGCATTCAGTTTCTCACCAATAAGTGTAATATTAGTTAGCTATAGATATTTTACAGCTCGATGTTCTTTATCAAGTTGAAGAAATTACTTCCATTCCTACTTTTCTGAGTTTTTATCATTATCAGATATTAAATTTTGTCAAATGTCTTTTCTGCTTTAACTGTCAATCATGTGATTTTTCTTCTTTAATTGGTTTTCATATGCTGATCCAGACTTACATACTCAGAATAAATCCCACTTGCTGGTGGTATATAACTCTTTTTATATATGTTTGGAATTATTTTTTAAATATTTTCTTGAGGATTTTTGCATATATTTTTATGAGAAATATCAGGCTTCAGTATTCCTTTCTTGTAATGTCTTTATTTGTGTTCCATATTAAGTTAATGCTTATCTCATAGTTAGAAAATGTTCCTCTCGCTATCATTTTCTGGAAGAGAGTTGAGAACTAGTATCATTTCTTCCCTAAAAGTTTGATAGACTTTGCCAATGAATTATTCTGGGGCCCAGTACCTTCTTTCGTCAGAGATTATTATTTATTTAATTTCTTTAACTGATATAAGTCATTCATATTGTCTGTATCTCCTTAGGCACACTTTTGTAATTTGTATCTTTTAGGAATTAATCCATTTACTCTAATTTCTCTAGTATATCTTTATTATCCTTCCCTCCCCCTACCCCAGAGGATCAGTAATAAAAACTTCTGTATAATTTCTGATATGGGTAACTTGTGTTTTTTTAGTTTGTTATCCTAACTAGAGCTTTATCAGTTTTATAATTTTTTTAAAAAAAGTAATTTTTGGTTTTATTGATTTTCTTTGTTGTTTTTCTGTTTTAAAATTCTTTGCTTTCTGCCTTAGTTTTTATGTCTTTTTTCCTCCTGCTTGCTTTATCTTAAATTTATTATTTTTCTCTAGTGTCCTAAGGTAGGAGTTAGGATTATTGCTTAGATTACTGCTTTAAGGTCTTTCTTCTTTTCTAGTATATGCATTTAATGCTATAAAATTTCATCTAAACAGTACTTTCATTGCATTTGAATAATTGTATTCTCATTTTTATTTAATTCACTATACAGTTTAATTTCTTTTCAGGTTACTTTTTTGATGAATGTGCTATTTGGATGTGTGTGGTTTAACTTTCAAATATTTGGACCTTTTTAAGTTATCTTTCTGCTATTATTTTCTAGTTTAATTTCATGTGGTCTAAGAATATGCTTTGTATGGTTACTATTTCTTTAAGTTTATTAAGGTGTGATTTATGGCTAAGAAGTTGGTCTATCTTTGTGGATGTTCCATGTGAACTTGAAAATAATGTACATTTTACAGTGTCAATTAGATCATGTTGATTGATTGTGCTATTTAGATCAACCATATCTTTACTGATTTTCTGCATGTGTTATCTATCAATTACTAGAAGAGGGGTAAGTCTCAACTGTAATAGTAGATTTGTCTATTTCTACCTGCAGTTCTATAAATTTTTGTCTCATGTATTTTGTTCTGTTGTTAGGTACATACACATTAAAGATTGTTATGTTCTCTTTGAGAACTGACCTCTTTATCATTTTGAAATGCCCTTGATAATTTTTATTATTATTTGAAATCTGTATTGTCTAAAATTAATATAGCTACTCCAGGTCTCCTTTGATTAGTATTAGCGTGATATATTTTTCTCTGTCTCTTTAGTTTTGGCTTCTGAGTATTTATCGATCACAGATAGTTGGGTCTTGTTTTCTTAGTACACTTAGACGATTTCTACCTTTTATTTGATGTTTTCAGATTCTTCACATATAAATTTATGATTTATATAGTTGGACCAGTATCTACCATGCCTGCAACTGTTTTCTATTTGTTGCACTTGTTCTTTGCTTTTATTCTTACCCCCTTTTCTGCCTTCTCTAGCTTTAACTAAACTTTTTTATAATTCATTTTCTCTCTTACTTTGCTATTAATGATACTTTTTGAATAAATATTTTAGTGATTATCATATAGTTTTCAGTAGACACTTTTAACATCTAAGTCAACCTTCAAATAACACAATACCATTTTAATAGGAGTACAGGTAACTTAGAGTATCCCTTACTTCTATCTCACATTTATTATGCCATTCATTTTCTTTATCCATATGCTAAAACCACTCAACCTGACGTTGCTATTATTTCTTTAAACAAACAGTTATCTTTTAAATTAATTAACAATAAGAAAAACATTTTATTTTACCATCATTTATTCCTTGTCTGATGATACTCTTCATTTCTTTAAATAGATCACGTTTTTGCCTGTATATTTTTCCTTTTTCCTAAAGCACTTTTAAAAACATTTATTTATTTGTTTATTTACTTACTTACGTATTTATTTATTCATTCATTCATTCATTCATTCATTCATTTTTACACAGAAAACCTGCTGGTATTGAATTCCTTTAGATTTAGTTATCTGAGAAAGTCTGTATTTCTCACATTTGAAGGATAATTTCATTGAATATAATATTCTAGTATTTTTTTTTCTCTCACCACTTTAAATATTTCCATACATTCAATTCTTGCTTGCATAGTTTCTGATGAGAAGCCCACTGTAGTTCTTTTCTTATTCCTTAATACATAAATGTTTTCCATCCTCCTCTGGTCTTTCAAGGTCTTTTTTTTTTGCCTTCCATATTACTCAGTTTAAATGTGATATGCGTAGGCTTGTGTTGTGTGTGTGTTCGTGTGTGTTCATTATGCTTGGAGTTCTCTGAACTTCTGGGATATGTGGTTTAGTATTGGTCAATTATTACTTCAAATATTTCTCCTGTTCCTTTCTTTGTTCTCCTGATATTCCTATTATGCTTATATTATACTTTGGCAATTGTCCCACATTCTTGAATATTGTTCTTCTCTACCCTCACTCATTCTCATCTTTCTTAACATTTTAGGATGTTTTCGCTGAAGTATCTTCAATGTCACTGTTCTTTCCTGGGACATGTCTCATCTACTAATAAGTCTATTAAAGGTTCCATTTCTGTTACAGTGTTTTTGACTTCTAACATTTATTTTTAACACTACTTTTGATTTCCATCTCTTTTACATTAACCATCTGTTCTTGCATGTTGTTTAATTTTTCCATTGGAGAACTTGAAATATTAATCACGGTTATTTTATTTTTCTTATTGACTAATTCTAACTTCTGTGTCATATCTGAGTCTGTTGTTTTTTGATGTTGCTTTGTCTCTTTGGATTGTTTTTTGCTTTGCCTTTCATTACGCTTTATAAGTTTTTTAAAGTTGACCATGATTGAGTAAAAAGAACATAAGCAAATAGGCCTCTAATGTGAGGTTTCATGTTAATCCAGTTAGGGTTGATTTAACGTTTAATGTTTGCAATAATTGTAGGTGACAGAGAGACTTCAAGATCCTCTAGTGACTTTATTTTTGTCTTCTCTGTTGAATTTGCACTTCCTTAAATACTCCTACTAATAAGAGTAAGCCATTTTTTTTTTTTTTTTTTTTTTTTTTTGTAATACTAGATCCCTGTTAGTGTGGTAGTAAAGTTTAGGGAAAGAGAAGTTTACTATAATTCTAAAGTGTTTTTATAATTAAATCTCAATTTTTTAGTAGACCTATGTTACTAAACTGTGATCTTGACAACTATCTCTTGGATTATATTCCAGCCCTCACTTAGGAGAAATAGGTATGCTAGAACTGTCTAGATTAAAAAAGAGAGATAGGCGTTAGTGGTCAATGAGAGGCAAGGAAGTAAAGCATGTATCTTTTCCACTGAGATGAGGGAAAAGTGAGAGTGACTTGTGATGTACACTGAAAATTAGTTGTGAATATTTTGCAACTAAAGAATTTTATGCCCAATGTCTTTTGTTTTTCTATTAGTCACAAAGGAGTTTTATTTCTTAAATAGAAGTAGACAGGAAGGCAGAGTTAGGTTGATGTCCTTTGAAAGTAGAAATCCAAGCACATTAATCTTGTCTCTTTACTTAAAGCATAAGCTCTGTGAAGAAAGTGACAGTGACACATTTTTCTGTATCACTCATATTTGGCCTGATAAGCATAACAAGACACTGAGAAAGGTAGTTGATATATTTACTTAACCTATCCAATCATTTAGAAGTCAAAAGCAATGCATCAATGTTGTTCATTCATATATAAAAGGTCTTTATGTCCAATAAAAAAAATAAGTTTATAGAAATTATGGTTGAAATATCCTTAAAGATTATTTAAACCCATCAAATATCCTATATGACAGTATAATATCCAATTTACATGCAGAGAAAAATCTATCACAACAAGTACTATGAAGTATTAGGCTCAATTTTTCTTATTTAAAAATCAATAAAAATTTACATTGCTGAAAATGTGATAAATACATTTATGAAAGAATAAGAAATTTTCACGTTAAAATAGACGAGGTCACCCAGAATATATAGCTATATTGATAAATAGATGACTCTATCACAAACAAAAAATATTATCTGCTGAAGGCAATGGCTATAATTAGTTTGCTAAGGCTAGTTTAGCTTTCCTTATTTTGATTATTTTTGTCCTTTATGCTTTGCCAGTAAAGCAAGAATGTCTTATTCTCTATCATAGTTTATATAGAAAAATGTTATTTTCATCTTTCCTAAAGCAAATAGAGTACAATAATGGAAGAGGAAAAGGAAAAAAAAAAAGAAAGAAAGAAAGAAAGAAAGAAAGAAAGAAAGAAAGAAAGAAAGAGCAATCATAGTATACATTAGATTCTTATAAAAAGGGAATGAAGAATAAAGTAATTTTCCCACAGATATCTTTAAATTTATTTTTCTGTGCGGTCTTCTTAAAATGCTCAACTGTATGGGGATGTATATTTGCTTAATTTTGTAAGTACCAGAATATATAACCTGGTACAGTGCTTTGCTATAGCTATTCATTTTGTGCATATATCATTTTTATAGACTAAAAGAAAAGCCTGAATTTACTTTTATTTCTTTTAAGATTTTAGTTATATCAATTACCTTTATTGAATGTTGTGTTGAGAGCTTCTAGGCATAGCAATGATTTTTTGTTCTTGTTTATTCGTTTTTGTTATTTCAAGCAAAGATATAGAATATAAAGAGTTTAGAATCATCATTACTGTTTTCTGCTGTATTGGTCAGGGTTTTCCAGGGAAATAAAACCAATAGGAAATAGATCAGATGGATAGATAGATGATAGATGATAGATATAGATGATAGATAGATAGATAGATAGATAGATAGATAGATAGATAGATAGATGACAGACAGATAGATGATAGATAGATAGATCGATGATAGATATAGACAGATGATAGATAGATGAAAGATAGATAGATAGATAGTAGATTAGACAGGTCGATAGATAGATGATAGCTTAGATAGATAGGTTGATAGATGACAGATTAGATAGATAGGTTGATAGATGATAGATTCGATAAGTTGATAGATAGATGATAGATAGATAAATAGATAGATAATAGATGATGATAGATGATAGATAGATAGATAGATAGATAGATAGATAGATAGATAGATAGATGATAGATAATAGAGATTGAGAGAGAGAGAGAATTATTGATTTACACTATTATGGAGGCGAAGAAGTCCCATGATCTGCTGTTTGAAAGCTAGAGGCTTAGGAAAGTCAGTGGTGTAGTTCAGTCTGAGTCCAAAGGCCTGAAATGAGAACCAGTGAAGTCAATGTGAGACATGAAAAGATGGATGTCACACCTCAAGCAAAAACAACAATTTTTCCTTTCTCTGCCTTTTCTATTCAGATCCTTAACAGACTGAATAATGCCTACCTTCATTGAACTTCTGTTCTTGGCCTACAGATACAAATACTAATTTTGTCAGGAAATACCGTCATAGACATACCCAGAAATAATCTTTACCAGCTATCTGGGCCTCCCTTACCCCAATTAAACTGACACACAAAATTAACCATCTTGTCTGCAAACAGAAATGATTTCTATTTTAGGTCACTGGATCTCTCTGTTCTGTGTTGACAAACCTACTTTAACTATCCAAGACTGATGAGAACTAGTTCAGCACAGTATAGTGAAACTTAGTTACCCTTAAGAACACACATACACATTATATTGTAGTTCTTGGACCAGGATTTTATATGAAACTTTTCTTTAGTCCTCACAAATTACAACAAACATATGAGATATGTTGTCTTGTCATCCTGATCTACAGAAGAAAAATCCTAGACTTCAAGATATTAATATTAAGTTTAGTGTCTAAGCTTAGTGTCTTGGATAAAAAGAGTTGATTGAAGCTCTGAGGATAATTTTGTAATTAAGTTTGGTGCTAACTCATACCCAGAAAAGAAAATAGACTGACCAGCCAATATCCTCACAGAGGACAAGATGGCTGAGGAGTGGTTGCATACAGTATATCAATAAAAGTTTTAAATTTTCTAACTTGTAATTTCCTCTCTAGGAAGCACTTAAAAACCAATAAATTATATTTTGTTGAGAATTAACAAATGAGTTACCAGTGTTTCAATTTAAAAAAGTAGAGGGTAATAGTAGACGATTGAAATAAAAACTTAGGCCATTTTCAAAAACAAATTTTTATGTATAAACAAAATGTAGAAACAAACAAAAAACAGGTCAAAAATTTGGAGAGAGAAAAAGAGAGAAAGAGAGAGGAGGGAGGGACCTTTAATTGTTGTCAAGCTGCTCCAAACATAGGAATAAGTTAATCTTTTGTCAACTGAAGGTCATCTGTGCCAATTCAATGCCAATAAGAGTTTTTAATTTGGGGTGAGATAAAGAGGAACAAACTTTATTCAGTGCAAACAGTGCAACTGTGATATGGCTCGGCTGTTTAACAGTAAGGCTGTGAGACAGCTCAATAGTGATACAACTTAATTATGACATAGCACAGCTGTGGAACAGCACAGCATGGCTGTGAAACAGCTTAGATTAGGCAACCTGGGCGAGGCGGTCCTGGTGTTAGAGCTCCACTACGTTTCAGTAAGACAGCTCAACTCTCCTTTGGTGAGAAAGCTCTGCTCTGTTTCCGCAAGACAAGTTCAGCTCCAGTTTTATAGCTCCAATTCTGATGTCATAGCTCTGGCTTAGGAAACACAGTCTTTAATGCAAACTGAAAGTGTGCTCCACTGAGGCAGAGGTGAAGCTGGTTTCTACAGAGAATAGTGTTTGTTCCTGGTCCCTGATTGGTCCATTCTCATGCAAATGTTTGCATAAAGTCCATGAAGGACTTCAAATCCTCGCGGTTTGTTTGGTCCATAAGCACTGTCCTGACTGGTCCAAATAGAGTTGTTCTAATTGGTCAGTGGATATGCAAATGCAAATATAGTTGCAAAGCTCTGATTGGATGGAGAAAGTCTTAGTACAATTGGTTGAAATACAGTTCTGTAAGAACTTGTGTAAGGGTAGGCCCAGACAGCAGGAGCACAGTACAAGAGGCTTGGTAGCTCTGTCTTTAGCTTCTCACTAAACTGTAGCAAGCAAGAGAGGCTTTTGTAAACAACAGCTGCTAGACTCTGGTTATGAATTTGAGTCCAGTTAATCATGAAGAGTCCTTTTTAGCAAATATATTTTTCTCAGGGTCAACACTTTGAAATACCATATTTGTGGGAATCAACACGGGCCTGGTTACTCTCAAACTAGTGTAATATACTTTTAAGGTAAACTTGGTGAATTCTCAAATACATATAGGGCTGGAGTTTTTCTTTGTTTGTTTGACTTTTAAAATTTAATTTAGCTTTTAATTCCAGGGAGAAAGTTCTTACTTATGACTTCCTTTATGTAATAGCACTTTCAAATAACCAAAAGTACTTATACTTTAAAAAATTAGGATCACTGCCTAAATTGCAAGTTAATTAATGTTAATTTTTGATAATTACTCACAATTTTCTTTTTCTTTTACTCAGTCAGTTTTAGTCAGGTTCTAAACAAGGTTAAAGTTTTGCTTCTGGTGGATATTATCTTGTTTCTCTCCCTCTTTTTAAAAATTTTATTCACAAATAATTGCAGACTCACAAGATGTTGCAAATAAAATTTAAAAAAAAAAAAACAAAAAAACAAGGAGGACCCATGTGTTCTTCACCAAGCTAATCTAAATCTCAGGTTCTTAGAAAACTATAGTACAATGTCAAAACTTGGAAATAGACATGGTTATAATCCACAGAGCTTATTCAGATTTCATGTACATATTTTTCATACATGTGTATATGTGTGTGTGTAGTTCTATGAAATTTTACCACATATGTAGTTTTGCGTGTATATTTCATTCTCTTAAATAAATTTTAAATACATGATGTGAAGGAACTATGTGTACTGTTGTTGTGGGCAATTCTGTACTAGGCCATTTTCAGACACCGTTTTCAGTGGCTAAAAATAATAGAAGTAATTCCTCAAACTGTAAAAATGTGAAATTATAATGTTTAAGCAGATATAAATCTGTGGGTTACATTTTTTTTTAAATCCAACCATAAATGCTAACTTGCAAGGATCTAGGAAATCAGCAATCAATTCAATTAATATTTAACGAAAGGAGTTCACATTCAATTTACATTCTCAAACTTGTGCTTCTTTTTTTGCCAAACAAAATTTACTCATAGGGTTATTAATGATATAAAACATAGAGACATTTAGTCAATTTCCCTTTCTTCTGTGATTTCCAGTAAAATAAAGCAAAATGCTGATTTTGAGTTATAAAGAAAATTTAGTTGTTTTGATATTAAGTATAGTCTTTTATTTTCAGATAGCAGGGTTTGGCATGTGCACAGATGAACATTCACACAATTTCCTAAGACCTTTTGAGTTTAAAGACTAAATGATAATTATGTATTTTGGGGACTTTCAACTAGCTCATTGGTGTAGTTGAATCTAGTGTTCTTTACGTTTAGTCATACAGCTTTCCTCATGTACTTTTAGTGTTATTAATATCACACAACTATAAAGTATTTTTATCTCCTGCAAATTTAAATAACATGTCAAATGATGTCATAGCTTTCTGAGGAAAATATACTATCAAACATTTTCTCTCACAAATTTAACTTTTTCCTCTTTATTCTTGACTTTCTCATAGTTTGATTTTTTTTTCTTTTCCCATTAGGATATCCTCTCATAAGTTTGCCATTATTTAGCCTGACAATTTATCACCTCTTGACTTACTGAGCTTCCAGTATGTTAGTAAACACTGACTCCAAGTCTAAGAAAATTTCCTTTGTTTCTAATGTAATTGTATCCTATCATCTTTTTGCATTCTCCACCTAATAGTTAATTTAAAGGGGTAAAGCAGAAAAGGGGATTCTAATGTTATAGGTATTAAGTGTCCAGTTAGACTTTACACATTGCTAAGCCTTCTTGGCATACAAGAGAAAGATACGTATGTCCTTTCTGATGCTGATTTACACTGCTGTAATTAGTACTGGAAATCTCAAGTATTTAGTGTCTAGCAATCTAGTCACATAATTACTATCTGCTTTGTAAACAGTACTTTTCTAAGTACTTTAACAGTATAAATAGGTGGGATTAAAATGACAATATAATCAAAAGTATTCATATGTCATCATCAAAGGAATTATCTGAAGTACATATAAAATAAGAAAGTGATTAATAAGAGGTGGATTATACAAATAAAGTATTTTGTGCCTGAGACTTTAACAATATAATTTCACTGATATAAAAGCAAATAAGAGAGTCAAAATAGTGGAGTAGATAAAAGCTCTCCTTGCCTCCTCCCATGGCCTTGTTAAAATTATAACTAAGCTATAAAACAATCTACCCAGAGAACCATCTGAAGACTAGTTGAAAATAACTTCTATAACTAAAAATATAAAAAGAGGCCACATCAAGAGTGGTAGGAGAGAGGGAGACACAAAACAGGTGAGCCCTGCACCCACATGTGGTAGTTAATCATTAAGCAATCCCCTCAGGAAAGCAAGGGGCCTTAGCCCCACACAAGGGTTCTCCAGCCCAGAGTTCCAAAGCCAGGAAGAGAAGTCCCTGCAAAATCTGACTGTAAAAATCAGTGGGATTCCACCTGTCTGGGTGAGATGGAAGGCTACTGGAAAACCCAGATGTCCTCTTAAAGGACCAATACACAGATTCATTTGCTTACAGGCACTCATCCTGGACTCTGGCAGAGGGACCGCAAGGCGAGAGGTGCTAGAGACATATATAGAAAGACTAACTTGTGATTTCAAGGGGATGGCTGGAGGGCAGTCACCATTATCCCCTTGTAGAGCTCTTCTCCTGTGCAGCCTAGAGGGGGGTGGCATCTTGCCTGTGTTGAGCCCTCCCCTACATGACCAATTCCAAATCTGCATTGGCCTGGAGAGATCTGCTCACTCCACTGCAACCAACTTGAAAATTGCCAATTGCAGGTGGAAATTTCATGGCTGGACAACCATCCCCACCCTGTACTCTTGGCAGAGGCTTCTTCAACAGTAATCAACAGGCATTGGCTTGCCACCCGGAGAGAAACTTTCAGTGGCAGGCAACCAATTTTGGCCAAAGGTGTAGTAACTCTTGAACAAATCTTGGGAGTTTACAGGCCCAAGGCAGTCAGCAGCTGGCATTGGTGTAATCTGAGACTTTTGCGAGAGGCCACAGGTTCAGCACTGGCACCAAATGTGAATCTGTATTGGTGAAGTAAAATCTCCTTGCTTTAACCCTAGTGACTTCCTGGGATCCTGTCTGAGCTAACTCATGCATTACTGAAAAGCTCTTTAAACTTCTGAAGCTTACAGGCTGCTGGCAGGCAGCCTCAAGCCTTGGGGTTCCCAGAACCTTTTGTTAAACTACCCCAGGCTTGGTACTGGTGGTAGTTAGCCTTGGATTGCAGTGTAACCTCTCCCATGTGCCTCCAGGTCCAGCACAGGCAGCAATCAACTGTGAATTGCTTGTTAACTCCTACCAAGTATCTTCAGGGAGTCACAGACAGTGGCTGACCTTGACCTACATAGAAGCTCCTCCAAAGGGGAGCTGGCATCAGACCACAACAAAACACCACCCGATTAGCTTCATAAGCAGCATTCCCAAAGGGTAGTCTCAACAAACATGCAAGCCTGCTGGGGCAAATCTCACTCTGTGGGGTCAGCCTCAACACAGCAGCTCATGCTTTGTGGGCATGGACACCCTTCATAGCCAGTCAACTCTAGAGGCAATCTCATCCACTGACAATACACAACAATCAAAGCTCAACTACAACAGAACACACACAACTCACACAAGGAACACTCCTGGAGCACCTGGTACAGATGATCAGAGACTGTGCCACTGGGCCACGCAGGTCTCTTGCTCCATAAGGCCACCTTTTTAAGACTAGGAGATGTAGCAAAATTACCTAATACATAGAAACAAATATAGAGAGGCAATCAAAATGGAAAAAAAAAAAAAAAAGAAAGAAAAAAAGAAAGATTTGTTTTTTCAAATGAAAGAACAGGAGAAAACTCCAGAAAAAGCATTAAACAAAATGGAGACAAGCAACCTACCAAATCGGATTACATCAAACTAAAAAGTTTTTACATCCACAAAACAAACAAACAAAAAATAACCTACTGAATGAGAGAAGATATTTGTCTATGATACATCTAATAAAGATTTAAGTTTCAAAATTTATAAAGAACTCATACAACTCAACACCAAAACAAACAAACAAACAAACAATCCAATTAAAAAAATAGAAGACCTGAATAGACATTTCTCCAAAGATAGCCAATATGAAAAGATCTTCAATGCCCTTCATCATTAGAGAAATGCAAATTAAAACCACAATGAAATACCCCTTCACACCTTTCAGAATGGCCATCATCAATAAATCAAAAAACAACAAATGTTGGTGAGGATGTAGAGAAAAGGGAACTCTCATGCGCCGTTGGTGGGATTTCAAATTTGTACAGCCACTATGGAAAACAGTTTAGAAGTTCCTCAAAAAATTAAAAATAGAACTAATTTATGACCCAGCAATCCCACTTCTGAGTATTTATCCTAAGAAAACTAAAACACTAATTTGAAAAGCTATATGCATCCCTATGTTCACTACTGTGCTATTTATAATAGCCAAAATATGGAAGCCCATCAGCAGGCAACTAGATAAAGAAGAGGTGGCACATATATACAGTGAAATATTACTCAATAAAAAAAGGACTCTTACCATTTGCAGCAACGTGAATGGACCTATAGGATATGATGCCGAGAGAAATAAATCAGACAGAGAAAGACAGATACCATACGATTTCACTTTCATGTGGAATCTAAAGAACAAATTAAATGAACAAACAAAATGAAAACAGACTAAGATACAGAGAATAAATGGGTGATTGCCAGATGGGAGGGGGGGTGGTGAACTGGATGAAAAGGTGAAGGGATTAAGAAGTACAAATTGGTAGTTAAAAAATAGTCATGAGGATGTGAAGCACAGCATAGGAAATATAGTCAATAATATTGTAATAACTATGTATAGTGCCACATGGGTACTAGACTAATCAGGGGGGTCACTTTGTAAATTATATCAATGTCTAACCACTAGGCCATACACCAGAAAATATATAAAATAATATTGAATGTCAACTCTAATTGAAAAATAAAAATTAAAAAAATAAATAAATAATAAAAAATATAGTTTCAATTAATTCTCACAATACCCTTAGAAAGTTTCCTACTGTTATAATCCACATTTACAGATGGAAACAACCATGATGCAAATTACAATCTTTATGTGGTATACCAGGTTTGGAAATATCTTTATCTCATGCCAAAATATGTGCTCTTAACCAATATATCTTCCTATTTTAAGATGCAGGGGAACAAAATATGCCAATTTTCCACTTAACAAAATGTTTTATAACATAATATGCTATACAATAATAAGGTGTTTTTTAGATGGATTTTAGAAGGCACACATGATAACAAAGCATACTTTACAATCACAAATTGCATCACCTTCCAATTTAATAGTCATTTAGTCCTTCTTTTAGTATTCTCAATAGTAGAAAGCTTACTCTCTTGCGCTGTTGATTATTTCATTATTAGTCAAGCTTGTCTGTTAATACGTTCATTGATTCAACATTCATTTTTGAAGAACTTTTATGTAAAGGGCAACATACCAAGTACTAAAAATTATATAATGATGTGTTAAGACATGGATCTGTGTTTGAGGAATTGACACTCTATTAAAGGTTTTTAAATTTTTCTGAGTTAAAATATGCTTCCCAATTATTTTCATATGCCTATAATGCTTTTGAAAACAATGAATAATGAGCTACTACAGACTTCTATTTAGCAGGTCTTCAAATATATGAAAAAAGACATTTCTCCTTAGTTTTACTCTTTTAAAAACTAATTAATCTTCACTTATTTTAATGTAATAACCACCTACCATCCATATTGCTGTCATTTTTATATAGTATAATTTTTGATACAGTATAGTTTTTAAGATGTAAAATTTCAAATTAAACAGTATTCCAGATGTATGCTGATTGGTAGCAAATATAATGAGAAATGTATTTCTTATAACCTCAATGTTATCCTTCTATTAATACAATTTAATTGTATATCTTATTTATAACATTTATATTGCACCATGTCTCATATTAATCTTATAGCCAGCTATACACATGTGTCTTCTCCTGGATTATTACTGTTAAATATCTAAAATTTATGCAAAATCTAGACACTTCTATTCATAATTATATATTATCAGGTGACTGAAAGTTATATAGTTTGATAATTAGTGCATTAGATAATTTTGAATATTGATTGCATTTATTTAATATGCCTTAGTGACTTTCAGATTTGTTATGAACTTCAATAGCCGCATTTATATGGACATTTATGCTTATGAGCAAATGCAAAAAAAAATTAGAATTACCTCCATATTCCATTTTTTAACTATAATTAGAGAAATGTGAAATAAATAACTACGAAGAGTTGAGGGGGCATGTTTTTGTCTTCTGTTGTTTTTTTTTTTTTTTTTAGAAAATCTTAGTATATATTTTTGTTGTTATTTTTTACAGATGTGGTGAACTTGTTTGTGTGGCAAAAATATGTTTTGATTAAGTAAATGATGTGAAACATTGGGGCAGGAGAATCAAACTGAGATTGGTATACATATCTTTCCCAACCTTTCTGAGTCTCAAAATATTGCTTAATCAACAATTCTAGCTCAGGATGAAAATAAGATAAAACAGAAAAAAACTACTCTTTTCCTTCTCCTTAACTTTCATTTTATTTATTTTATGATCAGGTTTCAGATATAGACAGATCACCAATATGTAAATTTTAAAAACTATTTTTATACATTTCTAAGTATGGCTTTATAGAGGTTTCCATGCAATCGTATATTCTGATATAACTCAGCTATTCAATGTTCTCAAATCCAGCTCAGTGCTTCAATCTCAAGAACTTCTGAGAAAATATGTGTACTAGATAAAAGTAAGATAGTGTGAAAACCCATGAAAAGAAATAGCTTTGGATTTCTGTCTCTTAGTACATGATATCCCATATTATATTTTGTTTTGCCTTCTCTCAATACAACATTTCATTAAATATTTTAATAAGCTAACAAAAATAACTAATTTTATTTTATTTTTCTTAAGCATTTACTATTTATTTGGGAGTTTGGAGGAGAATGCTGAAGGTGTATTCTCCAAACGTCTCTTCCTCAGCTAGAATATGGTGATTTTAATAGGATTTGCTGTCACCCAAAGAGTTCATACTGCTTGAGGCAAGTATTTTTAACAGGGTCAATCTTCATAGGAAGGTCTAGCACAATTTTTAACCATTATCTCCCTTTCAGTTAAAGATAAGTCCCTTAAAACTCAGCCTTCGGGTAAAATGGTGGATTTGAGGACTGGGGAATGGGAAGGTAAAGCATATAACTGAATTACATGCTTTAGTCCTTTAGTCTTGATGTGCAATTTGACCACAAGCATATTTTTAGCATTCAAATATATTTTTCTATAACTTTGGAGATGATTTTAATTACCATGGCCTCTCTGTAAACAAAACATTATTTATATGTTAAAGGTTTACCAATGACCAAATCAGGCAAACACTCTTCTAGGCATTAAGTAAACCCTGCAAAACAAAAAAAGATATGAGTCTGGCCTTTATATAGCTAACAATCTAGTGAGAACAAATATAAATAAATAAGTATATGATTATGTATTTTTGATATGTACTTTGAGGGTAAATTAAAGAGTGCTGAGTGATAAGTATTGTGAGATAAATCTATACTGAAGATGTGTTATTTAAGCAGACACATGAAGAATAAATATAAATTAATCAGATAAAGAGTAGAGAAAAATGATCATTCTAGAAGCAAGAAATAGTATAAAATCATGAGAAAAGAAAGGACTTTGGAACATTAAAATAACTGAAGTATTATTGCTATAATTTTAAATTAATTGAATGGTTTATATGTTTTAAATTGTCAAAGCTATTTATTTGGAAAGTAGAAATGAATTACCCTATTTAAATAATTATTTATTTCCTCATATGTAAATCACATTGTTATACCTAGGTATCTGATTGTTTGGCAATGATTGCACAGATTATTAATTGGATTAAACAAAGCCAAGATAGGAGAATTTTCTGAAACAGCAATAATTTTGATAATGCTTTTATATAACTCACTG
>NW_011888838.1:549490-555660 GCF_000151845.1 Pteropus vampyrus
GTATATCTGTTTACAGGACTGTCTCTCTAGAAAATAGGAAATTTTTGAGGCCAGGGAAATTTTCCACATTTTACTCTAAGGTGCTAAGGCTCGGCATATAATTGAAAATTCTCAAATACTATACATAAATAAGAAATAAATAAAGATAAGAATGGATGATTGTTTATTTTCAATAAGATTAGGTAGAATTAGATACAAATCAGATTATTCTACACAGTTATGAATTTGAAAATATGAATATTTTCGAATTTCAATATGAACATTTTCAAATTCATAACTGTGTAGAATAATCTGATTTGTATCTAATTCTACCTAATCTACTCAAAATAAATGCTTTTTATTAGAATATAATAGATTCTGAGTTACTTCACTTTATACGGACTCAATATATAAACATCCCAATTTATGTCATGCATTAGATATTACAAAACATTATTATTGACTTTAAAACATTTTTTTTTAAAACAATCTCCCTTGTTGGAATTTAAATTATAAGTTAATTCTCAAAATGTTGATGTAATAGGCTCCCTATTAACAAAATACATTCTCTTTAAAATGAGGCATATATCGTCAGAAATAAGCATATATTCAAATAAATGTCAATGCTATTATTATCCATAGAATCCACAACTCTGAACATTCATTTATGTACAAGTCAAAAATTATTTTTAGAGGATGCCTACCTGGCTAGCACAATAAAAGTTGTGAGAGCCATTTCAAATGTCAGTGTCAGATAAGCCTATCAATGTATTCCATTTATCCCCAGGAAAGTATAATGAACAGCTTGATGGGATTATTAGTCATTCCAGTTACATCTTCCTATATACAGACTTCCTATACATAGACTTTAGGGAGATGTTTTAACAATTGTTATGTTTTTATAATATCATAGAATTATCTGCCACCCTGCATGTGCTCGTTCAGTATTTTTAAGAACTGAAGGCTTTAAAAATAGCAACAATCAAATAGGAGCTATGAAAGCTAGGGAGATATGGAAGCCTGTGATATGATGTGCCAGGAGATGGATGGATCAATATCTATCTATATATTGACCAATTTATCTGTCTCTATCTATCTATTGTCTATCTATCTAGAGATACAGATCTCTGTATTTCTCTTTCATTCATCCCCTGGCATATTATATCATAGATTCTTCATATATACATTTGTATTATAGATTTATATATATGTGGATCTCCAAAGATAATTACCATTAATATATTGCAAATTGGATATGTTTGTTCCCATTTATAATAGAAGAAAGGAAAGAAAAATGACAATGATGTTTGTCCAAAGGCAGAATTAAAAAAAAAAAAAACAAAAAAAACAGAATTTAAATTTAAACGTTGTTCATCTTTCTTCATGATTTTATTGTATTGCGCTACAATGTGGTATTGTCCTTTCTATTCCTTACATACACATCACAATCTTTTAATAAAAGAAACTCAAAATATCCAAAACAATTCTTATTCTTAAATCTAGGGACTATCTATAAACATAAAGAGTAGAGATGATCACATACTTAAATTGTATATTTTAGGTGTTAATTACTTATCTAGATATGCAAGGTTACTTAAAAAATTATTTAATATCACTTTAATGTGATTCAAGAGTTTGAAAAAATTACATCTATATACATCAAATTAACTTTGTTTAGAAATTTCCTGAAAAATTAACTAGATATTATTTGCTCCCCCAATGTTACAGAACTTTGGTAAAATACAAAGACAAATTGAGGAGAATTGGAAAAAAACATTAGAATACACTTAAAACAATCATATTACTTTTTTTGTTCTGGCTAGAAGGATGACACCACATTTAAGAGGTACCTATATTAAATGATGAATTTTAAAAATATCTTTACCTTTAGAATAATATTTTATTTTTATTCTTGTTTTTTTTTTTTTGCTTTTCACTTACTTTCCATTTATTTTATTGTGAAACAATCTCAAAATTACTACAAAGTCGAATGCAATTTGAAGAATACTTTTTTTTGAACCATTTGAGGAAAGTTGTTGACACAATGCTGCACCATCCCTGGTTTCTTCAACGTTTATTTCTTAAAACAAGTATATTCTCCTACATAACCTTGGTTCAATCATCAAGATCATAAAATTATCATTGGTACATTGCTATCATCTGATCCCAAGACCCTGTTCAAGTCTGTCTAATTGCGATATCAATGTCCTTTATGGCAAAAATCCAGGTGAGACTCATGAGTTGTATTCAGTTGCATTTAAGTTCCATCAATCTGAAACTTTTCTTACTTTCTCTGACTTTAATGGCCTTGACATTTTTTTGAAGATTACAGGCCAACTACTTTGTAAAATATCCCTCAATTTGGGTTTGTCTGACGTTTCCCCACATTTTTTAGATTTAGGTTACACATCTTTGAAAGAAAAGTACTTCTCATTTCATCCTATAGATTGCACTGCTTCAATGTTCCCATTACCAAGAATACCCCTTCAGATAACTTAATTCATTTTCTGTTGGGTTTTTTCTTCTTTTCCCCTACTATACACCTACTCCTGCTCCAGACCATTGTCCTATACAGATACTCTTTTCACAGCACTTGTGTTCTGGCTCCATTTGAATGAGTTCTCCTCTCTCATTTAAGTTCCATGCCTCTGCACAGGGCTGCTTCACTGTATGAATGCTCTTTTTATACCTCTCAGTCTCTGATACATTAAATTGGCACCACTCTTAGACCATTTCTCTTTTATCCCATCTTGGGCTACTTTCAACACTCCAAGCCAACTCCCTTCCCTGCAAGGGCTCTGATACCATGCATTGGTAGCCTTTAAATTCTTTAACAGATTCTGACACCCCACACCAGACTGTTTGCTGTGCGAAAGCCCTCTTCACTCTGTTTGAACTCCATGATCCCCTATGAAGCCAACTCTCTATCCAAGTGAGGTAGAAAGAGCGGGGACACCTTTTCTACCTCACTTGGTTTCTGACACCCCACTCTGGGCCACTTCACCTCTTAGATGCCCTCTCTGTCTCCAACAAGTCAAGCCAGCTGCCATCTCATGCAACATCCTCCTTTACACAAGTAAGCTCCAACACCCTACTTTGGTCTACTTCATTGTATTATCATCCTCATTACCCCTATCAGGCTCCTAAACCTGAGTCAGCCTTACACCTCCAACCCAACCTTGGACAATTTTCTTATCCCATTAAAGATCTGACTGCACATTCTGGAATGTGTGTTACATTAAAGTCATTTCATGAAGTATAGGTTTTAATAGTGCCCATTGGTTTGTCCCCTGGTGGAAGACTTGCACACTCAAGTTATGTTCTGACATACCATGCCTATCTGTCTCTATGCCCTGCACCCTCCATCCCTCATCTAAATGCTTTCCTCAGCCTGCCTGGACTTTGACACCTAACTTGGGACTGTTATTGCTCTCCACACCCTCATGCACTAGTGTTTGCTTTACTTGAATACATCCAATGTTTTTGGATTGAATTGTTGAAAAAGGAGAGGAAGGGGAGGAAAAAAAGGGAAGGGAAAGGAAGGAAGGGGGAGGAGAAAGAGAAAAGGATAAGTACTCATTTCTAATTTACATTGTATTTTATTTAAACTGATAAGACATTTTAAACACTATTTTAAAACTACTCATGGTTAAAATAAAGAAAATAAACAATTTAGTTTTAAGTGAGCTATATATGGACTCAAACACATTACCATGATATTCAACAGTTTGTGTCTGAAAAACCTATGTATCAAAATAATGCCTTACAAATTTATGGTTCCAAAGATGATTCAGAATTAAGTAAGTTTCTCTTGGATAAAGCTCACTTTTTAAAAAAATTTCTCCAAACCCTTACCTCAAATTTCTTAAGACATCCTTAAGTTCAACTTGCACTTCATAGTATTTACTCATGTGATACTGAGAGAAAGTACTCTGATTTAAGAGTAAAGGGCAGTGATAAGTAGGATGAAATCATTAGTGATAAGCAGAATAAAATAATTGTTCTTAAAATTTTAATATCTTTTTCAAGAGCTACTTGATCAAATGGTAATTTTTAAAAATTAAGTTTTCATTTTATCCACTTGCAAAAAAAAAGATAGGCTCATTGAGTGTCATTTTATAATGGAAATTAAAAAGTAATAATTAAATAGGAGAAAGGCTTTTATCCATTAAGTTTCAGACAGCAGCAGCACCTGCTCCATCACTGTTATAAATCAACATGAGAAATTTCCATTGGACAGAAATGATGGCAGATTCTAATGCAACATGTTGAGATCTACCCACAAATTTTATGTATTTTTATACAGATAGTCACTGAACATAAAGGAAAATAACAGATAGAATATATAAGAATTCTACTTGTGAGGTCACAACTGCCCCCTCTCAACTCTTCACTGATGACTTTGATCCTTAAGTTTCTTATATCCTTCTTTCTGGTCTCTCTCTATTTCTCCTCTTTCCATTCTAAGCACACACCTACTTTCTTAGAAACAAACCGTTCTGTTTATACCTTGCTGCAAAAAGAAAAAAAAATCATTCTAAAACTTAGTAGCTAAAAATCAACAGTCATGGGCTTTCTACAGATTCAATCCTTACTCTTCTTTGAATTTAAATACATATTCATTCATCATGTAATTTCAAGATTAATTCTAATTTTCAGGATTAATTCTGAAGATGAGTTCAAATTTTGCCACTACAACTATGGGCTCTTTCAAATATGAAATTAATATTACAGTGTCACACAGAGATTGTCATTGTCCTATCCACATTTTTCTGTGATTCTGCACTTCCCTCAATCCTATGCTATCTTGTTAATGACATTAAATCTACAATTGCTCAAGACAGAAGTTCTACCAACTTGTTCTCATAGCAGATCGTTCTGCAAGTCTTCAAGACCTTAAAATATTTCTAAAAATCTGCCTATTCCTTTATTTTCCATTTCTGTGTCCTGGTCAATTGGCTTCTTCCTGTCAATTGGAAAACCTCAAATCTTATCACTATTCTACTACATCTTCTTCTAGAAATCTACTGCTTGGTACAATTATCCTTAAAACATAATTCTCATTGATTTTACTATTAAATGTTTTCAATAACTGCTTATAAAATCAATCTAAAAGACTTGGCATTGTATTGATACTCTGCTATTAATGATTTCCAGTCTTCAACCTCCAGTGGCTCTACCACTTCCTGCTACACATGCATTCTAATTGAGGTGCAATGAATGGACAACTAGTTTCATGCTTTCCTCCATTCTCATACATCAGTGACTACTGGAAAAATTTTTTTTATCTACTGGAAATAATTGTAGTCCTTCTTTAGCACTTCTGTAATGATTCTGTTATAGCATTTACTAATCTATTTTATATTAAATATACTCCTTAATATGACTTTCTCCTCATTAAGATTTTTATTTCATCTTTATAACTTTCTCCTTAAGCATCTACAATTATGAATTTGTCTTCTCAGATGTTTAATATATATTGAGTTAAAATGTGATTATAAGATTTATGACAAAGGTGACCATGCCTTGGAATGTGGGATTGATTGACTTTTTGGTTAAGTGTTACAAAGGAAATAAATGTTCATGTAAAAAAAGAAAAAAAAAAAAAAAGAAAACACTCCTATCTCATAATATAAACACAAAATAGTTAAAAAGAATTGCAGATCTCAATGTAAAAGTAAAATAATAAGATTTTAAAAAGAAAGCATAGGAGAATATCTGCATGATCATGAAGCAGGCAAAGATATTTTATAGGATACTATAAACACTATCCACAATGTTTATGAAATTAAAAATTAAACTGCAAAAACACACCAACAAGAAAAAAAAAGACAGACATGGAGATATTTGAAATATACAGATAAAGAATTCTATGCTACAAATTCAGCTAAAAACAAAATGGGCAATCCAATAGAAGATTAGACAAAATAATGAGTATTTTACAAAACAGAATATTCTAAGGGGAGTAAGAATTAAATTTTATTACTTTCTAATAAACTTTCTAATAAAAATGTATGACCCAAAATGTCAAGTTCAGATAAAGTGAAACAAACAGTACTTACTTATCCTGCCAAAGGAAGTGTAAAATGGTCAACCATATTAGAAAGAAATGTTGATGATATTTTTTAAAACCTGACTATATACAAACCTATTAGCCCAGAAATTCTATGCCTAGCTACGTGCTTAACAAA
>NW_011888838.1:555710-562131 GCF_000151845.1 Pteropus vampyrus
GCATGATCATGAAGCAGGCAAAGATATTTTATAGGATACTATAAACACTATCCACAATGTTTATGAAATTAAAAATTAAACTGCAAAAACACACCAACAAGAAAAAAAAAAGACAGACATGGAGATATTTGAAATATACAGATAAAGAATTCTATGCTACAAATTCAGCTAAAAACAAAATGGGCAATCCAATAGAAGATTAGACAAAATAATGAGTATTTTACAAAACAGAATATTCTAAGGGGAGTAAGAATTAAATTTTATTACTTTCTAATAAACTTTCTAATAAAAATGTATGACCCAAAATGTCAAGTTCAGATAAAGTGAAACAAACAGTACTTACTTATCCTGCCAAAGGAAGTGTAAAATGGTCAACCATATTAGAAAGAAATGTTGATGATATTTTTTAAAACCTGACTATATACAAACCTATTAGCCCAGAAATTCTATGCCTAGCTACGTGCTTAACAAAGACGTCACCATAAAACAGATACAAGTATGTTCACAAACTCAGTATTCATAATAGCTCCAACCTGAGATTATACAAATATCCCTCCGTGGTAAATGATATAAATAAATTATGGTATAATCACACAGGTAGATGCTATTATGGAGTCCTCTCACATGTCTAAATTCTTCTGCCTGGATTAGTAATCAAATTAATATGAGGCATATTAACAGAAGAAAATCAAGTTTTAATACATGCATACTAGGATTCACATATACATAAAAAATCTAGACAGTAAGGCAAAATGAGTTATATATGTCATTCTGGATGGAGTGTGAAGTAGGTGTCTGGGACTTCAAAGAGAAGTGAAGCAATTTACAATGAAGGTAAAGAGTTAGTGTTTAGTAAATACATATTTGTTGGGCCATCTTAAAATTATGGGACACAGAGAGGACTTTGATCATAAGGGACTTCCTAGGTTCTTTCCTGTCTATATCACACGGGAGTTCAGATTAAACTACAGGAATTTATGATGCTACTTCCCTTCTTGGAGCCAGTCCCCTATCTAAATTCTTTAAGGTAGTTAGGAAGAAGGTCAAAGGTTTTTCTTGGGTCATTTGTTGTTGTTGTTGTTGTTGTTGTTGTTGTTGTTGTTGTTGTTGTTTTAATAGCCAGCTTAAAATAGTTAATATCCGAAAAGGCATATTTTGGGGTGGCAAACTCTGCTTTCCCTCACCATACATTAATGACAGTGAAAAACCGCAGTTACATACAACAATATACATAAATCGAAAATGAGCATAAAAGAAGCCAAAGAGAAAATCATGTGATTCAATATATGTAAAAGTCAAAAACAAGTAACTGTTTTTTTATATTATGTCCAGAGGGTGGTTACTTTGGGGGTAGGTTGTGACTACAAAGTGGCATGTGGGATCTTCTGAGATGCTAGCAATATTTCCTATTGTTCTTATTTTTAGGTGTTTTTTTTCTTATTTTTTATCTAGGTACTGGTTACATTGATGTGTTCAATTTGAAGAAATTCATCAATCTGTATACTTATTATTTCAGGGTTTTTCAACATGTGTGTTATACCTAAATAAAAGTTTAAACATTCTATATGGAAAAATATTTTCCTAAATGAACATAATTATCTAAAACATATAAATACATATTGATTTGCAAAACTGTTCCATTATTAAAATTAGGAATTTTAGCTTTACATTTGCCTCCAGTACTAGGGAAATGGAAACAGTGAGAAGTTCGAGGAGAACTTGAATGCCATCTAAATATTTGGGATGTATGATAATCCCATGGCATGTTGTACCTTCAAGGAAGTACATCATTGCCTTTAGTTAATTGTATATATTCTCTAGTCCTAGAAATAATCATGTTTTGAAATTTTAAGGTCGATGTCAGTTACTGATCAAAGAATATATAATATGCTCCAGTTACTTTATGTATACTTCATGCTTAATTTTATAAATATCTTAAATCCTTAAAAAATATTATCCATTGACCAATAGAATAGAGTGCTAAAGGTTTACTATTTAATAATCAGAAAAAAATTCTATGACATTTTCTTGAGGAAATAAACAATAAGAATATGTTCATCAATCTATTTCTTTTCTATATTTAATTTTAAAGACTTCTTGGATTGGAAGCCATTCATTTTATTCATCTAAATATCAGTTCAATTTTCCAACTTTATAGTGAATTTGTATAAAAATAATGACACCTAGGTTAGTAAAATAAACTGTGAAAAGTTAGGGTAAATCTTATCCAGGCTTTAACCTACATAAGACTTATTGGTATACTGCAATAAAATATATTTGAAAAATAGGATTCAGAATCAACAAATAACAACTATAATCAGTAATGATAAAATATAAGAATTATTATTAGTATATCTCCTTCAAATAAAAAATTAAGTTCATTCATATTTAATAAATAGATTAACAGTATACAGCAAAATCAAAAGTTCAGAGAAATACTTATTGTAATTATTGAATATAATTTTCTCCAAATTTTGACCAACAAAAATTACTTTTTAATTTCTACTATGAGATAATCTTTTTTTCTATTTTTTCTATTTGTTTCAAAGTTACTGAAAAAAGCATATTTAATTTCTCTTATAAAAGAAGATTCCAAAGAAATTCAAGCTTTTTTTCTACCTAGAAGTCAACTGGGTAATTAATACATTTATTACATTAAATAATGTGAGTTTAAGAATTTGTATAATCCAAAAGATTGGGTTTTGAAAGAAAAGAGAGCTAACTTTAATCTAAATTAACTGTTATTCTGGATCTCTGGATGCCTCAGAGAGTCAGGTATGCTCATAAGTGTGTGTGTATGTGTGTAAACATACATCATACTGCATGCATTTATCTAAATACTTATGTAATTATTAGCATATATATTTTAGAAATGGAAAGAATTCTTTCTTGATCATTTGCCTTTTTGATGTTACAGCCTGGAAAATATTCTTTAATGCATGTCTAAAGCAGAAATGAAAGAGGCCAACCACATATGAAAAAGCACACAATCATTTCTGATCATTAAACTTTTTAATTTCAACTCTAAATTAGGTGATCTTACATTAATGTCAAGTGTGGTTAACTTAGAACTCTCATTGCTTATAAAAATTTTTCTTTCATTTTCCTTCCAAACAAAATTTATTCACTATACGTATCAAATTTTATTTTAGACTACAGATTCAAATTTAGTGAAAGCACATTCCAGTTGAAACACAAACTAATAGTGTGACTGTGGGGAAGTATCTTAATCTTTCTAAATGGGTGGTATATGGTTTGCACTATGTTAACCATTTAATATTAATGAACCTTAGTTTATTAAATTGTAAAATATAAGTAAGAACATTTAGAATGTAAAAAAGGGATAATAAAATGATCCAAAAGCAACACAAAGTAGTTATTATCAATAAGAATTATAGCCTTTTAATATGATTTCTTATTTACTCTCCATAGGCATATGATATATATAACAAATGACTAAGAAAATGAATGGATATATTTAACATACACATTTAAGAAATTATAGGTGTGTTATCAAATACTCTATTTTCTTCCATAATCTCTTTACTCAAATACTTATTGGGTACCTATCAATTTCAAGGCATTGTGCCAGACACTAGTAATATAAAGGTAATTTTTTTTAAAAAAAAAATCAAGTCTAATAGGAAAAGCAAACAAGTAAAATAAATGTTGCAATACAGTATGATAATTGTCATGATACAAATATATAGAAAGTGACACAGCTGTGTGGTGGAAAGTTGTCTGAAATAGTAAAAGAGAAATGAGTCACTGAGAAAAGTTTCTCAGAAGATAAAACACCTCGAAGGACAATTGAGATAGGTATTACATAAATACAAAACAATAACAATAAACTCACAGTAGAGAAAAGTTTGTGTACGTGGCATTGGGCTTGATCTGCTTCTCTACGGAGAATGATGAGAAATGTCATTGGGAAAGTAAATAGAGGTCAAATAATTTAGAGCATATTTTATAATATGACAAAGTCTGTCTCTGTAGGTAGTAGGAAGCAATATAAAACATCAAATAATTGGATGATATAATCATATACATATTTTTAAATGTTATTTTAAGCAAAAAAAATAAAGTTTATTGATGGAAAGATTTTTTCGCAATGTATATGTGTATCAAATCATCACTTTAAAAATCTTACAATTTTATTTGTCAATCATACCTCAACGAAGCTGAAAAAAATACTACAGTTTAAACAAATGCTATTTTAATGCAAACTGATACATTGAATTAACAGCTTTTGTTAAGAAATTAGAGGTCAAAATTAAGCAGAAAAGTGAATATCCAAGGTATATATCAATTTCCCAATAATTAAAGGGGAAGGATAGAAATAGAAAATAATAAATATAACACTAAATATAATTAATTTTACCCTAATGAATATCTATTACACCAATGGATTAACACAATAAATCATGGATGGCATTATGGAATTATTGTACACCTCTTTTGTGTTAAAAATGTAAATATGTAAATAATAATGCAAATATTTGTAGGCCATATATTCACTCTACTAAGAGTTCAAAAAAAAAAAAGAGAGAGAGAAAATGCTTCATTGATCTCTGCAGAGCAAACTTACTAGTTGCTTCTTGAAGAGTTCACCTTAAATTAGTTAATCTTAACTTGATGAACTAATCAAACTCACTGTAAAATTATGGCTTCAGGTCAAAATAACATTAGTCAATTAAAATGGATGCAAATTTCTCCCTTCTGACTCTTAAGAGAATAAAATCAATGCCTTTCTAAATAGATAAGATAGATATATGATAGATAGATAAATGATAGATGATAGATTGCTAGATGATAGATGAAGGATGAAAGGTAGATGATAGATGATAGATAGATAGATAGATAGATAGATAGATAGATAGATAGATAGATAGATAGATAAATGATGATAGATGATAGCGATAGAGAAGATAAATATGTAAATATAGTGATAAAGCATAAGAAGTGAAAAGGGAAGCTTTACATGTTTAGATAGGATCATCTAAACAAGCACTTGCTTTCTAGAACTAATTCATTATTTAAAAAAATTTAAATTGATGTCTGGTAATAATATTTATAACAAACTGACAAATGATAATGTGTGGACGAATAAGCACTGAATAAAATTATTTAGTATGTTGAACACTGACATTAAACAAGTTATTTCTCTCACCTCTATATGAAACGGGATCACAAAAGGTAGAGAAAAACAAGGAAAATATCAAACTATAGGTTATAGGAGCTGGGATATAATAAGAGGCAAATTAAATGATACCTCTGTAAAGACCAGCTCTTTTAACAAAATCAGACCATTAATAACTTGGTTTCATATAGATATCTAAATAAGAAGTTGAAATCATTAGAATATTCAGGATCTTAATTTTTTGTCAGTTTGTTGGGTCCAATTTATATCTTTGCTACCTCAAATTGTACTTCTATAATAATAAATTAAATTTGAATATACATTATTTTGTTTTTAACTTGAATTTTTATGAATTATTTATTCATATCTTGTATTTGTTTTTTCTTTTTCTTAAAAATTAAGATTATTTTTTATAATTATTATATTTTGTTGTCTGCATTGCACATTTTTTTCCAATATTGCTATGCCTTTTTATTTTACTTACTATATATTTAAATATTGAAAGTTTTTTTTTACTTTAATCATATGTGATTACTTTTTATTTTATAAATTCAGGGTCCAAATTTTAGATAACTTCTTCAAATGTAATTTCCTAAATTTTCTTAAGAGAATTTAATTTTAAAAAAAATTTATATATTTAATACATGAAGATTTCATTCTATTATAGTGGGTACAAATTTTCATTTTCTTCCAGTTAGGTAACCAGTTTCCTAGTACAAATTATTTTAAATCTATCTTCTGCCTACTGAATTAAAATACATACATATATATGAATATACTTTATGTATGTCAAATTGTCTGAGATATATTTCTTAGTTGTCTTATTTGTTTTATTGACATATTATATGTTTGATTATTCTATACAAATGTGATTTTAATTGAATTAAATATTCTCCTCTGCTGCCCTCCTTTTTCCTGCTTTTTCTGGCTATTCTTTATAGCAATTTTTTTTTCATAAAAATAGTTTAAAATTCTCATTAACATAGCTCTAAGACCATCATTCTAGTATCTCTCAAGATACATTTTAAGTCATCTTTCTAAATTTCTCTAAAGTGTTTGGTCTAAACAAGTTTTCTATTTCTTGGGTTAATTTTATGTATTATTATTTTTCTAGAAAGTTAACCTTTCCACTAGTTTCTCGAATTCCTTGTTGTGGTGAATACCTCTCATTTTCCAACCAGATCCCTTATTCAGGGATGACAAAATCATCCAGCACCTTCTAACAGTTAACAAATATTTTCCTCACTATAAATTGGCTTTAGACCTAAGAAGTTGCAATGT
>NW_011888838.1:564159-576557 GCF_000151845.1 Pteropus vampyrus
TAAAGAAAGGAATCAAAAACTCAGAAGTGAACATGCCAGAGCAGAAATACTCTGGAAGTCTGGGGAAAACACAGCTGTCAGAGCTCTGTAATAGAGACTAGGGAAGCACCAATTCATCAAAATGATAAGGAATACACCAGTATAATTAAGCAGCTCAGTTTTACTGGTTTCTGTGGGTCATGGCTGACAATAGGAGATGCTGTTATAAAATTGGATTTCCTGAGAGCAATGGAAGGTACGACCCTATCTAATCTTCTATTATCTTAAAAAACAGAAATCAGTTGGTGGCAATTATCTATCAAAAACAAAATGGGTACACATATTATAAAAGGCAGCAAAGTCAGAGGGTAAGCCAGCAGGGGGTTTTGTGCAGAAAGCCATAGAAATAGGTAAAGGAACATGGTAAATTTTAGAGGCAAGATAGATGGACAGCCAACAAGGGTATTGTTTGCTTTATAAATGAAATCAAGTATGGGTGATCAAAAAGCTTAGAGTCCCAGTGAAAAGTCACTGTCTCTTGCCAAGTTTTTAGATTTGAGTTATTTCTCTGACCTGTAACTATTAAAACTATGAATAAATCCCTACAATCCCTACAATACCATGGCGAGTACATTGAGAAGTTGTTACCTTTGTCTTTCCACAAAAGAATCTATGGTAATTTACTCAGGTAGCCATGCATTGGAGAAAGATAGAATACCCAGATCTTTCAGGAATTATTGCTGATAGTAGCGCAGATATTAATTTGACATTGTTATCTAGGACTCACAGTGTTATTTAGATCTCCTATCAGACTCATGTGTCACACATAGGCCTATGAATGTCTGGTAGTTTGTGTCATGGACTATTTCAAACCTAAGCAGTCAGTGGCCCTAATTGTAGTTGCTTTATAAGAAATGGTACCTTTTCGCAGTACAGTTGAACACAGCCTTTGACACATAGTATGTTGAAATTGATCTGGCAAATGCAGTCTTTTTCATTTCTATAAGGAAAGAAGAAAAAGAACAATTCACATTTATGAATCAAGATCAATAGAAAGAATTTACAGTCTTGGTCTAGGAAAATGTTATAAAATATAACATATAATGCACAATTTATGGAGCATCATATTGATCCATGAATCATACCAGAATATAAGAATTGGACAAATACACTGATAGCCTTGGTAAGACACATTATATTTGACAATGAGGGAGATAAACATTTTGAATCCAGAAATATATCACATTAGTGAAGTTTTGGGAGAGTCTGGTGGTTGGAGCATGATTGAAATCCCCTCCAAAGTATAGAATAAATTAATGCACCTCTTAATTACTCCTTCTAGAAAGTAAGCTTAGTAGTTAAAGGGCCATGTTGGGTTCTAGAGCATATTCCAAACTTGAGAATACTGTTCTGACCTATTTACTGGATGAACTGGAAGGCTACTCGCTTTGAGTATAGCCTAGAAAGGGAAGATTTTGCAACAAGTCCAGTCTTCAATGAAAGCAGGTCTGACATTTAGGCTTTTCTATCTTTCATACCTTATGATACTAAATCTAGCTGTGGTAGAAAAAGATACCCCAATATGAGTATATTAATTGTAAGTGTATATGTGAATTTATAAAATCGAATGCATTGATTGAAATACTGAAATTTTTAAATATTAAATTTTGTCTAGTAGGGTCTGTACCAGTCATAGAAAGATGTATTCCAAGGTAGCTGCATTTTTTTCCAATTATTGTTGCTTTCTGAATGATTTTTTTGAAATCTTTATCTATTATATTATTTGGTACAAATAACTTTGTAATTATTATTTTTTGTTGTTCTTTATAAATTGTACTTTAGATTGTGTGTGTATGTGTGAGAGAGAGATAAAGAGAGAGAGAGAAAGAGAGAGAGAGAGAAAGAGAGAGAGAGAGTAAAATTTAACATTAAATGACAAAGAATAAAGAGGACAATATATAAAAGTTATTTTAGGAAGGCAACTACTTTTAATTCACCATGTTCCTCAAATTACTCTCTTTTGAGGTCAATAATTATTCTAAAGAAATATAAATGTAACAGAATTTCTGAAAAAAATTTGAGTTTTTCACATATGTTAATTAACATTTCAATTCTTCAACTTTATTTTATTCTTTCAACTCTAAAATTCTGATATAATGTACTTTTATAACCATGAAATATGCAAACTTATATGTAACATAAGCTTATATTCCCAAATCATTTTATAAAATGGGGACAAAACTTCCCCAGAAGGAATTTTGAGACAATTAAAACATTAAAGAATCACAATTTAATATTTGCCAGAGGATGAGAGGTCTAATCATATGCATTATGTTCAGAAATGTGTTGATTCATTTTGTTAGCTTGTTAAGATTTTTATATGGTTTGTAATTCTATATTAAGTAAAATATTGAGAATAAGCCTTCATTTCTGTCTCTTTCCATTTTCTTCTTATTTCTAAGTTCAATATAGTTACATAATAGTTTGACTCCATTTACTTATTCAACATAAAATACAAAGTGATTAAATAATTATTGAAATAAAAGATGAATTTTGATACAATTGTACTATTTATTTGCAAGTGTTGGAATTTTACTTTTACTATAAGAGCATTAGAAAAGAGACTACTTGTTACCATTAGGAAGACATTCATTATAATTGCAATTAAATTGGATAATTAGTAAGTTAACATTGTTCTGGGGTTAGTGAATGGGGTATTCTCTATGCATCACATTGAAGTTTTCTGATTATAAATTCATATGAGCTAATTGGGTAAGTGGAAGGTATGGGAAATATATCAAGTAAAAAATTAATAAGAAACCATGATTATCTTGGTAAACATTTCTGTGAATTTTCTTCCAATATTTTTTGTGTGTCTGTGTGTGTATATGTCTCTGTATATATAGTACTTTTCATTTTTTTAAAGCATTAGATTTTGAATATTATCTTATGTCTTTAAACATAATTATGTAAAGTCAGTGATAATACATGGTATGATATAATAATGACGGTTACATGTTATTATATATTTGTCCAAATATATGGAATGCACAACACTAAGAATAAACCCTAATGTAAATGGACTTTGGGTGATAATATGTCAATGCAGGTTCATCAGTTGTAACAAATGTATCACTCTGGTTGATAATGGAGGAAGCTGTGCATGTGGGTGGGCAAGGAGTATATAAGAAATCTTTCTATATTCCCCTCAATGTTACTATAAAACTTAAATTGCTCTTTAAAAAAAAATCATAATAATGATGATAAAACAATACATATAATTATAAACAAATTATATTCATTTACACTTTGAACATACTTAAACTATTCTCATAATTGTATTCATTTAACCTACTTAAACATTTAAAAATTTTTCTTGGTGCTCTGTGAATATCTTTTATAATCATATATTTCAACAGAGAATTCTCATGTGATAAATTCATAGGAATGGGATAGATGGACTGAAAATGAACCAGATACAAATGATTTTGACAAAATTATGGAAATATGCTTCAAGCCATGTCCTAGAAAATAAAACAATTATCTCACAAAATAGAAGGTTAGAAGTATGTAGGCTTCAGATATAATGACATCAAAATTTATTTATTTATTTATTTTCCCCTGCATTATATGGCCTTTTCCTACCCATCATGTTGGCTTTGTTTCCAGCCTGGCTTCTTTCATTGTTTTAAAAATGCAATGTGCTTTCTTGTTCATGTCCAAAAAAAAGACAGATCCCACTTCATCGAGGCTGTCATATTTTTACTCCTGGACCAATAACATTTACCAGAATGAAAGCTTGAAGGTTGTTGATGACCACAGAAACATAAAAGGAATAGAAATACAAAATCATAGATTTTGTACAGGCAAATCCCTCTTCCTGAATATTGTTTCCCAAAGCTGTTATATTTCCATCTTTTGGCATAATTCAAGAATGGATTAATCTGTTACCTATTAAAATAGGCATTTCTGAATTCCCTATCTAAAATTTCTCCTTGGTGTCCCATCACAGCAAACAGTTCATGTTATATTGATTTTTATAACACATTATGACTCAAATTTATGTTACTTATTACTGTATATACATATTTTTCATTTTTTTCTTATTTTCATATTACCAGATTTGTATCCCTCCTACCTGAATCTAAGAAGCTTAAAGCATCTCTGCCTAATTTATTGATGAATTCCTTGCATCTGACACAAGGAAGAAGTTCAAAAAATATTTTCAAAAAATAAAAATAAAAAAATAAATTAAAAAGGGAAGAGAAGAAAAGGAAGGAGGTTGAGAGAGAGAGAAAGGGAAAGTGGGAGGGGGAAGGAGGGAAAGAAGGAAGGAAAGAAGGAGGGAAGATGCTGCAAAATATGTAAGAGGTAAATGTGTGAGTACATTTTTGCTAATAGGTCGAGATAATTCTGCGACTCTGGCTCTCTTGTAATTGGCCAAATCGATACCTATATTAGTTATTGTGATGGTAAATTTCATGTGTCAGTTTGGCTGTGCTAAGGGATGTCCAAATAGCTTGTAAAACATTATTTCTATGTGTTTTTGTGAGAAAGTTTCTGGAAGAGATTAGCGTTTGAAATCGGTAGACAAAGTAAACAAGATCCCCTCACCCTACCAAAGTGAGTGGGCATCATCCAATGTATTGAGGACCAGAATAGGACAAAAGGGTGAAAGAAGGATAAATTCTCTCTCTTCCTGAACTGGAACATCTATCTGCGCCAGCTCTGAGACAGAGCTTCCTGTTTTCTGGCCTGTGAATTCCAGAATTGCCAGAATTTACATCAGCAGCCAGCTCTGGTTCTCAGATCTTTAGACTTGGACTGAATTATGCCACAAAATTTTGGGTTTCTCCAGTTTGCAGATGCCATATCATGGGATATCTCAGTCTCTATTACAGCATGAGCCAACTCCCATAATAAATTTTCTCTTATATATGTCTATATATTCTATTGGTTCTGTTTCTTTAGAGAACACTGACTAATATGGTTATCTATTATTGTGTAACAGATTACTCTAAGATGTATCAGCTACAGGCAACAAACAGGGGCATACAGGGGTTACTCCTCCATAGCAGATTTAAAATCCAGCTATGCCGATGCTGGACATTCATTAGGACACAATACTCCTGCCCGGGAGTTATTCTCCATGGCTCTCAGTTCAACTCTTTAAAGCACACTTGCTCTTTTTCCATCAAAAATAGCACATGGGAACGGCTGAGTAGTTTCATTTACCTATTAATAGAATTTAGGGCGTGCAACAGGCCTTTTTCCTTTATATTTTATCTGTGCCTCTTAGTCTAAGTTGGCAGTATTTCCACTAATATAATTATTATAAAAACTCTGTAGGTATTCCAGGAATCTTACTGGTGTTCACTCCTTGACAAGCCCACATACACAAATCTACTTTTGCCTTCTGAGACAATTGAGGGACAACACCCTCAACATCTTAGAAGCTCTATTGTTTGAGAGGCCCACGAAGCATACCAATATACTCCTTAAAAGGGTATTATCTGTCTCAGTGCTCTGAGACACCATCTTTGATCATTCACAGATTTTAACAAAGGATTTTATAGTCTCATTCTCACCTCATATTTAGACCATGCTTTTTGAAGAGTGTCTTGAATTTAATATTTGCTTGGAAACAATTCGTTATTTTCAGTATCATTTGCCATCTGTGTAGAAGGTGAGAATTTTCAAATTCTTCAGGTTCTGACTTTTTTTTGCTTAACAATTTATCCTTCAATTTATTGCTAACATTTTTCTGGAAATAGAATCTAGTCAGCACCTTTAATTCTTTGCTTAGGAAACTCTTTAGTTAAATACTTTGTTCACAATTAATATTTAACCCATTTTTACAGGTGAGAGTGCTGCTAACCTTTCTGCCACTACTTAACAATTATCCCTTTCCTCTAGTTTCTATGAAGATAGTTTTTACTTTTCCAAAGGAATCACTAGCCATCTTATCAAAGACTGTAAAGTTTCTAGCAATATTTTTTCTTAAGCACTTTAGGTTTTGAAAACTGCCTCTACATTTACTGCCCAGATTCAAAGATACATTCATCTTTAATTTTAATTATGACCCACCACATTCATTAAATAAGAACCACAATGAGTGGTATAGAGTAAGAACTTGTTATAGGAATTAGACCCTACATAATTATCAGAGCAGGTAAACAGTTGATTATCTAGTGGAGTTATATAAAAAAAATAGGAAAAATTTGTTAACTATTATCACTCTTAACCAGTTTCCTTCTATTTACTGGAAATTACATTTATTATGATTTCATTGATTTTTCTTTCACTTGTATTTTTAACATTATCATTATTGAGGAACTTAAATAGAGAAATATCTGAGTGATACAAGATAAAATTTTATACTAAATTTTCTAAGATTGAGATTAAAACACAAAACCTTATTTATTTAACATGTAGGTATAATATTAGTATGCATTATTAAATTAGTTAATACTTTGTTGGATATCACAGTGGTGTGCATTTAAAATTGAGCTAGTGAGAAGCCATGAAAAATGTAAACTGAACAATATCAAACTAACAATGATATGATAAAGTTACAGAGAAACAGCCAGCATATGGCTTCTAAATTTAGAATTCTGAAAAGGATTTTATCTTCATAAATATTTATTATCCATGAATCTAGATTTACTTTGTGACAGAAGACAATCATCAAATGTATGTGATTTATAAATCTTGAACAATCTATTCTTGAATTCACTTATCCTGCATAGCTTATAAAATTAGTTGAAAACAAGGTCTGTGCACCAAGAAAAAGCCATATTTGCCATATTTCAGTGAAGAAATGCCATATGTCATTCGCTAACTGAATATTTAATTCAATATGTCAGGCAAACAAATCCAAAACCAACAAGCAGCAGATCTTTTTTTAATTATTCAAAACACATAATAGTTCTACTCATGGGTGGAAGCAGTAATAACACAAGGAAAACAACTAAATACTATAAAAAGACATTGCTGTTTTTAGTCCAGTTGCTTTGTTAAAAAAATCATCTTACTATGAGTCTACAGATTATTTTTTTAAGACTGAATATAATTTGAAATTTTAGCAAATATGCCTAAGCACAATCATTGAGAGACAGAGTTACTTGCCACTGTAATAAAAACAAATGCAGGTCACTATATCTCTGGAATATTTTAAAAACAATGTTGTTTCAACTTAAGGAAAGTAGCAAAAGAATAAATGGAAGCAGATTTCCTCTTCTGGCTATGATGAAGTAGCCTGAAGTAGGGATGTCTCTTACAAATAACTAGAAAAGCAATAAAAATTAATTTAGAAAAAGATATGATTCAAAGGCATCATAAATATGACAAAGCTGTCAACCTTTAGGAGCGAGATTCTTACTAGAAGAGAATCTCAAGGAAACTGGAATAGAGACTCTGAAAGACAGAATATTAAGAAGTAAATTAAAAACAGAGATAAGTTTTAGGGTGTCTTATCATTCAATCACAAGGTTGAGAAAGAAGAGTCATAGTAAAAACCTGTGAATTTCTAAAGAGAATAAAGCAAAATAAAAGTACACTGAACTTTATAAAGACTACAAACCAACCTTGAGTCAAGCAGTCACTGATAGGATAGAAATGACTTACTCTACTCAAGGGGCCTGACATAAGATTAAAAAATCTCAAGGAATGATAATATCTTAAAGAGTTCTTACAATTTTGCTAAAATCAATAAAATTACCATTATACCAAGAAAGAGCACCATGTTGAGAAAAATAGAAATTAGAAACATAGACATAGATAACATCATTATTGGAGATATTATACAAACACTTTGAAATTGCTATGGTTGAAATGTTCAAGAAAATAATGACGAAATGTTCAAGAAAATAATGACAAAATGTCATATTTCATTAGAAAAGTAGAATCTATTAAAAAGTTAAGTAGATACACTAGGACTGAGAAACAAAATAAGTGCAATTAACAACTTAAGATGCGAGTTTATTAAGTCCAATGTTCCCAGAAAGCACTGAACTCTTATGGTCTGAGAAAAAAAATTCACTGATGACTCCCATGTCAGTTTGGCTCTAAAAATCCCTAGTTCTACCTTTTCTCATTAAGATGATTTTTATTAATAAGTGTTCTTCTTATCATATCTCCTTAATGAGTGTATATTTTGCCTTTTACAGAGAAAAGCAATGCATTGAAAAATAAATCAGGAGAAAACTCCAGACTCCACCACAGAAAACACCAGAAAGAATGTAAGAGATATGTGAGAATTTGAGAAAAAGTTGAATGCTTGTGTACTTGGGATTCTTCAAATGAGATGAGCAATAGAAAAATGAAGCAGTAACAATATGTAAATATATGATCGCTGAAAATATTTCAAAATAGACAAAATTATTAATCTATAGATTCCAAAAAGAACTACAAATCTAAGCAATAAAATCGAAACAGAGCAATAATGTGCTATATCATAGTAAAACAATGAACATGAAAGACAAAGAGAAACATTAAAATAAAACCAGAAATAAAACACATTACAATTAAATAAGCAGTAATTATAACATAGCTGGTTTCTCAACAGAATACAAATATGTAATTAAGATGACAATGGATGTATCGATATGTTTCAAATACTGAAAGAAAATAAAATCAACCTAGATTTTTACTTTGAAAATATTCTTCAAATGTGAAGCATAAATGAAATAATTTGGGCAGACAAAATCTAAAAGCAGTCATTACTTATCGTGCTGAAGTAGAAGAATATTAAGCCAGTCAGGGACATTAGAAAGTCTAGAGTAATCACTAGAAAAAAAATTAAAAGAATAAAATTGAATCTGCTAATAAACATGGGTGAAATACTTTGGAATTAGCCAAACTAAAGCTTAAGGCAACAGTGTCTTAGATATTGACATCAATTTCAGGTTTGAGGGAGCCAAGACCACTCTCAGGTTTGATAATGGATTAAAATGACTCACAGGATTGAAGATAGAGCTATGTTTATAATTACAATTTTATTACAGCCAAAGGATACACATTATAATCAGCTTAAAGAAAAGATGCACAGAGAATTTGGGAGGGTTCCAAATGTGAAATTTCATTTGTCCCCTCAGCTTGACTAAATATTAGATAGGTCTCTCTTTGGCTACAGCTCTGACTTTCCTTCTCTTAGAGCATTCACTTTAGAAAACTTGTAATTGTCAATCTTTTCTAAGTCTCTTTGAGATGCAAACCATCTCCCAGGATCTTGCCAGTTTATAGCCAAGAATATCTTGTCCAAGTACTTGGGAAGCATCCCTTCGAAATGGAATATCAAGAAAGATAATACCCCTATTTTCTAGCCTCTGTAGGAACCTATCTTCAGCACCAATTTAGCAAACAAGATGGCCTAGTTACACTGACCAGCCTTTTCCTAATGTACTTCTGTATTTTTCCACTAGCTCTCCCAGTGCTTAAAACCTCTTCTGCTCTTTATTTTAGTAGAGTTGAGTTCAATCTCTTTCCCCTATTGCAATGTCTTGACTCTTATTGAAGTAGTCATGAACAAAGTCTTCCTTGCTTTTTAAACTCCATTTGGTCCAATTTTTCTTTAACAGTAACAAAATATAGTACATACATTGCAAGAAAGGAGGATTACTAACTGATCTCCTTTAAACATAGATATAAAAATCCCAAAGAAAATATTAGCAAACCAAGTATGTGATCTATTAAGTAAATAATACCTGATGGACAGCTTGCATTTATTCTAGAAATGCAAATTTACCTAGTTATTTGAAAACTAATCATGTAATTTACCACATTCACAGAATAAAGGAGAAAAACATCTGTTTAAATTTAACATCAATTCATGAAAAAAAAAAATCTTTAACAAGTAAAAATGGAAATTCCTTAATCTGATAAAAGGTAAGGGGTAAAAAATCGGACTTCCTCTAGTTTATGTTGCCTCAAAAATGAAAGCAGAGACAAGATTTAAGAACATACAGGAAGTAGTTTATTTGAGTAATATAGAAAATGCCAATAGAAATTAGGAAAATTGGTGTAAGAAAGAAATTCCATACAGGGTAGGTTTTTGAGTTGGCTAATACAACAGGTAATTTAAGTTGAATTTAATGAAGAAACTCTGGGAAATTCTTCAAAATACATTCCTCAAAGGAAAGTGAGAAGTTAAGGGCTGTTTCCTTGAGGTATTAATGTCCCGGTATTTCCAAGCCTGTCAAATGTCTGGGTTCGGAAACTTTCAGTAGAAACCCCCTCCTCATTAATGATACAAATATTGGGTATTGATATTCTTATAGACCACAATGCTAAGGTAAAGTTTGTGGGGTAAGGACAGAGTTTCTCAGTGTTGGTTACAATATTTTATAGAAAAAAAACAAAAACAAAAAACAAAAAACAGTGAAACATTTTCAAGATCAGGAGTGTGTGGGTAGAAAAATGATTTTCCTTTCACTTTACTAAATTTTTCTAACTGGTCTAATTTAATTAACATGAGATAGATTAACAGGAGAAAATGACTAAATTTATTATGTATATACATACAGGACTCTCATAAAATATGAGACCAGAGGACACATTGGGCATTTGAGATTTATATGCCATTCTGGACAAAAGTGGACAAAAGAGAGAGAAGCAGGAGTCATATATCTCAAAGGAAAAATAAGCAATTCTTAGGTAGAAGAGAAAGAGCAAATATGTGGTAAACAAATTCTCACTGGGCCACCCAGAAACAAGGGGGCACAGAAAGGGGTCCAATGAACAAGCTTTGCTAGACTTCTCCCTGTCTGCTACACATAATTCACATATGCTAAGGTGAATATGTTAAAGTTCCTTTCCTGAAGTAGATTTTTTTATCAGAACTCTTCTAGACAGGTAAAGGGAGAGAGTCAAAGTTTCTTTCAGAATCTTTTGTTTATTAAAAATAATGAGATTAAAGTAATCAGTATTCCAAAAAGTTAATTTGGGGATGACAAACTCTAATTCTCTCAGGAGCAAGAAAAATATCTTCACTATTAACACTTTTATTCAACACTGAACTAGATATCTAATTCTTTAAAATAAAGGAAAAAAAAAGAGAATGTAAAATATCCTGAAAAAGATCGAATTAAAGAATCATTACTTGCAGATGACATGATTATATAATTATAAAATATTTTAAAATTACACATTTTTAGAATTAATATATGACCTTCACAAGGTTGCATAGTACAATGTTAATATTAAAATAATTAATCATATTTCCATAGATAAGCAATAGTTAATATTTTTGGTGATACTATGTGTAATGACATATCGACATCAAATATCTGGAAATGCAATTATTTTAGAGATAAAAAAGATCTATAATAAAGACAATTACAGAGTATTACTGAGAGAATTTTAAAACCTAAGTAAATGAAATGAATCCAAATTCATGGATTGGAGGAATCAAATACTGTAAAATGTTAGTTACCTTCAAATTGATCTTTAGATTAATTGAAATACCAAAAACAAACAAACAAAAAATAAAACAAATAGATTGTGGGTGGTTGTAGAGAGTGACAAACTTTTCTGAATTTTTTGTGGGAATGCATAGAGTTAAGAATAGCCAGAAAATATTGAAAAAAAAACAAAGAGAGAAACATTTGTAGATTTTATACTAACAGAAGTACTTAATATAAATTATATAATGAACCAAATATGGTTTAGTCATGAGAATGGATAATAATTCAGTAAAACAGAATAGAGAACACAGGAACAAATCTATACATATATCGACAGTTGTTTTATGCCAAATATTCTTTATAAATGGATTTCGGAAGAATGGTATTTTTAACAAATGATATTGAGTCAATTAAACAATTATGAGGAGAAAAAATTGACTCTAGACCAGCACAGTGCAAATATTTCTATATGATGGAGATGTTGTACATCTCTAATATGGTAGCAATTAGCTACATATGGTTGTTAAGTAATCAATATGTGAATAATGTGACAGAGAAATTAAATTAATTTTAATTTAAACAAACATAGTGCATATTGTACCTCATTGTTCTGCTTTGCACCATAAATAGGTATACATTAAATAGATTGTATGCATAAATTGGGAAGGAAAAAAAGCAACTAATATAATATAGGAGAGTATATTTATATCCTTGAATAGCAATGATTTCTTAAACAAGACAAATAATGTTGTCCATGAAGAAAAAGATTGATAGGTTGAAATATATTTAATGTAAGAAATTATATTTATCAAAAGATACCATTAAGTGTGAAAATATAAGTCAAAGAGTCACAAAAATAATTTCTAAAACATATATCTGACAAGTGATTTAAATGCAGCAAGTAAAAGAAACTCCTATATATCAATATGAAAAAGAAAAGAAATGTAATAAAAAATGGGCTAAAGTTTGAATAGGCACCTCATATTTCAAAAGATGATACTCAAATGGCCAATAAAT
>NW_011888838.1:577447-579881 GCF_000151845.1 Pteropus vampyrus
TAATTCACATATGCTAAGGTGAATATGTTAAAGTTCCTTTCCTGAAGTAGATTTTTTTATCAGAACTCTTCTAGACAGGTAAAGGGAGAGAGTCAAAGTTTCTTTCAGAATCTTTTGTTTATTAAAAATAATGAGATTAAAGTAATCAGTATTCCAAAAAGTTAATTTGGGGATGACAAACTCTAATTCTCTCAGGAGCAAGAAAAATATCTTCACTATTAACACTTTTATTCAACACTGAACTAGATATCTAATTCTTTAAAATAAAGGAAAAAAAAAGAGAATGTAAAATATCCTGAAAAAGATCGAATTAAAGAATCATTACTTGCAGATGACATGATTATATAATTATAAAATATTTTAAAATTACACATTTTTAGAATTAATATATGACCTTCACAAGGTTGCATAGTACAATGTTAATATTAAAATAATTAATCATATTTCCATAGATAAGCAATAGTTAATATTTTTGGTGATACTATGTGTAATGACATATCGACATCAAATATCTGGAAATGCAATTATTTTAGAGATAAAAAAGATCTATAATAAAGACAATTACAGAGTATTACTGAGAGAATTTTAAAACCTAAGTAAATGAAATGAATCCAAATTCATGGATTGGAGGAATCAAATACTGTAAAATGTTAGTTACCTTCAAATTGATCTTTAGATTAATTGAAATACCAAAAACAAACAAACAAAAAATAAAACAAATAGATTGTGGGTGGTTGTAGAGAGTGACAAACTTTTCTGAATTTTTTGTGGGAATGCATAGAGTTAAGAATAGCCAGAAAATATTGAAAAAAAAACAAAGAGAGAAACATTTGTAGATTTTATACTAACAGAAGTACTTAATATAAATTATATAATGAACCAAATATGGTTTAGTCATGAGAATGGATAATAATTCAGTAAAACAGAATAGAGAACACAGGAACAAATCTATACATATATCGACAGTTGTTTTATGCCAAATATTCTTTATAAATGGATTTCGGAAGAATGGTATTTTTAACAAATGATATTGAGTCAATTAAACAATTATGAGGAGAAAAAATTGACTCTAGACCAGCACAGTGCAAATATTTCTATATGATGGAGATGTTGTACATCTCTAATATGGTAGCAATTAGCTACATATGGTTGTTAAGTAATCAATATGTGAATAATGTGACAGAGAAATTAAATTAATTTTAATTTAAACAAACATAGTGCATATTGTACCTCATTGTTCTGCTTTGCACCATAAATAGGTATACATTAAATAGATTGTATGCATAAATTGGGAAGGAAAAAAAGCAACTAATATAATATAGGAGAGTATATTTATATCCTTGAATAGCAATGATTTCTTAAACAAGACAAATAATGTTGTCCATGAAGAAAAAGATTGATAGGTTGAAATATATTTAATGTAAGAAATTATATTTATCAAAAGATACCATTAAGTGTGAAAATATAAGTCAAAGAGTCACAAAAATAATTTCTAAAACATATATCTGACAAGTGATTTAAATGCAGCAAGTAAAAGAAACTCCTATATATCAATATGAAAAAGAAAAGAAATGTAATAAAAAATGGGCTAAAGTTTGAATAGGCACCTCATATTTCAAAAGATGATACTCAAATGGCCAATAAATGTGTGGCATCTTGTTCAACCTCATTTGTTACAATGGAAATGAAAAGTAAAACCAATTTGTGTTACAGTCTCAAACAGAATAATTATAATTTTAAAGGGAAGTTTTGTCATTATTTGCAACAATGTAGAATAAATGGATCTTTCATATATTTCATGTAAGTTACAATTGATATAAACTGTTTTGGAAAAATGTTTCTTTTCCTATTAAACTAGATTTATGCATTCCTTATAGACTAGTATATAGAACTAAAATACATATATGTGTGTACTGAAACGCATGCTCTATAACATTTATCATTGGATTATTTCTAGTAGCCTAAAATCCAGATAAAACTGAAATTTGCATTCAAAGTAATATGAATAAACAAATTGTGTTATGGTCAAACAATGGATATTATAAATAAATGAGAAAAATATTGCTTTCTTCAATGATGTGTGTAAATCTTACAAGGTAATGTTAAGCAATTGAAATCGGACATAAAACATGACATAATGTAGGATTTCATTTAGTTATACTTCAAAAATATGTGAACTAATGCATGGTTACAAGTCAGGAGAATGTTTATTGTTGTGTGGAGTAGTAATTCAGAAGGCACAAGGGGACTCCTTGAAGTTTGCCAGCGTTCAAGTATTATATCAGAATGGTGATGCAATTGGTGTGTTTATTTTTGAAAAATTCACTGAAATTTACACTCAGATTAAAATAAAATATTATTAAATTTTACTTAGAAACAAAAGAAAATCTTGGAAAAAAGTTAATGGAAGCACATGAAAAATTAATGAACTGAC
>NW_011888838.1:579931-583376 GCF_000151845.1 Pteropus vampyrus
CTAAAAGATAAATATAACAATATAGTTAATAAGTAATTTTTCAAATGATGGATGCTTAGTTTCCTTTGGCCATATCCTCTGAAAACCATGATTTGCTATGTTTCAGCATTTCGCCACTTTTTTTCAATGATTTTTGTTCAATCTATGGCTGTTAGAACTGAAAGATAACTTTTTCTTGTGGGATAAGAGAAAGAGTAGTGAAATGATATAATTACTTTGGAATTTGAGATATATTTCAGGTTAAGGTACACAAGATAGAATGAAGCACAGTAGTGGTAGCTTAGGATTCAACAAATATTGACCAAAAGTGTATTGAGAAGCTAATATTTATGAGACATTTATGATAGCAAAGAGAGTTTAGAAAAGTACAGTTAAATGTAACCATTTTCTTCTTCATGTCCCAAGGGGAGTCAAAATTTCTGAAGCTCAAAATCTCCTCTCAGAGTTTCATATCAAGTTAGATAACACTCAAATTGCCTACAGAATTGAGTGTGAAATAGTTTTAAAGTATTTTACCACAGACATAGATGATATTGCATGCTATGACAAATGATGTGTCCTAAATCTATTTTTCTCTTTGATTGGAGATCTATTTAAACCTTAATAATTGAAGTTAACAGTTCTCTTTAAATAATTACAGCTACACTATTAATTCCACTATTTGTAAAGTACTTATTATACTTTTTTTATGTAATGTACGCTGTCCTGTATACTGATCATAGAGAAATAAATAAATTACCACTGTAGTCAAGACACTCACATTCTCCTGAGAAGTCACATATACTGATGTTATAATGGGAAATGATCGTTTTAGCCATCCTGGGGAAAAGGAGATGGTGTGCAGTTTTCTTTCATCCTGTTGAAAGATGAAGATTGAGTATCATAAATAATTGAGGAGTGTTGAGTGAATTTAAGCATAGGATTGACACGATCGGATTTGCATTTTTAATATCTTCCTCTACCAATTGTAAAGGAAGTGAATTTGGGTGGAATAAGAAAGGTACTAATGTTCATAGCAGCATTATCCCCAGTGGCCAGGACATGGAAGCAACTCAAGTGTCCTATGATAGATTATTGGATAAAGAAGCTGTGATACAATGCAATATTACTCAGTCATAAGAAAAGATGAAATACTGCCATTTGTGACATGGATGGACCTCGAGATAAGCATGCTAAGCAAAATAAGCCAGACTGAAAAAGTTGAATATCACAGGATATCACTCATATGTGGGATATAAACCTAAAAGTGACAAATGAACAGGACAAACAAGTATGGACTCATGGAACAGACAATAGACTAATGCTTACCACAGGGGAGGGGGGAGAGGGGAAGTAGTGGGATAATGGGGGGTCAAGTATGTGGTGACAAAAAGAAATCTAACTATGGGAGGTGAACACACAGTGTAAATATATATCTGCCTTACTGTTAAAATGTACACCTGAAACATCGGATTTTGTTAACCAATGTCAAAAAATAAATAAATAAATAGGTAGATAAATAGATAAATAAATAGATAAGTAAGTAAGTAAATAAATAAGTAAGTATTTAAAAAATAAAAAGAAAGGTACTGGGAAATCAGCTAAAACACAATTACAGTATAAATAAAAAATGAGTCTGAACCTGAGAGCTGGTAGAGATAATGGACCTAAGTGAGCAAACTCATTTAATATTTCTTTTAATGGTTATTATGGTCAGTTAAATCTCAAGTAACACATGCCTCCATCAGAATTTCCATTATGCCATAATAGATGGAGTTGAATAAAGTATGCAAATTTCTCTAAAAGGTGTAGTGTTGCAATGATCTCAGACTAGTAGTGATTTCTTCTCTGAGGCTAGAGAAAGAAAATCTTATCTTTGAACTCACTCTGGCCTGAAGACTGAGAAACACTGAGTTTCTATTTAGCTTAGAAATGGGGCTAGGGTGGAATGGCTGTTGTATAAGTCACAAATAATGTCTGCGTTATTACTGAAAAGTTAATGATTTCTTAAAATGTCTTCCAAAACTGCAAATAAAATCAAGTTCATCTCAAAGGCTGGGCAAATTTAACCATTATCATTTTTTTATTTATTTTTAAAGTATTTTTACATGCATTATTTGAAGTGAAATGATATGGAATTAATATTATGCAAATGGTTAAATATATTTTATGCTCTTATTAGCCATTAATGCTTCTCAATATTTAAATGCGGTTAAATTTTTAAAAAATTTCCTGTACTTGACTTCACTTTAATTAATGGCTTTTTCCATTTGTCAGAGGACTACATATCACTTTTTAGTTAAAATAATTTGTTTTTTTATCTCAAATTATATATTTCTATCAACTTAGAATTCCAAAATAGCAAGCAAGCAAACATTTACATGTTTTTTATTAGATTGCCTATTTCTAGCAGCCTAGAATTTCTTGGATGTCAGGAAAAAAAAGAAAAAAAAGGTTTCGATGCTCGTCCATTTATTGTTGTTTTCAATGAAACAAGTAGATCAACTTACAGATCTATACTCATTCATGTTTATGTTCTTGGTTTGTGTCAATTTGCGTCGATGCAAATTGAAAATACTCCCACTCCAATGAACCACAAAATTGACGACTAACAAGTATATACATTGCAAGCCAAAAGAATGTTTAAAAAAGTGTTTCTGGTAAATATAAAAGAAAGTAATAACAGAAATTCAGTTAACATAGGGCATGTCTCATGGTCTATGCAAAAATGTCCCCTCAATCATTAAATTAAGATTATTTTATCCAATCACAATCAAGACACTCATGCGTAGCACAGAGAGCTTTGCAGAATTTATGCAACACTAAGAATAGTTTCCATTTAATCTTTTACTTTCCTACCTCAAAGGTTTCTTCTCACATCATACTAAGTAAAAAGTCCTCTCACTTACTTTCACTTACTGTAAAAGAGTTAGCAAGTTACAAAAAGTACAGTGGTCTTTGGGTCATATATGTTCACTGCTGTAACATGACGAACTTCCAAAACTTAAATTATATCACGTTCTATTTCTCTAATATATGACTTAACATTGTAGTTTAGGTGTGAGGATAGTCACACCTAAACTTTATTAAGAATGTCTTACATAGTCATGTAAGACATTCTTAATAAAGGAGGAGTTGAGCTATTCTTTAAAAATTCACTCAGAAAGATAGTTAAAATAAGTTTAAAAATTAGTTTTATAACTTATATGTGGTTACCTAATAATATATACACATATAATAATTATAAATCTACAAACTAAATTATAGGAATATTTAAAACAAGCTAATTGTGGAAAGTAAATAACATGGGAAAGTGATATGGATGAAGAGAATGTTGCATTATTATTTTCAAAATGTACTAAATATTTCAAAATTCAATTTAAATATCACTTCAAATACTCCTGTTTAAAAAGACATTTGCACAGCAAGGTTAAATGTATATACACAGGTAAAGGCAAAATTAAGG
>NW_011888838.1:583426-587817 GCF_000151845.1 Pteropus vampyrus
CTGGGCAAATTTAACCATTATCATTTTTTTATTTATTTTTAAAGTATTTTTACATGCATTATTTGAAGTGAAATGATATGGAATTAATATTATGCAAATGGTTAAATATATTTTATGCTCTTATTAGCCATTAATGCTTCTCAATATTTAAATGCGGTTAAATTTTTAAAAAATTTCCTGTACTTGACTTCACTTTAATTAATGGCTTTTTCCATTTGTCAGAGGACTACATATCACTTTTTAGTTAAAATAATTTGTTTTTTTATCTCAAATTATATATTTCTATCAACTTAGAATTCCAAAATAGCAAGCAAGCAAACATTTACATGTTTTTTATTAGATTGCCTATTTCTAGCAGCCTAGAATTTCTTGGATGTCAGGAAAAAAAAGAAAAAAAAGGTTTCGATGCTCGTCCATTTATTGTTGTTTTCAATGAAACAAGTAGATCAACTTACAGATCTATACTCATTCATGTTTATGTTCTTGGTTTGTGTCAATTTGCGTCGATGCAAATTGAAAATACTCCCACTCCAATGAACCACAAAATTGACGACTAACAAGTATATACATTGCAAGCCAAAAGAATGTTTAAAAAAGTGTTTCTGGTAAATATAAAAGAAAGTAATAACAGAAATTCAGTTAACATAGGGCATGTCTCATGGTCTATGCAAAAATGTCCCCTCAATCATTAAATTAAGATTATTTTATCCAATCACAATCAAGACACTCATGCGTAGCACAGAGAGCTTTGCAGAATTTATGCAACACTAAGAATAGTTTCCATTTAATCTTTTACTTTCCTACCTCAAAGGTTTCTTCTCACATCATACTAAGTAAAAAGTCCTCTCACTTACTTTCACTTACTGTAAAAGAGTTAGCAAGTTACAAAAAGTACAGTGGTCTTTGGGTCATATATGTTCACTGCTGTAACATGACGAACTTCCAAAACTTAAATTATATCACGTTCTATTTCTCTAATATATGACTTAACATTGTAGTTTAGGTGTGAGGATAGTCACACCTAAACTTTATTAAGAATGTCTTACATAGTCATGTAAGACATTCTTAATAAAGGAGGAGTTGAGCTATTCTTTAAAAATTCACTCAGAAAGATAGTTAAAATAAGTTTAAAAATTAGTTTTATAACTTATATGTGGTTACCTAATAATATATACACATATAATAATTATAAATCTACAAACTAAATTATAGGAATATTTAAAACAAGCTAATTGTGGAAAGTAAATAACATGGGAAAGTGATATGGATGAAGAGAATGTTGCATTATTATTTTCAAAATGTACTAAATATTTCAAAATTCAATTTAAATATCACTTCAAATACTCCTGTTTAAAAAGACATTTGCACAGCAAGGTTAAATGTATATACACAGGTAAAGGCAAAATTAAGGGTTTGAAATCAGTGAAATTTGTTTACCATTTTCCATGTCCTATATCATTATTTATAGTTTTGCTATTTTATATACATTTGAAGCATTGCCTATCTGGCTTCTTCTGTGCATGTTCTCTAATGTTCTGACAGGGGCTATAAGGCTTGGAACAGGTGGTCTTTCTGTCAAAGTCCTGGTTTTAATTGATGTCATAGTATGAACCACTGGTTTATAGTATTCTTCCAAAAAGATATGTGATGTGCTGATGACTTAAATCTAATATTGCTTGCTTTATCTCAATAGTTATATCCCTGCTATTTTCATTAGTCTCTTTATTTCATATTTAATTTCCTTAATAATTATCAAGTCTCGACAAGCATGGGTCAATTAATTGTATTAGAGGCTATAAATAACTCTTAAAAAATTCTGAAGTTTATCCAAAATGTATTGATTTATTTTAATCTGCTTTCCAAGACACAAGGGCATTAGAGTTACCATTAAGATATTCTTAGATATAACTATAGGGGGGGAGGGGAAATTCATGTTCTTTTGAAAACAACACAGAAAATAACTTTCTTAATCTAATAAATTCCAGTTCAGTGAAGAGTAGCATATGAGCATTCACTACATATGCTCATAAAATCATAGTATATGAGTACATTAGTCACTTGAAAAAGTTATTTTATTTTTAAAATATTTGCAGATGTTGTTACCATTTTCAAAATTTCAAACTTCTTGTTTCCTTTCCCCTGATCTCATCCCTATAACTCATAAAACGTGAAACTTTAGGAACAATTACATTTCTACATTCTCACATTATCTATAACTAAATTATTCTTCATTTTCTAGCCCATGTTGACTCATACTTTAATGCATTCTATTTCTATGGTTAAACATTTATGTTATATATATTTTGATGTTTGAATAAAGAACTGTTGCAGCTTATATTTACTAATTGCAGTAAATTACCAGATTATCATCAAAGTAGATATATGAATAGTTCTCTGTCACATTTTCTACAATGAACATGGGTAAGTGGACAAATTCACTTTATTTATTCACAGCAGGTCAACCATGTACACAATCAGTCATACTTTCATTGATTTCTCTGGGAAATGACATTCTCGCATTTTATTTTTTGTATAGGATTAATAAATTTTCATGCTGAGAGGATTTTCTGCTATTTAGGAATTGTAACAATATAACTAGGACTTTGAGAAAGTCTTTCTACACATTCATTTGTAAAAAAATCATTTCTAGCTGGTCACTATACTTAAATTCTCAAAATTTCTTGGAGAAACCATTTTAATATCTATGTATACTTCAAATGTATACTTAATGTGTATTAAAAAGGCGAGTTTAATAGTTTCATCAGTAAATACTACAGTTAAGTCTGGATTTATGTCTAATTGGGGATTATAGTTCTTTCCTTCATTACATTACTAAAATCTTATTGCATTCAATTTATACAGTGTTTTGATAAGTTTCAGAATATGCAAATATTTCAAACAGGAGCTTATTTAAATGCTAATTAACAGTGAAATCTTGTTTGTTCACAGTTTGCACAAACAATGGCATTCAAAGAAGACTGAAATAAAGGCAAATAAACATGATATTTCCATATTTCTAACATTAACAAATAAATGTCAAAGAAAAATCACTTTTGATAATTTGAGAAACTACATAAATAAGCAGAGCTGGAAAAGAAATATTATAACCAAACAAAAAGCAATCAAGTCCTCCCAGGTCATACTAGATTCTAAAGAATCAACTTGTATGCCTTTATATACTCATTTAAGAACAATAATTCAAAACCTTTTGAGTCATCTCTAAGGCCACCTTTTACTGTCCTCTTATGTAATGTTCTCACAGATTAGAATACTGGAGAAATCATTTAAGATAAAGACTAAAGGATGAACAGAAGTTAGACTAGTAGTGTTATTTATATAAAGTTTGGAAGCAGTGAGAGCACGATAATGAGATGTGGTTGTGTACGAATAGAGTTCCAGGCTGTGATCAACACAGAAAAGGAGTGTAATGACACAGGTCATGTTGTAATCAAAACAAATAGATCTACTAGAATGCAAAAAGTGAGAAGCATACCTTTAATTTTTTTTCCTTAACCCTTTTCCCGTTTGTGGGGAGATTACTTGCCGTCGGCATTTACAGCTGCAACATTTACCCAGAGATAACTCATAGATTACAGTTCTAACCTTACCTCCAAAATTTGCTATGGAATATATCGCTTTTATTATTTTTTCACATCGCTCTAGTATATCAATAGTCTTTAGAAACAAATGACATCATACTGTTTATAGCATTCTGTTTTTAGTAGAGGTATTTCCATTTACAAAATATAGTAATTCTCAATTATTGAAAATGTCAAATCCTAAAAAATGTAGCATTCCTATGCATGGTGTTAAATTTACGCTGGCAGCAAGCTGCACTTTTTTTTTTTTTTCTAAACAAGACAAGAGTTAAATCCCATAAAGGGTAAAAAATAGAGATATAAAGTTTGGAACTATCTTATTGAATATACAGTAAGAATATATATTATCGACGTTAAATAAATAATAGTTACAACATAAACTACATTTTTAGGTGCTACCATAACTACTAATTGAAAAGACCATCTCTATAATGGACTTCCCAGGATATTTTAGATTTTTATGGCTGACTTCAGTAATTATCTCTAGATTACTTACATGCTTCACAGAAATAAAGGCGCTATTATAACAGAAGTTTAAAACAAAAGAGAAACTTTTTATTATACGTGTAGAAAAATTTTTTTTTTCTCTACACTATATCCAGCTGTTCATTCTCATCTGTCTTGGCCCATAAGGTTCTTACTAGTCTATGAACATCTTGTTTATGCTTCCTCTTGGGCCATGGTTTAACTGGACATATTCTGTGATAGGAAGTCACTAAGATGGCCTCCAATAATCCCCGCCTCCTGTTTTTTATACCCAGATATAATACTTTCCTTTGTGTGGGCTTGTCT
>NW_011888838.1:588348-620259 GCF_000151845.1 Pteropus vampyrus
ATTTAAATTTGAGGTTATAGATTTTTTCACAGAAGAATGAGATAATGCAACTTCTTTGCAATATTTAATTCCTATTAATTTCTTGATCAAATTTACAAGAAATCCTTTTTCAAACTGTGTAGTTTTAGGAATATAATATTACATTATTACATAATACCCTATTTCCCCTAATTATCTATAGTAATAATTAAATCAGCAACGTCTTTCAGGTCACAAGATGTTTAACTTCAATGTCATCATACACAAGAATTTGATTTTTTTTTCCCCCTGATTTATCTGAATGAGGAAGTTATTTTGACATTGTATATATTACAAGTGAGACAATTATATAACTCAAAAGACTAGAGTTAAGACAAACTGCATCTGGATGAGAAGAGAACAACTTGAAAGATATTTTATTTCTTAATATTTATCAATGAAAGTTATTTTGAAAAGAAAAGATACAAGTTATTAGTTCCACTTTGAATACTTCTTACCAAGAGGAATAAAATAAGGAGAAAAATATATAAAAATTTAGGAGAATTTTTATTTTTGTTTTTTATACTTTTAAAATTAGATTATTGTTCTACCTGCTTTAATATTGGCTACTTTTGTAAATAAATATGTTACAAGAACAAGAATATGAATAATTACAAGCTTATTTATTAAATGTAAGTTTAATTATCTTATATTTATATTTTTCAATATTGCTATATCTATTCTAGTATAGTCAAATAAGTGAAATCCATAAAAGTACATTACAAAGGTAGATAGTTAATTAGAGGTTTATATATAAATATAATTAAAGTATCTGTTGAATCTCATTATATCATTAAGTTCCACACTAAAGGAAAGAAAGAATGAAAAATAATAATAAAGTCCTTGACAACATATGAATTTTTTTGTTTTTTTCAAAATAAAAATTAGAAAATCAGGCCTTTGTGTGTGTGTATGTGTGTACGTGTTTCAACAACACAATCCTACACACTCCAGTTAGGAACACTTTGCTTAAAATTCCCTGTCTATAAAATAATGCATTCTTTTTTCTACTTCAGAATAAATGCATTATTTTAAGTGAAATCACATGTATTTATTGGAAGGAGAGAATGTATAATGTATAATATGTCCACCAACCAGGCGTGTTTCATTGTAGGAAGGAGTAAATCCTCTTTTTCATTTGCCAGGAAAAATTACAGTGGCAAATTTTCCTTCTTTCATATTATCATTGTTAATAAGTATGGTTATTTTACTCATTTTTCTGAGGAAAAAAAACATTTTAAATGGAATTAAAATTGCAATTCAAGTATTACAAAAAATAGTACAAAATTCTAAACCTTAGCTGCATTATTTAATACAAGGAGAACAGAAGTCAATTAACTTAAATGACAGTTTTGTCTTAAGATTAAATGAGTTCCTGACATTAATCTTTATTACCATGGCTGATGGTAAATTATTAATTCCAAGGACCCTTTTTATTGGACATAATTATTCAGATTTACCAGGTGTCTCTAAAGAAAATGTTATCAAATAACTTATCCATCTTCAGTGTTGTAAATAATTGGGACAGGGTGGTTTTCGGCCAAGGTAATATAAAAAATAAATAGAGCACACAGGAATATCTGACAAAGTAATATGTCCATAAAGTCTACCAACTTTCCTGAAGCATAAAGAAATCTCTATTGTCAGCATGATATTTTCCGTTATGTCTATATTAGAATATCTTTCTTTAAAAATGAATAACTCAAAACATATCTAAGGTATGCTTTCATAATAGTTAAATTAGAGCTAATAGAATCAAAATATTTTTAAAGTAAATAGTACTAAAATGAGCAACTCAATAGAATATAAACAGAAGAAAGTATTTTTCCCCTCTTGATCATAAAAATGAATATCAACATTTTAGAAAATTCATCTTTCAAAAAAAATTTTTATAGTTGAAAAGAGTTCTAGTAACAACATGCTCTCTTGTTTTTATGACTCTCTCCCCCAGCATAAAAAAAATGAACCCGACTTTTTGCCTGAATCTACAGAAACATCACCATCTTTCAAATAACATAATGAACATATGCGTGCAATACGAAAATTTGTTACAAATGAAAACAAATTGACTCGAGAAAAGTTGAGTTTGATTTCAATAATCAAATAAAGATAAATTAATTTTGATGAAATGAAATTAATTTTAACAATTAAGTATTACAAACAAGGTATATTTTAAGACAGTTCCATTGATCCTCAAATCAGTCATAATGTGTTAACTTGCACGAACAAAAACATTCATACACATAATTAACTATTCAAAGGCTAGCTCAGGATCCCATTGAGATTCTGTTTCTCCTGTAAACTGTCTCATCTCCAGTGAACTGTAATCTCTCAGTCCTCTGAATTTCCAAAAACATTTTTTATTTTTCCCACTTACTTGTAAACTAATCATGGATGGTAGAATAACATTTATTTTAATTATATACATTTATTTTAATTATGTTAATATAATTTGCTTGTGTGTTTTGTTTTACCTTCTAGATATTAAACTTCCAGATGACAATGTGCTGTCTCTTACCTTTTCTATTAGGGTACCATACCACATCCTTGCTCATATGTCCCTACCTTGTCATTATACATGTACATTAGCTTTTTTTTTTTTTTGTTTTTTTTTTCAAAGACTGGCATAAAGTACAATTTATAATTAATCACTACCTCACTAATCTCAATAAGTACTAATTTATTTTAATCTCAGCTTTTCCAGAAAAAACAAACTCTGCTAAATGCATGATATATGTGAAAATTGTTATTTGCCTCCTCATTTTTTAAGATAACTTGTTCATGACTTTTTATTGTTTCTCCATTTAGCATCTCCTCTGATATTCTACAAATTGAGCGGAAGCAAATCAGAAGTGACCTTACTCCAGGAAGTCTTCACAGTCCTTACTTCCCTCCTCTAGCCTGTGCTAGATATCTCTCAGATATATTTCCATAGTCACTGCATATCTCATAGCACATGTCATTTTGTAATGTGTAGTCTCTTATTTGTGTTCTTATCGTGCCATGATTACTTTTCAAGCAAGACTTCCACTCCATTACATCTCTGACATGATGCACAGTATCTAGAACATCAGAAACTTTTCTATCTGCACCAAAATATAATTAGGGATTTAATTTATTTATCCAAGCATCTAGCTATATGTCTATCTACTTGTACCCAGCACAGTACCTGACTATTACAATTTCATGCATGTTGAATGATCTATCTTAATAATTTTTATATGTTTCATGATGTTTAGCACAATAACTGACACATTGTGAGATCCCAACAATACATTTTGAATTGAGAGTTATTTGAGGAGGTCCAGTAAATAATAGTATGACAAATAACACGAAAGATTAAAGCTAAATTGAAATGTCAACAATACTACAAGGATGCTAAATAGGCTTATTCTGAGTAAATAGCTATTTCATACCAGAGGCTGAGTTATGTAAATTCACTCATGCAATCACAGAGACTGCTAGAGCATTGAGGTCTACTGCTGAGAGTGTATGTAGGTAGGTGAGATGGGTAACGGCTGTCTTGAAAGCAGTAGAAAACTTTTGTTTTCTGAAGGAAGACTGGTGCCATAGAGAGGACAGAAAGAAAGTAGGCTGAAGATGACCAAATTGTTCTCCTAAAGTTACAAGTCTGGCACATTTTCCCATCTTCTCTGATGCAGAGTAAATGATGGGATGAAGAGATTCTATATTTATTGAAATTTCTGCACATGGAAAGAGATGGCAAGAGCAAGGAAGAGACATCTTTTAGGCACAGTGAATGAATGCATTTATATCAGATTCCTGCATCAAGAGGAATAATAGAGATAGACAACCATGAAATTTCTCCATCATTTTTTTCTCTCTTAAGTGATTGAATAGCGGCAACTGAAAACAGGAACAAACAAACCTAAAGAAAGTAAGTTCAGACCTAACTGTAGTAAATAACAGAAGATGGAAAAACAGTATAACCAGGAGTCATGTTTCAGTATAATGGACAGTGGCTATAATACAGCCACCACTGTTTGATATGTGTTCTGCCTGAAAGTATGACTGTTAAATGTAAAAGCATTGGAGATTTTCTACATCTAATTCACAGTTTGTAAACCATTAGTTCATTCTCATTCAGACTCCTAATTTCTCATATTCCCCTGATGTCTCCTGAGTGACTCTTTTCCACGTCCCTGATCACCTCATTCTGTCTTTCCATCTAGTCCCAGATCAGTTGTTTTGACCTTTAATATTCTTTTTGGAAATATATGGTGCTACCAAGTCTCCCTTTTCTCTAAATCCCGGTTTTACCTTGAGGCAGATGTGCATATGCATATGCATATGTAATACATTTTAGACTAAGGATCCTTGATAGTATTTTTTTTTTCTTACAGCTTAATAACATTATACTGTTCTATTTTATAGGAAGCAGAATATTTTATGAGTTCAATTTAGTTTGTATTCCAAAGCAGTAAGTGAAATCATGAATTTGCTCCATTTGCTTCCAAATAAGCAACTTATGGCTTGAACGAACTCTTTTAGTGGTTTCAGTTTTCAGCAGGAAGACATAGTATTTAATACTTTTTAAAAATAAATATATCTCTAGTAAATTTAAGGAGTCATATGATGAATAATCTGAGTATTCATATGGTAAAGGGACAAAATAAGTTGGACTCACACAATAACTTCTATACAATAATGGAGCAGTTCTGTTGGTAACTATAAAAACCAATAGCAGTGCCCTGTCTTACAAAGGTAGCTCCCCGAAATAATAAGTTCACATTATTAATAATTAATTGGAAATCTAAAGTATGTGATGGTGGTATGAGTAAACTCTGCTTTGAGCTGTCTGTGAGAAAAGCATTATTTAAACACAATATTTCGATTTAATGTTCGAATAGAGAATAACTTCTTACTTGCTTTTTGAACGTAGTAACTAGTCCTGTTTTTATTTTTGAAATGTTAGAAGACATTGCAATTTTGATGACTCATAGCATAATATATTTGCATTTCGATGAATGAGTTTAAAGATAACTACTCCAAATTACCTATAGTTATTAACTTTTTTATTTGCAAGTAAGTTACACATTTAACTTCTAAATATGAAGTTTTGAATAATATCTTTTTAGAAAAATATTTGTTTATAAATATAAGATTTACTAGTAATTTTCTATAGTCTTGTTCCTACAAACCGCTCTTGCTTTAACATAAATTGCATAAAGTAGTTAAATGCTTTAGAAAATATCTTAAAATTTTTAGTAATTAAAATTTATTTCAGGATTTTGAGCCTCAGCATTACTATTTTGTAAATAATCAAAATTATAATGGTCAAAAGAGATTCTACAATGGTATATCCATTGACTGGAGTATTTAAAATTAAATGTAATAAATAATACATTATTTTTATTTGTCAAATAATTTTGATAGAAATGTAGACGATATATTGGCAATCATAAAAATTCTGTAACAAATATGTTTTTTAATTACTCGATACATGTGGCCATGTCATCAAATGTCTAAAAATTCCATATATGATAGCAACTTACAGGTAAGGATTTATTCAATTTCTCTTCTTACCAGTTTGGTGCTTTAAATGTTTTCGGTTAAATGTATGTGAACCATAAATCCAGCTCATAAAGGGTTTTTTTCCTTTCTCTGTGATATAATTCTGAAGCAATAATCTGTAAATTTGAGATATTATTTAGATTACTTAATTGCAAGATAACACTACCCTTATCATACACCTGGAACATCATTTATCTAACCACTATGCCAGAATTTATGGTTGTTGGGAATAGAAACATCACCACTGTTGTTGTTGTTTTTAATTATGATCATTTGAAATCTAGAAATAACTTATAATTAAGCTTAATCTAGCAAGTGTAAAATAATTCTATTGTCCTTACGTAGATCTCCATAAACCATAAGCAATCCAGGGTCCTATACACGTCTCAAATGTGCATATATATATTTTTCCCAACACTTAGATAGTTCACAAGACCTCCCTCCTACCAGAATATCAAATCATTTTCTTTCAGTTTCAGCTCCCTCCTGACATAACATCCATTACATTTAATGGGGTAGCAGAATGAGAAAAATATTATCAGGAGAGACAATACAAAACTACTTTCCAGATGCTTTTCTCTGGTGTTTTTGTTTGTTTGTTTTGTTGTTATTGTTTGTGCTAGGAGAACTTCTCTCATTCTTGCCAACTTTCTTGGAATCTTTCAACTTTTAACATTAGTTTTTAAGCACACAAGACTCTGGTACACGGATTCTTCTTGCTACTACAAAAAAGTAATAGAACATAGTCAAGTAAAAAGGTAAACAACATTCCAAATCAAGAGAAAGAGCATTAGTATGGAGAGAGAGGTTCAAGGAAAATTGAGCTGGAGAACTTAGAGCAGAATGACCAGGTGTCAAAAGAATATGTTTCTCAATCTTAATTGCTTATGTGAGGACCTAGAGTATTACTCTAATTTGTATAATAATTACCTCTTCACTCATTATTTAACTTCAAAAAATACCAAACAAACAAAAACCATAATTGATCTTTATTTATTTATTTATTTTTGCCATTGTGCTAATAACTGGAAATTTTCTAACAATAATACTTGATAGAAGCCCTGAGGAACTACTGCTTACAACTATGGGGAAAATTTCAAAATATATAAAGAGAAATGTAATAATTAAGATATGCTTAGAAAGTTCAAGGTGAGCACTGTAGCAATAATTCTTGTTTATTTTGTTTCCAGCATCATTCCTTTTTGAGCTTATTAATCATTAATATGGTTGATATTTGAAGTACTGGGACATTGTGAAATAATTCCTGTTATAGTCATCTTTGAGTAGTTGAGAAAATATTTACAATGAATAAAAAGTAAAGTCCTAATTTTGCTGATTTTGAAAACAAAATGTATATAACTCAATTAACTATTGGAGAACTTTTTGAGATGACTTAGCAAATGTGTTTTCTTTTTTTTTCCCTTTTTTTTGGACCTAACAAATTTTGTTTAGTATGAAGAAACATGATGGTGTAAAGAATGGAGTATTTATATATGCCAATCATCCTCAAAAATTACTCAACTTAGTCACTGACTAAATGTAGAACTCAAGAAACCGTATCAGATACATTTACTTATCTCTGTGTTGCTATCTACTATTCATAGAGCTCATCATATATCGCTTGAAATCTTAACTCTATGGATATAACTTGATGCCATTCACCAGCTCTATGTTTTACCCAGATGCACTAGGATCACCTCCTACCCAATTAGTCATCTTTCTCCACAATCCAATTTTATGCTGCCTTCCCCATTACTAGTTGCTCAGCCTCAAAATGATAGATTAATTTTTCTTACTTCACCCCGATATACAATAAAACATCCTTCTCTCATTCCATAAATTTAGGTACTATTTTGTCTTTCTCATTGTCATAGATTTCTTTCATTATCTATAAGCCTACTATAATGGCTTAGTCCCGACTTCAACTTTCCCTCATCCAATTCATCTAAATGGAGCAAGGTTATAGATTTTGAAGATTTATATACGGTGCCAGATGCTGTTGAAACTTATGCATGTTACTTATGTTATGCTTTTTTACCCTGTTAGTGTGTAACAGCTGAGTCTGGGGTTCTTTTAGCTCCTGAATTATTTCCTTCAGCTCTTCAGATTTCCAGGACAGGCATGGCTCCATTGTGTTTAGCTTCTTTTGCAAATCACATAGTTCATCTGGTGAAAGATGCCCGTTCCAATTCTTCTAGGGTCCATGTTGCCCTGATTTGTTTCAATTGATGTCTTGCTTTCCCAGAGTGCTGGTTCCATTGATTCATAGCAACTTCAGGTAAAACACCAGATACAGAGGTAATAGTCATACATAGGCTTTTTCATCAGCTTTCAAAATTGCGAAGGGGTAATTCTTATCCCAAATTTATTATTTAATACCACTATTAATGTTTCCCTCTCCAATTGATTCCTGTTTGATAGACAAAATATTTCTTTGCATTTTTGATTTTGAAATTATTTGTGTAAAACTAATATTATTTCCCTCTTAAATGATTGATATAATTTACCAGTAACACCGTTTATGACTGAAGTGTTTTTTGTGTGTAAATATTTTTTTATAATTAAAGTTCAATTGCTTTAGTAAACCTAGAAATAGTCATTTTTTTGTATTTATTTATGATAACTTATGTATTCAAAAGAATTTATCTATTTAATTTATATTATGAATTTATTGGCATATAGTTGTTCATATTTTCTTTTCTCTCTTCAATATCAGTAGGATATGAAATCATACTCTGGCTTTATTCCTGTTCCTGAAATTGGTAACTTGTGTTTTCTCTATGTTTTTTTTTTTAATAAAGCCTGTCAGTTTACTCATAAATCTTTTCAAAATTATCAACTTCATTCTTTATTATATTCTTCTACTTTCTGTTGGTTTTCAGGTTAATTAATTACTGCTTTACATTTAATTGTTTTTTTGGTACTTATTTTGGGTTTATTTTTTGTATCTTTTTATAGCTTCTATAGGTAGCTTACATCATTGATCTTACACTTTTGTTGTTCATTTTTAATATAATCATCATTTAAAGTTAAAATAGTTCTTTTAACCACTACTTTGGCTGTACAGCATAATTTTGACATATATTATTTTTGTTATTATTATTGACTTTAAAATATTTCAGAATTTCCATTGTGCCTGGGTAATTATCCCCAGAGGGCTGTGGCAATATTGGTAATTGCCTTCTATGTATTTTTCAGGAATCATTCTCTTGCCCTGCCAGTTGTTCAAAATCTGAAAACTGGGCCTCATATGCATTTTGTTCAAGGTTATAGATGTTTATGAAGACTAGTTTTCTTTAAATTATCCTGAGAAAGCAGCAATCCCCTGATAAATGACTTTCCATTATTCAGAATAAAATTTATTTATGAAACAATTTGAAAATATAAAATAGACTCTTTTAACAAATTTAAAGAATAAATTAGTAAAACTTTTACAAGTTAGTTTTCAGATACATAAATATACATAACTTTTTCTATTGATTTTGAAAATAACAAACACGCTATCTTGCCATATATAACCTTTATTATGTTGAGGTTTATTCCCTCTATACACAGTCTGTTGAGAATTTATAGTAATTTTGATATTCATTTTTAAAAATTCAATCTTGAAAAGAAGTTTGGGAATATCTGATAAAAATTGAATATAGATTTCATATTCAAAAATATTTTGGAATTGATGCTAATTTTGAGAGGAGGGATATGGTTTATAGTATTTATTGTAAAAAATATAACATAAATCAAGTAAAACGTTATGGCATTAATATTTGTCACTGCCCTGTTTCTCCAAACTGAAGTACAAATTCTAAACATCTATAATTTAAATACATGCCATATGCAAACATAATTTCTTAAATTAAAGTTTATATTTCTTATTCAAGTCTTTGTGAACATTATTACGTTATATTAATGCAAAGCTAGGTAACTATGTATATGCATATATATACATATATAAACAGACAGAATTTTTTGTAAATATTCTAAGCCTCCACATATTTATTATAAAGTTAATTAAAAAAGAAGTTGAAATGCGTAATAGCATTTTAAAATAACTACACACCAAAAACTGTATCTGAATATATGTATCATAGATAAAATAGAGTTCAACAGCAGGAAGATTAAAGTTTGAAAAGTATTTATTTTCCCGAATAATTTTTCTTCTTCCAGAACAACTAGCTGGACAAATATCTGATTTTCTTCTTTGTCTTTAAGGAAATTACCTATTTTTCCCCATTCTGAGTAACTTTTAATTGTTTTTACTATTACATCCTAGAATATGCCTGAGTCTGGTATACATAATATTAAATAGAAGCAAGAATTTATCTTTCATTATTTTTTTAAGTTAATATTAAAGAGTTACTCAACAAGCGGTGAGGTGAAGTTCTTTTACTTTTTAAATACTTTTTAAATACTTTTAAAAAATTTTCAGTTACAGTTGACATACAATATTATATTAGCTTCAGGGGCACAACATAGTGATTAGACATTCATATAATTTAATAAGTGATCCCCACGTACCTATCTGACACAATACATAGCTGCTACAATATTATTGACTATATTCCCTATTCTATACTTTACATCCCCATGACTACTTTGTAATTACCAATTTGTACTTCTTAATTCCTTCATTTCTTCACTTTTTTCACCCAGTCCCCAAAGTTCCTCTCATCAGGCAACCATCAAAATGTTTTCTGTATCAATGAATTTGTCTCTGTTTTCTTTATTTCGTTCTTTAGATTCCACATGTAAGTGAAATCATATGGCATGTCTTTTTTTGTCTATTTATTTCGCTTAGCATAATACCCTCTGGGTTCATCCAGGTTGTTGCAGATGGCAAGATTGCATTAATTTTTGTGGCTAAGTAGTATTCCATTGTATACGTGTACCACTTCCTCTTTATCCATTCATCTATTGACACAAGTTGCTTCCATATCTTGGTGATTATAAATGATATTGTAAAGAACGTATGGATGCACATGTCTTTTGGGAATTAGCTTTTGGGTTTCTTCTGATAAATACCCAGAGGTAGAATTACTGGGTCTTTCTTTGTTTCTTGTTATAGTCTTTATTTTAAAGTCTATTTTATCTGAGTATTGGTAAAACAGTTTTTTTTTTTTTTAATAAAATAACTTTTCCATCCTTTTACTTTCAGTATCTGTGTATCTATTAATCTGAAATGAGTCTCTTGTATGCAGAATATGTAAGGGTATTGTTTTCTTATCCATTCAGTCACCTGATTAGAGCATTAATCCATTTTTATTTAAAGTAACTGTTAATAAATATGTAGTTATTGCCATTTTATTATTTATATTTTGATCTTTTTTTTCCCCTCTTCTTCTTAAAAAAAGTATCTTTAACATTTCTTGTAATACTGGTTTGTTGTGATAAGTTCCTTTAGTTTTTCCTTGTCTGGGAAGTTCTTTAACTGTCTTTAGATTCTAAATGATAGCTTAGCTGGGTAGGGTAATCTTGGTTGTAGGTCTTATGTTTTATAATTTTGAATATTTTGTGTCAATCCCTTCCAGCCTACAAAGTTTCTGTTGGGGAATCAGCTGACAGGCTTATGGGAGCTAACTTGTAGGTAACTAATTGCTTTTCTCTTGCTGTTTTTAAGGTTCTCTTTTTATCTTAACCTTTAGCATTTAAATTATGACATATCTTGGTGAAGCCTCTTTGGACTCATCTTGTTTGGGACTCTTCACACTTCCTAGGCTTGTGTGCTTATTTCCTTTACCAGAGAAAGAAAATTTTCCATTACTTCTTCAAATAGGTTTTCAATCCCTTGCTCTCTCTCTTCTCCTTCTAGTACCTTTATAATGTGAATATAGGTATGTTTGATGTTGTCCTAGGGACTCTTTAAACTATCTTCATTTTGGGGGATTCTTTTTTCTCTTTGCTGTTCTGATTGGTGTTTTCCGTTACTTTATATTCTAAATCACTAATTTTATCCTCTACTTCATGTATCCACCATTGATTCCTTCTGAATATTGTTAATTTCAGTTATTGTAATTTTCATTTCCAACTGGTTCTTTTTTATATAAAATTTTCAATCTCCATTTTTATGTTTCCTGAGAATTTTACAAACAGCATTTTGAACTTTACATTTGGTAGATTGTTTGTCTCCATTTTGTGTAGCTCTTTTTCTGGAGTTTTCTTCTGTTCTTTCATTTGGGACATGTTTCTTTGTCTCCTCATTTTGGCCATATTCATGTGTTTTTCTTTTTTATGTATTAAATAGTGCTTCTATGTCTCCTAGTCTTGGCAGAATGGCCTTATGTAGCACACATCCCATGGAGCCCAGTGATTCAGTCTTCTTGGTCACCTGAGCCAGGGACTCCGAGCGTGTCCCTAGTGTGGGTTGTGTGTGACCTCCTGTTATGTTTGAGCTTTGTTTGCCACTGGCCTGTCATTGGGAGGAATTGACCTTCTGGTTTATTGATTTTGAGGACTGGACATGACTTCAATGGAGGAGCTGTTGTTCAGGGGCTCACCCTTCAGAGAAGAATTTACTTTAGCAGGGCCCCAATGCCTTTTCAGTCTGCCCTTTGTGTCTGCCATTTTGAAGGTGGTTGGGTGGTGCTCTGGCATAGTCTGAAGCTGGCCACCATGTATGTTGGTTCTGGAGACTCTTGGGAAGAGCTGTGGAGTAGGCCAAAATTAGTCATTGCCTGTGTTCAATCCAGCACCACCCAGTAAGAGCTATAAAGTGATCTGAAGATGGTTGCCACTGTTTCCGAGCTTGGAGGTGCCTGGGAGTGGCTAAAGCTGAGGGTAGTGTCAATCTTAGGGCTGTTTAGTAAGACATATTGGCACACTGAGGACAAAAGCTACTCGTTTAGGGTTTGTGGAACTTTGAGAGATTTTAAGAAAGTCCATAGCATAAGCCAAGACAAACTGTTTGTATGGAAAAGTCAGTGGAAGTGGCTTGGGTGGGCCAGCAAATTGGGTAGGGCAGAGTCTCGGGGAATCACCAGGGTCAGCTAAACAGTGTTAGCCAGGTTGATGGAGACTCAGATATGATGCCTGCCTATATGCAGGCTGGGCGGAGGATGGGTTCAACAAAGTAGCGATGGCTTCTGCCAGAATTTCTATCTGGGAAAAGTGTGACCCTCCAGCTCTCTTCTTGAAGTGAGACAATTCTGTTTCTCTCCATACATCCTTGATGTGTTTCAAGCTGCTGGCTCAATGTTGGAGCCCAGAGCAAGTGAGTCCATGCTCAGGCTGTTTAAGAGGAATATCTGTGGCTACAGCAGCCTTCTATCTCACTCAGCTGTAATTTTCATTGGTTTCACATCCAAAATTTTTCTGGAATTTTTCCCCTGGCATTGGACCCTTGGACTGGGCAGTCTGGTGTCAGTCTTTGACCTCTTGCTTCTCTTATGGGGCACTCCACAGGTAATATCCCTCCTGATTTTTAACTGCTGCTCATGGGACCATCTTATTCTCCATCTATATCCCTCTTATCAGTCTCCAAGTGGCCTCTTCTGTATGTCCTTAACTATAGAACTTCCGTTCAGCTAGACTTCAAGTGATTCTCAGTGATGGTTGTTCTGTAGTTTAGTTGTAATTTGATGTGGTCTTGGGAGGAAGTGAGCATAGCATTTACTTACTCTGCCATCTTCACTGGAAGGAGAATATTTTTAATTTTCTTAGGAGTAGGTATGTTGTTATATTTATAGGTGATGCATGCTAAAATAAGTGATAATTCTTGTTTTCTATAATGTACTTCAAAAGGATCACATATATGTACTTATATATGTGTTTGTGTATGTGTATATGTGTATAAGCAACCATGTAATAATGTTAACACATTTTTATTCAAAGTGTTTGGGAAGGAAGCACAAATTTTTTTATATATATATTTTTTATATATGTGCTAAAATGTTTCTAACAAGATATTGTGAAAAGGCATTATGAAAAATAAATCTAAGACTTCAACATTATTTCTAATAATTACTAATATATCCCACTGTCTAGAATAGTACCTGAAACATAGTAGGTGCCCAGTAAATACTTAATCAATAAAAAAATAATTACCGAATTAATCAAATAGTTATAATTCTTTCATGTGGCTAAGAGAATATGTATTTAATTATGAAAACCAATTAATATATTTTACCATCGAAAAAGTTTTAATAATAAGGTAAATTTTTAAAAATGCAAGTATGTTTTAATACACATGTAAAATTTGTAAATACATTATTTTTATAAATATTATTTTCTATTATTATAAGTTATTTTATTCTTATCATATCATTTGCTCTCTATAAAAATCTAAAATATTTAGATTTACTTTTTACATCTGAAGAAACTAAGGTGCAAGAAAGATTTAAAAACGTGTCAGATTCATGTAACTAGTAAGAGGAAAATCTGAGACTTAAACCAAGCAGTTTTACTCTGTTACTATTTTCCTTGTCATATTATGCCACTTCTTTCTAAAGCCTGTATTTTTTTTTAAAGAAAACCAAGCTAAAACATTTATCTAACAATGATTGAAACTTACCAAATAAATAAATAAATTCTTATTTAGCTTTAACAGAGGAAATGTGTTTGAATATTTAAGATACAAGCTGTCATTTAGTGGTGGCTCCTATGCTATAGTAGTCAGTGTCAACAGAGTCTGCAATTACTTTACCCACTTGCCTCATTTGACTGACAACAATTGAGTTTGCTAAAGCTTAGAAATACTATATCACTGTAAAAGGGCCCTCTCATTGGACTTTGCTCGTTGTCTCATCCTGCTGTTCTAGATGATAGAAATTAAAGATAATTGTTTTTTGTTCCTTCACATGTAATTTTTACTTTCAATTTGTTGAGGTTCAATTAATGACAATTAATAGCATTTACCAGGACATTATTGTAGGCAGATGATCAGCAATATGATTTATTTTAATCAGGACTGAAAAATGTTATAATTTTTCTAAAAAATCTTCTACACATATTCTATCACATAATACATACTAGAGAATTGTAACTACAAGAAAAAATAATATAGAGCATCTTTAAAAAATGAAAGGATCTCTTCCCACTAAATGAGCATGATTTGTTGATTTATATAGTAGTGAGAATATCAATGTATTAGAGTGCAGATCTTATATTTTTACTTCTGTAGGCATTTAGATGATTGTATTTTATAGAACAATAAATAAATTTATTTTTCACTGGTACATTCATAATTGAATGGAAACTTTAAAAATAACTTTTTTCATGAATTACTTTCTGTTACTAGCTTTTGATACTCATTACTCTAAAAAGTGTAACACCTAAATAGTGTCTACACAAAGTTAAAGTTAGATTCAGTCACAAGCATAAAGAAAGCTTAGATATACTAGTCCCACTAGTCAAGGGATCTCTGAAAATGGAAATCTCAAAGAGATTGGTAGCATAACTATAGAGTTAAATATGGGTATATCTTTTTCATGTTTTTCACAGTTTCCCAAAATGTGTGTTGTAATAAGCAGTGCAAAATTAGATGACTGGCGAAGAATGTTATTCTAATGAATTAATGGATACATAAATGAAATAAAGCAATTGATGTATAATATTACCTTATTTCCTAATACACTTCACGTTATGTTGTAGATGAGTCTGTAAATATTTTTGTATAATGAAATACAAATATACTTTATATGATATTAGAGTTCAGTGTTCCAGATAATAATGTCATTGTTAACTCTCAGTGATTCCTAAACCAAATAGGACCTCTGTTACTTAGTCCCACACAATTTTGTATATCTTCACAGAACTTATTAACAATTGATATTTGTTAACTATTTATTTTTATAACGTGTATGTATGTCTCCCTAGACTATAGTTCTTTGTGAGTAGGACTGAGAATGAGTTGTTCAGTTACACCTCAATGATTAGCACAAAATGAAAGATCAATAAATATTTGTTGGATGAATGAATGAATGAATGAATGAATATCTCATCCAACAAGAAAAAAAAAGTAAAAAAATAATTTTGGGGACAATTACAGATGCATGAGAAAGCCCAGTCAAACCATGCCAAGGGCAGAACCATGCAACCGACTTGTACTCTTATTAGCAAAAATCTATGTTTATTACTTTAATCTGCTAAGTGCTTGGGGGTGATTGGTTATTCAGCAATGGCTAATTGACATACGACTTTTCCAACAGTTGAAAAAGAAATACTGTTTTCCGTTAAAGTTTTAAGTATTGCAATTTTGAGTAATCTATAATATAAAGCTATGTTATTATCATTTAGAAGATTCTCTCTCTCTCTTATTTAAGAGGATATGGATTACATATGATATAAAATTGTTACATTGTTAAGAAAAAATAAAATAAGGGATGTTAAAACACATACTGGTTTTGCTCAACTCAGATTTATAATAATTTTTTTCCAAAAATCACTTACCCCATTTTCTTTTTACCGTTACACTCATCCTTATATACTCAGTTATTCTGGGTACACATTGAACTACTATAGCTTTTTCTGAAATATTCAACACCTTTAATTTATCTCATCTCAGATCTTTAATTGTGTTTTGCACCAGTCACTAGCTGGAATGAATTCTAGGGCTTGGCAGTGACATGGAATGTAAAAAACCTGAATCATTGTCGAGAAAGTCATCTGTCTAACACTCATGGTGGCCAAATACATGAAAGAGTGATAAAGTTTTATTGTACTAAGCCAGTGCAATTTTGAGGATTGTTTATTATATATTAGATAGAAGTACCATCAAGCATGTAATATTTTGTATCTGTTCCAAGATTGTTGTTGACTGCTGTCACTTTTCCTTAAACTTTTGTTCCATGTTGATGTTCCTGTTTATACATTTGTTTTTTAGTCAGTCACCTTAGTTAGTCATTTCTCAAGTAACTTAATCAGAGAGAATATACTGATTTTACATTCTTTGGATTCTGATATATGCTTTGATATTTTTATTTTGTCCTGAAATTTATCTTACTGGACATCAAGTTATTTTTATTTTATAGTTTGTAAATGTCACTTCAATATCTTCAAGCTTCCAAAGCTGTTAATGGGAAATTCAATAATGTAAGTTGTTTACTGGTTACTCTTGTACAAAGCTAGAAAGAGTTTTTATTTTTTATTTTTTTTCTCTTCTTTATCTTTACAATTCAAGAAGTTCACAGTAATCCAACTTGGAAATCAGTAAGGACTTTAATTACATCAATAACATATTTTCCTACTATATTTTAATTTTGGTCTCTATTATCTTTGCTTTATTTTTGTTGGGGAATACATACTTTTCCCAAGTTAATCTTCAAAATATATCCTCTACTTCTTCTTTTATGAATGTAGCCTCTTTGTATTTGTGTTTAGCTCTTTGAAATATTTCTTGTACTTAAACACCTCAGATGCCAATACCTTACTGACTTTGACCTTCTTCATTAATTCAACTACTCATTGTTTTAAATTTTAATGCTCAAAGCTTTCTTTCTCCTTCTTATTTCCCTTCATTTGATCTTTTAAAACACAATGGCTTTATTTATTATTATTGAATGGCTCATATATCTCATCTAGAACTTTATTTCATTGAGTTTTTGTTCTGATTCTTCAATCTGATCTGCTTTTCTCTGGTTGACAAGCCCACTCACATGGATTACTAATTTAGTTTGCCAGATAATGCATATGGAGGTTGGGGCATTCCAAAGGCAGATTATTTGAATATGCTAAAATGGATGTCATATATCTTAAAAAGACTTGATAATATTGAGGAAAAATAATGTAATCTATTAATATAACTAATATAACCAAGGTAGTAAATTTTATATTCTTGTAACTACCCTGCTGTAATACAAATATCACTAAACAAGATTGTTCTTGTTTAATTAAAACTAAAATTTAGAATGATTAAGCAATTAAATAATAGCAACATGACTTCATTTCAACAATGTGTGAACAGTAGGTAATTCAAAATAACAACAAAATAAACAAACAAAAACAGTAAAATTAATCTCAATGAATAATTTGGAAATAATAAAACAGTACCTGACAACTTTAGACTAAACTCTAAGAATTTTGAGGATTGTTATATCTTGAAACTTATTTCCAAGGAAATACATGAATGAACTGTGCTTTAGATTACAACTTTTACACACCAAAAATTAAAACACGCACACACACACACACACACACCCCCACACATCTTTCCTGGACCTCACTATTGTATCAAAGAGAAATTTTGCCTAATTATTGCTAGAATCTCTCAATGTTGCAAGGATAATTTGTTGAAATTTCTTCAGCATTTAGTAGAAAAAAAATTATTCGAATTTGATGCAGAGAGAGGTGTTTTAAATACCTTAATGGTAAGGAGTGAATTCAGAGAATAAAAGTATCACCAGAAATTAATGTTTTGCCTCTGATTTGAAGCTAAAGTATAAAGTATGACTGAAGAAGATTTGTAAAAAATGTATATTACTAAATGCACAATGCTTTTTGGATTTAAAAATACCAATGTAATAAAAGCTTCTTTTTGCAGATTCAAATTGCTGTGCACACCTATATGCAAGCTTCAAGTTAAAATTCAAAAAGAGTGACTAAATGAATGCTTAATGTGTGCTGAGTAGGTTTCATTATTGAGAACATAATTACCATATACAGTGCCTTGCCCAGTTAATAATGCCAGAAAAGTAAATGACAGGACTACAGTAAGAGGTGGTCACAGTTTTAATGATTGCGTGCGAATGTTTCATAAATCTCCAGTAAAACAAAAAGATAACTTCTGAAAGGAAGTGGCATCAAAGTTAGGAAGTGTTGGCAGAACCGATTATAAATGGATTGAATCAGAATATTCATATACATCCCCTTTTAGTATTTTTTCTCTTGATATTTAGAGCGATATCAATTATATTTTTTCACCCATAACTCAGAAAAAAAGAAGGTAAAATGCAGATCCAATTGTCATTTCTCATTTAATATGTTTCTAATCTCTATACTTCTCTGTATAAATGGAGATCCTAATACACACATTTATATACTACATAATATAAAAATGTGCATATGCTTACACATTTGTATATGTATTAACTTTGTGATTTTTTCCCTTTATGTAAACGGAAAGATACTTGAATGATATGATGTGTGTAAAAAATTCTCATTTTTCATTTAATATATACTTTAGAAAGATGACCTATGTATGTAAAATCCTTGCCCCTGAAATGAATATAAGCATTCAAATTCTAGGAGCCATTATGTTCGTGAATTTATAGATACAGCTGTCTGGCAATTAAGGTGCTGTAATTGCTTTACAATTAACTCTCTATTTAATAACAGAGAAGATATCAATTTTTGTCACAAACGGCACTGTAGATTTTTATGGATAATGTGTCTTTAGATTTCCTGAATGGATTTTTCTTCCAGAGTTTAGTGCAGAAAACAGAAATCACCATAGGCATTTTTAAACATGAAGACATTTCAGACAGGAAATTATATGCTTACCAGAGCATTGCCAGGGCTAAGGAACAGTCTCTAAGCTGGGTCTCCTGGAATAACTCACCTATATAGAATTGACTAACTCTAGTAGTACTGCCTCTGAGATCATGACTGGAAATATTCCAGAAACAAGAGACTCTGTCTTTGCCAATACAGCTCAATATTCAAGAGGCTGGAAAGTGTGCTCCTGGTGGTGCAGTCCAGGGATGAGACACCAGATCAAGGCACTGCATCCTTTGCTTGTCAGTACCTAGGAAGTTAGGGTTTAGAACCTACAACACTGCTTTTGGGGACTCTCACATTTCCTGAGAATCATTTGCCAGTAGCAACAGCCAAAAGCCACAAGAAGATGGTTTCTCCTTAACTCTTGCCTTTCACATCTTGTTATACCTAGACAACATCTAAATGGTGGAAATTAATTTGCATTCAGGACCTTAGCTGAAAGAGAATCTGGGAAATGTCTGTTTAAATCATTTATTCATTTAAAAATGGAGTTGTTTGTCTTCTTATCATTGGCTGGAAATAAGTTCTGTATATATTGTGAACATAAGTCCTTTGTCAGATTTATGTATTACAAATATTTCTCCCTGTCCATGGCTTGCCTTTTTATTTTGTTAATGATGTCTTTTGAAGTGCAGAAGTTTTAAATTAAAATAAAAAGTGTGGGTTTTTTTTAATTTTTAAACTATAGTTGATGTTCAATACTATACTAGTTCCAGGTGTACAGCATAGTGGTTAGACATTTATATAACTTAACGAAATGATCACTCAGATAAGTTTAGTACCCATCTGACATGATACATAGTTATTACAATATTATTGACTATATTCCCTATATTGTACCTTACATCTCCATGACTATTTTGTAATTGCCAATTTGTACTTCTTAATCCCTTCATCTTTTTCACCCCACCTCCTAACCTCTTTCCCATCTGGAAACCATCAGTTTATTCTCTGTACCTATGAGTCTGTTTCTGTTTTGTTTATTTTGTTTTTTAGATTCCACATGTAAGCAAAATCATATGCTATTTTTTTTCTCTGTCTGACTTATTTCACTTAGCATAATATCCTCTAGGTCCATTCATGCCATTGTGGTTAATTGATTTCATTAATTTTAATGGCTTAGTAATAGTCTATAATATACCTTTTTTCAAGTTAATGTTTTGGATTTCTTCAGATAAATACCCAGAAGTGAGATTGCTGGCTAATATGATAGTTCTATTTTTAATATTTTGAGGAACCTCCATACATTTTCTATAGTGGCTGTACTCATTTGCAATCCCATCAACAGTGCGTAAGGGTTCCCTCTTCACATCTTCGCCAAAACTTATTATTTATTGATTTATTGATGATAATGATTCTGACAGGTGTGAGATGACATTTCATTGTGGTTTTAATTTACATTTCTCTGATGATTAATGACATTGAGCATCTTTTCATATGTCTATTGCCCATTTATATGTCCTCTTTGGAGAAATGTATATTCAGGTCCCCTGCTCATTTTTTAATCAGATTATATGTCATTTCAGTTTTAAGTTGTATTAGTTCCTTATATATTTTGGATATTAATCCTTTATCAGATGTATCATTGTCAAATATCTTCTTGCATTCTATAGGTAGCCTTTTTATATTAACGGTTTTCTTTTAGTGTGTAAAATGCAAACAAATGCATGAAAAGATGCTCAATAACTTTAGTTATTAGGAAAATGCAAATTGAAATCAAAATGAGAACCCACAATAAACCTCTTAGCATGGTTAGCAAGAACTTGGAGCAAGTGGAATGCTAATCTGTTGCTGGAGATAATATAAAATAATAATCATAAAAATTGCAAAATATAAATAAAAACACTTTGAAAAAAAGTAAAGGAATCTGGGAAATGTAGGTTTTAGATTTCAACTTTGTAGTAAATGTAGTTTTACGTGAAATAATAGATTGGATGCTTAATGTGAGTAACCTATAATAAGCATAATCTCCACAGGGAAATAAAATATGTCCTAAATATAATATAACCACATACTATACTTACTCCATGAAAACATATGTATCTCAAATTTTTGTTCTGACAAGAAAACAACTGTTCTAGTGGAAAAAACATTATTTAAAAAATTAAATAAATTTGACAAAGAGAACTTAAAATAGGAGACAATGCAGGAATATCCTAAAAGACTGTTAAGAGTTCGATAGAGACAAATTGAATATATTTTGAGATCGGCAGCAACTGGTGTTCATGTGAAAATTAAAAATCAAACTGAGACCACTCATAATTAACATAATTTCCCAAATGTTCACTTCCTTACATTTAGAATGTAGTGACATTGATGGATGTGTGGGGAGCTTATTTTAACTAGGAATTTACTATATGATAATAATATATACTAATTCTCATTAAAAACTAAATGTTTCTGTGGAAATTATTTCATCTGGGATATTTTCTTTTGCTGTTATAACAATTTATCACAAATTTAGTGGTTTAATAAAACACAAATCTATTATCCTACAGGTTTGTTCATTAGAAGGCTGATACTATCTCACAGGCTAAAATGAAGATGAAGTCATGGCTATGTTCCCTTCTGGAGGCTCTAGGGGAAAATCTGTTTCCTTTTGATATCCAGCTTCTAGACGGTTCCAGGATTCCTTAGTCTCCTTTTTCTATCTTCAAAGCCAACAGTTTTGTACTTCTCTGTGACTTTTTTTTTTTTTTGTAGTCATCTTTCTCTCTTTGACTAGTCTGTCCTCCTCTTCTACTTTTAAAATTACTGGTTATAACATTGGTCCCACCTGGATAATCCAGGATGATGCCTGCATCATAAGGTCCATATCTATAATCATATGAGCAAAGTTCCTTTTGTCATGTAAAGAAATATAATTACAGTTCTACAAATTAGGATATGAACATTTGGGAGCACCTAGTATTCACATATTACATCTGCTAAGAGTAAGAATACAATAATCAAAATTTCTTATACAGAGAAAAACTCTTAGCTGTGATATCTAACTTAGTCTCTGAACATCTAAATTATTTTTAAACTTTCAACTGTATATCAAACCTAACACTTGGATTTACTTACTACCTATAATATAGAATGTCAGTATTACAAAATATTTAGAAACATGTCTATTTTCTGTGTCAGTATTGTGTCTGTATGAGGATACTGATTTAAATAAAATTAACCTAAGGCGATTTCAATTTGGAAGAGGATACAAGAGTTATGCAGTTTATAGTTTTGGGGTAAAGAAAGACCCTACTGTTGGCTGAAACATAACATGGGAATGTGAAGGCAGAGATTAAACAGGGACATGAAATAAACCCTGCTTAGAATGTGTAAACTGAAAAAATGCAGGTGTATGACATGCCCCACCCCCAATCGAATTAGGTTTGGATACACAGCATACATACACAATGTGTAATTCTCAGAGGGGGTGAAGCGTACATGTGTAATTCACATTTCTGTCGAAACAAATTACGAATAGCACTGCTGCTGTGAGTAGAGTTTCCACAGGCCTCACCAGCCTAAAAGAGGGCCCCATTAAGAGGGATAACTTAAATTTCTCAGGTTCTTTTCCTTGCTGGCTAACGTAGAACGTCTACCTACTTTTTGGTCCACCTAAATATCTTGAATTTCCCAGGTTGTCCCACATGTGGAACAAGTCCAAACAACAGCATCCTCTGACTGCCACTGCCACTTCTGTTGGGACTGTACTCTGGTCACGCATTGGAGAAAGTCCCTCCTACAGTAGGCACTTCTGCCTGGTGGACATGTGGTTTCTTCACTGGACACCGCTCCATTTACTGCCCCATCCAAAAATACCCATAAACTCTTTGGTAAAACAAATTGGAGATTGTCTTACTATTTCTTCAGTGTGGAATTCTGTTTAAAAGTTACAAAAACCTTGTGCTCAGGCCCCAAAATGCAGCATTTTGTTGAAACAAAATGTAGACGTCTCCCTTCTAAATCTAAAGAAAGGGAAGTCCAAATGACTGATATCTTCCAATTCATGTAATCTGTTCTTCCTAACAACAAGGCTTTATTATTCAGTTTTCTTTTTTGCTTTCTTACCTTCCAGTGAGTTCTCTCAGGAGAACTTCACATCTCCAAGCAAGGTGACTTCTGCTTAAAATCCCCCACCAACTTATTGTTTAGGCATAGGCACCGGAACAATAAGACACAGTTTAGGGCTAAGCTATAATCTACATGTGTTCATAACACACTCCATCTTTAATACCAGAGCTGTTGCAGGGAATTAAACTTTCGAAAAGCATAGTAATGTTTTTATTTTAAAAAAGGTGAATAAACTCCATTGATCTGTATAAAATTATATCCCCCAATTATCAAGTTGCTCTGTCTAGTGCTGGGCAAATTTTAATCCAACTGTATAAAGACAATAAATCTCCTATCTGCAAGTTCGAGAGAGATAAATACAAGAAAATTGTTCTTGGATATATTAGGCATATCTGTGTCTGACTGAGGAAAAGACAATTTCTAAATTTATCCTGATTTCATCCAGACTTGAGACATGTACTGTTTTGTGATCATTCTGCATTCTGCAGAATCTGTGAATAAATTCCCAGAATAGCTCTGTAGGTGAAGGGATTTTGTAGAATTCACTTTATCTCTGTGAAGCATTTCTGCAATGACGCTTCCCACATGACAATATTTCTAGCCTCTTTGCTAAAGAAAATGTTCTGTTGACTTAAATGGAATACAATTCTTCTTTTATGCATGAATTTAAAAAGAAAGATAAAGGGCTGACATCACCTTTCTATCCTCATAAGAAGGCCGCATAGACTCCAAGTTAGAGAAGTATGAAGGACACCAGGTAATGACGAACAGAAACATGACTTCATAAGCACTGCAGCTCCTCAGAGCAAAGAGCCATGCAGCAAAGACACAGTCATGTCGTAGATTTCCTTTAAATCCCCCACAGCTTCTATTCCAGTGTGGTCAATGTCAGCTGAACAGAGGGGACTTGGGGAAGAGAACACTTTTTCCTCAGGCAGATTTTGTTTTCATGCCTTACTGTGTTGTGTCGGGGACCTGAATATGCTACCCTAAAATATTTCGCTTTGGCATATGGATTATCTTGAACTGAAGACAGTTGAGAAACTTTAGACACAGAAAAGCTCTTTTTCCTTCTCTTAATCACCAGAGGGGACTCTGGACTCTTATTAGCCCAGATGAATTTACCTGGGAAACCTTGCTAAAACAACCTTTTTCTCCCATCAGTTCCTCCATAGATTTACCTTCCCAAATTTTGCCAACCCTAAAAGTTTAAATTCCTGTTCCTTTGTCTTTTACATCTCTACAGACTTAGGGGTTTTTATTAATATTTTACATAAGCCTCAAGTTCTAACCATCCTTTGAGTTACTACTCATTATTGAGTTTCTCCTGTATGTATGCACACTGCACACATTATTTAAATTTGTAGGCTTTTCACTTGTTAATATGTCTTTTGTCCATTTAATTTCCACCTAGCTGCAGAACCTAGGAGGGTAGAGGGAAAAGGTTTTTCCATCTTCCTACAGTTACAGACTTGCCATTGGTTGTCTAAGATGTCAGTCCTTAGAGCTCAGCTCTGACTGTAGTTTTTTAGTACTGCGATGTTGCAGAAAACTGGCCCTTCCGAGGCATGATCACATTGACACAGAGACAAAGGCCATCACTACACAGCTTCTTAGTAAGCAGCTTTCAGCACAAAGCCAAACTCGTGTTCCCTCTGTTCATGCTTCATAAAATATTTCAATGAAGAATCGCAAATTTTGTTCATCTTAATTATGATGAACTCAATTCTACCACATGATGCAGTGTAGGCAAAATTACAATCAATTTTAAGGTGCTTCGTGAAGCCATCCTAATCACACATCACACACACACACACACACACACACACACACAAATGCACACCAATTTATAGGATCATCAACTCACTAAGAAAGGACAGTTATTGTGAATCACTCTAAATTCCCTGGGGCCACAGAACAGAGCAGGAATTGTCTCAAATGAGCCTCTCAGATCCCACATTAAACAAACGAACAAACAACAACAACAACAAAAACTTGAGAAATATTTCATTTAAAATATGTAAAAATCAACCATAATCCTACCACTCAGTAAAATCCTGATGGTATTATAGTGGATTTAACTCGTTCCAGGTTATTTCCTACACATATGTGTACGATCAACAACTATTGATGCATCGTGTGTCCTCGTGTGTGAGGCCTAGTCCATGTGCTGCAGCAAACTAAGAGGCGGGCATCCCACCACATGGAGCTGTCATTCTAGTGGAGAGATTGAATACACACATGCCAATTAGTAGAATGTATGTTTCAAAGAAATTTAAGCAGTATAAGAAGATGGTAATTGATAGGCATTGGAGAGGTGCTATTTTAGAGAAAAATTTCAGTCTAAAATTATTCACTGGACATATCGTATGTAAAAATTATCAAATATAGAATTTTAGAATCAGAGCTACAATTCTTAATTTAATGAGATGGGAGTCAATATAATAAAAAAAATCAAATACAAAGACAACCACTCTTAATATTTTCATATATTTTTTCTTTAATATTCAAAATGTTAGTTTATTTTTAATCATATAAGTAACATATAATTACATTTTTTTTGTAAACGATTCAAAGCTACAGCTAAAACAAACCTTCCTTTACAACCAGCACATCCTCCATTTCTCATCAGAATAAGCAGCCATTATCATACAACATGTCTCCTAGAGCAGAGGTCCCCAACCTCCTGGCCTCAGACCAGTACCGGACTGTAGCATGTCAGGAACTAGGCCATACAGCACGAAGTGAGCAGTGGGTGGGCGAGCAAGCAAAGCTTCATCTGTATCTGCAGCCACTCCCCAGTGCTAGCATCACTGCCTCAGCTCCACTTCAGATCATCAGGCATTAGATTCTCATAGGAGCACCGGTCCCTGGTGACAAAAAGGTTGGGAACCGCTGTCTTAGAGTAAATCTAGATCTTTGCAGTGATTCACATTCATACAAACGTAGCAACATATTGTATTAAATCTTCAGGAGAACTTAAATTTTACCTTCCTTCCTGTAATTTGCTTTTTCACCTAATGATCTGTCAGTAAACATTCCTAATTTTCCATGCTAGGACCTTATTCTTTCTGACAATTGCACAGTATTCCATAGTTGATAAATATTAAGATGATTTCCAATCTGTATTATTAAAAAATAAAACTGTTCTTGCCTCTTTATGTCCATATGACTATTTCCCTCTGGCAGATGATGTGAAGTAGAATTGTTGGATTGCAGGATTGAAACTTTAATACATATCGTCCAGTGACTCTATCCATTTAGTGTTCGTACTCCGATGTTCCAGAATAACTGGGAGCTATGCCCACTAATTGGTTAATAGTCCACCAGAAGTGTATCCTTTGCAAAATCAGAGCCACAATAGATTTGTTTAAGGCTGCATTTTCTTCCACATAGCAAAACACTATGAACATGTCTCTGTGTATTTAAATGTCCTTTTAAAAGACAATTTTTAATGGAGTCACATTATTCCAACTCAATTATATTTAAAATCAACTTCTCTACTGTTGGATGTTTTAGATACATACAACTGCAGCTACAGTCTTTGCATACATTTAGGATAACATCCTTATGCTACATTCCCTGAAGATAATACTGGAATAAAGAGGATGAACATTTTTAAAGCATCTTACACAGGAATTGCCAAGTCACCTTCCATGACTCATCGTCTTGATGCCTCAGCTTCCTCTAATATAAAATGAGGATGATGAAACCCTATCGAGTGTTTGTGTGGAATAAACAATCCTGCATATGTAAAGCTTTTTGCACAGTGCCTGGCTCAGCTCTCCCATAAATATTAGCAAGAAATTATTACATCTTTGTTGTTTTCTACTCTGTTCAATGTCAGCAGCACAAAGTATAATATTCACTTATTCAACATGTTTATTGAATACTTCCTGTGAACGTGGTATTGAGATGAGTAAAGCAGGCAGTATCCTCACCCATGCGACAAATTTTTTTGAAGATTTAGTAGGATGACTGTCTGCTAGAAGAAACGCTGTCTTGTGTGAGCAATGGGGATTCTATGTGCACGTGTGTTTAGTGCTCAATTACAATACTGGTTCTATTGACCTATCAATTCAGTACAGTGATTTCTTTCTCATTCTGATACTTTTTTCACTTTCCATTTTACTATCATTGGCCTTGCACATCCTAAGTTATGAGCAAGGAGACTTGTCATTTAAACAGATATAGAGGTTTCAGAAAAAGGGTAAAAACAGAATGTATAACAAAGTACAAACTATAAAGAATACTAAATGAGAGGAGACAGGGCCAGTTTTTGTGATGTATATCTATGTAAGTCTGGGAAAGACAAGAGAAGGGGAGAGGGCTCGAAACTTTTGATTTTTGGTTTCTTGAGTCCCTGAACAAATAAATGGAGAAAGTTGATTTTAAGAAAGAATGGAAACTAGTATTTATTTTGCATTCCAGTTACGATGTTGGCCACTCTAATGTTTTTCTTAATCTTCTCAAAAGCAATCCTTCAAGGTATTATCCCCCATTGAATGTACAAGTCAATGACCAGAATGGTTCACTCCCAGGTCTCTGTAAGGAGCAAACATGGTGATTTCTGCTCTCACCCATCCTTTGCCTATATCCTTCATCCTCGGCTAGATGAGAAGAGGACAAAGGTGGGGATATCTTCAAGAGGCCTAAAATGGTGTGATCCTCATGTTGCTTTAAAAGAAATGGGATGTATAATACTTTTAAAATGAAGAATACAGATGGAGAAATGTGGCTATCCTCTTGGCTTTGCTCACCTTGGAGAATGTTCTAGGTAAGAGGCCTGGCTGGCTCCCAGCCTTCGTTCCTATCCTGTACGTGGCAGCAGCTCCACACACAAGCTCATCCAGCCTGGGACCCGTCACTATGCTCTCTCATTGTCAGTTTTGTGCAGCTGTAGACATCAAAAGGGCAAGTGTCCTATTGTGAACATAAAGGCCCAGAGAAGCCTAGATACAGATGTAATGTGAGACATAAAAATATACACTCTGATCCATAAAACCTGCACCTAGAATGTATCCTGAATAATTTAGCAATAGAAATCTCTATAGACATGAAGATATTTTTACAACACTATCTGCATTCAATACAGCTTAAATGAGCACAGAGTAAATTATGACATAATATAGTCAAAAATAAGTAAATAAATGAAAAGAGAAACCAAGACCAGCTATATAATTAGCAAGTCCCAGAGCCAAATGAAAATTCTGGGTATCACGTTTAAAATTACAAAGAACTTGAGATGGTGACAATGGAACGTTAAACCTGGTGTGGGCCCTTCTGAGCATAGGATATGTGGGACTTCACGAAGCCGGTCCTGGTAGAAACAGAAAATGCTTACAATGTGTTCCATGGGAAAAAGGATACGTAAAGTAAATGCACTGGGATTATAATTACATAGAATACATATGTGCATGCAAAAAGTCTAGGAATTAGCTCCACATAATCAAAATAGTTATTAAGATGATAACATCATGGAGTTTTAGCAAAATCTTTCATAATATTTTTATTATATAATTTTTGAGATAAAAAGTCTTTTTTTTTTTTAATGAAACAGATAAGATAGGAATCCATGTCTGCAGAAACAGGATAATGAGCGATGAGGTACAGGGTCTCTGCAGAACTGAGTGTCTCCTCTGATAGTGTCTCCGCCGTCCCCACTGGTGTTACCCTAGCATAACTAGTGGTCATGGGAAGGGGCCTCGTCTGAACGCCATTCTGCGTATGGCTACCATGTTGAGCTATCTTGGTCATCAAGACCCTGTCTGGTCCAGGTACTTATCCAAAATGCTATCTGAAGGGTCCTTCTCATTCAGGTCCTGTAAAAATGGCAGAAAGGACGGTTGAGAATAGTCATCCATAAAATCAACCAAGTTGCTAGTGTAAACTGTAAACGTAATGGTTCAAGAAAAATGTCTCGGTCCTGAGCCTCTGGCTTGGTGCCGTCCAGTGGTCCTCTCTGCACCTCAGGCAGTCAGTCCTGAGCCCTGTATCGTCTGTATCCAGGCTTCTCTGGGCCTTTATGTTCACTGTAGGCCACTGGCCCTTTTGGTGTCTTCGGATGCACAAAGCTGACAATGAGAGAGCATAGTGATGGGTCCCAGACTGGATGAGCTTGTGTATGGAGCTGCTGCCACGTACAGGATAGGAATGAAGGCTGGGAGCCAGCCAGGTCTCTTACCTAGAACATTCTCCAAGGCTGAGCAAAGCCAGAAGGAAAAGCAAACACATAGTCTGTTGGAAAGGTTACAAAACAAGACTGAATAGCACATGAAGCTCTGGGGACACATACTTTGGCTGAGCATTGAGCCCAGTAGCCTAGGGGTTCATTTAAGAAGCTGGGTGAGTGAGGTCAGAGTCTCGGACCAGCCGGACTCTCTCCAGAGTGCTCTGCAGGATGGCTTTCTGCTCAGACACTGGCCTCCCTATGCTGGAAGGAGAGGCTAGGAACACAGCAACTGCCAATGGCCACACAGTTGTACTTTATTTGGACTTTGGAGGTGATTTAATTTTTACCACATGACACTTCACAAGATGAACCCAACAGAACCGTGTGGACCCAGCCCAGCTGCTTCCTAACAGCTGACGATGTGCTTACTGCTCTGTTCAGTCAGAAGCGTTAACAAGCTTGTCCAAGGTCGCAGAGAGAACTTGCAAAGCCAGAGTTCTGCCTCTCGTCTGTGTGAACGGCATCCATCAAAATTGCAGTCACCATCTCTGCCCATGTGACTTTGGGCAGCATCTCGACTCTCAGAGCCCGGCCTCATGTCCTTCTCTAATGATTGTTTATGGAGTTCTCATTCTCCTTCCCTTCCGTAGCACCCTGTTAAGTGAAAAACCTTCTAGATCTATTTCGGCACTTTGCCTCCCCACTGCCAACACACATCCTGCTGACTGAGCTCAGTCACTGCCAGCCTAGAGGGTCCCTCTCCTCCACCATCCTCTCATGTGGCACATGGATGTCCCTCCCTTGTAGAACTGGTTGGCTAGCCATGGGAGCCACTTTTGGATTTCATGGGCATGCCAGAAATAATCTCCACTCAATCCTTAGTCAGATCTGAAGTCACGTAAATTAGATGTTCCATCTTTCATTAAGAAACTGCTGAAGGAGAAACAGGGTAATTTTTTATTTCGCATCATTGAAAAATCTTTGTATATCTCACTTAAAGCTTTAGGCTCACTACTGTAAAATCACAAATCTAATTTTATAGACATAGAAACGAATCACATAGAAGTCAGGTGACTTCCTAAGGGTAATTCGGTTAATATGTATGAAATAGTAAGTAACCACATTGCTCTAATACCTCCTGATTCCTAGTCCAGGATCTTTTATTTTTTTACTCTAAGATGCCCCCCTAAATACCCACAATCACACAGTAAAACAGACAACACTCAGTATTCATCGTAACCTCTATAGCCCACATTTACCTGAAACATATAGCATTGTTCATTTTGTTGTTGTTGTTGTTTTTTTTATCTGAGCCATGGTTTTCAGTTGTGAAAGTTTTCAAACACCATTGTATAGTTTTGCAAAATAGTTCCATAACTTTTTAAATTTTCTCTATATCATCGTTTATTCCTTTGTCTTATTTCTAATTATGTTATATGTTTTCTCCCCCTTTTCTTAGTTACCAACCAGAAGTTCATCTCTATTAATTGTGTAAGTAAGGCAATGGCAGCAAGGAGTGAGATTTTTGAGCAGCCTCTGGGAAGGTCATGACACGTAGGGATATTACCTGCCAGATGCACCGTGTTGACCCAAGAAAACATGCACCGATATTATACAGTATTCTTCAAGTCAGATTTGAGTTTCATTTAAATGCATCAACAAGTGGAGATAATCCTCAAGGCACTCCAGATGTATCTGGAGTATATCAACTTGCTAACAGTTTTTCTTGAGCTTTAAACTCATTGGAGGAGAAGAGAAAATAGAGGAGCCATAAAGTCCAACATACGGCCATCACTCCTCATCCACAGTTTTGCTTTTTTTGTTTTCTGCTGTCCTTAGCCAACCACCATCTGAAAACATTAAAGGAAAAAACACAGAAATGAACAATTCATAGGTGTTAAACCACATGACATCCCGAGTAGCATGATGACATCTTGCGCCATCTTGGTCTATATGGCCCAGGCCGTGAGTCACCCCTCTGTTCAACACACCCATGCTGTACAGGCATACCTCATTTAATTGTGCTTCGCTTTACTGCACTTTTCAAATAATAACAAACTATTCAGCCAAAAAAAACTAGGAATTTTCAGTGAAACAACTGGAAAATAAGTATTTGTTTCTGAATATTGGGGCATTACTTATGTTTCTGCCCTTATATGTTTATTATTTGCCTTCTGGTATCCATTGTTTCAGATGAGAAGTAAGCCATTAATCTTACTGAAATTTCCTTGTATGTTATGTATCATAAATGAGTCATTTCTCTCTTGATGATTTTAAAATTTTTCCTTTTCTTTTGATAGTTTTATTTCAGTGTGTCTAGGAGTGAATCTCTGAGTTTAGCTCATTGAGCATTTTAGATATGTAGATGAACATTTTTCTACAAATGTGGAAAGTTTTTAGCTATTATTTCTTCAAATATAATATTTACCCCCCTTTAATTTCTCTTCTTCTGGGTCTCTCATGGCAAGTATTGCAGTTTGGTAGTGTTCCATGTTTCTGAGCTTCCATTCATTTCTTTTTCTTCATTCTTTTTTCTTTCTGTTTTTCAAACTGAATAAGATCAAATGATCTGGCTTCAGATTGCTGATTCTTTTGCCGCAAATCTTCTACTGAACCTAAGTAGTAAATTTTTCATTATAGATATTGTAATTTTCTACTTTGCCATTATTTCTACTTGTTTTTCTTTTTCTTTCCCTTTAAAA
>NW_011888838.1:621644-627030 GCF_000151845.1 Pteropus vampyrus
ACTACAAGAAGGCAAAAGGCCACCAAAGGCCACTAAAAAGAGAGAGAATTGAGAAAGGCAAAAAGGGAGCCCAGAAGGGAAAAAGTCAAGGGATGTCCAGAAGGGCAAAAAAAAAAAGACCCCTTTGTGTTGGTTATAGCATTGGGATCATGAGCCTCCTTGGGACATATTTTGTCTTCCTAAAATATATTTTTATTAAAACTATTAAATCTCAATGACCTGTGATTCTTCACTATGATCACTTGAGGAAAAATGATGAAAGATGAAAAATGCTAACGACATGTCTGTGCTGTCCTTATCTCTCTCCTTCCCCCCCTACCATCGGGGTGACACCAAACTCCAATCGGCCTCAATGGTGACAAAGTTATTCATTTTATGTCTCTGAAACTATTATTTCTCCACATTATAAGATATTTGTATTTTCATTCGTCAAGTTTATTCTTTATGATTTGGGGAATTGTGACATTTTACACGCTAAAATTATCTTTCACATTTACACTTAAATTTCTGCTATTTAGCAAACAGCAATAATTTAATAAATATTTTTATTACTTACATAATTAGTCATTTGGAAAAACAGGTGGGAAAAGACCTAGGAAAACATACACTCAAATGGATAGTGGAGAATGATCCGGAAGCGGGGAGGCAGAGGACTGCGAAAAGCATTTAAATGCTGAATGTTTATTCTTGTTAAATATCATATCGTATTTGAATGTTTATTGTGAATAAGTATTAGTATATTGTGAGAAAAAAAAAACCCTGTTTTGAAAGGCAAAAGTAAATAATTGATATTTTTAAACTTTGATATTTGAAAGAATTACCCACTTATTTTTTAATCTATTTCTTCTTCTCCCTGCTGCAGGTTTTAATTGACATAATTGGATTTTAGACATAGATCATTAATTTTATATTCTGTATATTCTTGCTCAATATTCTTTTTAGTTTGTATTTGTACCTAAAGTCTACTTAAACACTTTTACTTTATTGATCTTGATTATTATCCTATTTCTTGCCTACTGTTTAGTTATTGATTTTAATTACCCCTTGTTTATCAAGATTACTTCTTAAATTCCTTTTGGCTTTTCAGAGGTTTTTATTCTATCAGAATAGTTCATACTTGAGAATATATTCTTTCATTCTCACCAAAAGACACCAATTCTATAGTAGGTGTGAAATTCCAAGGACATGATTTTCTATTTTAAAATTGTGTATCTTTTTTTCAGCAATGGCAGAGATATACGGTAAAGAGAAATTTGATATCGGTAATATTTTTCTTATAGTTCCATTTATCATGTGTGTATGTGTGGGTGGGGAGTATTGTATTATATATAGGTATATGCTTACATGGCAGGGGTTGGGAGATTACTGGGTGAGAAGTAGAAACTGCATGCTTTATCCCAGTTTTACTAATGCTCAGTAAAAGATAAATCAGAAATCAACTCAGATGATACAAAAAAACCCACCAAGTTTCTTTAGTTTGTGTGTTAGGCAGAATTTAAAGATGGCTCCTCTAATTTCTACCCTTGATTCTCATACCTCTCTTTAATCTCAGCTCTAAACCTTGTTTCCTGCTTTTTGTGTTTAGTAGAATTTCATCTATTATTGATCACTTTACTACAGGTGGAATATTCTTCTATCTCCAGTTTATCTCCCTGGCAATCTAAAGATATGTTTATCATGCAAGTTGCTAGCTCTATGCCTGGCCCCAAGAGTTCCTCAACATTCCCTCATCCCCATCCATTGTATATTTTGTGATTCTATATATCCTATAATTAAATACATAAATGTTATTCATATTTTACTCGTGACACTACCATTTTATGGAAGTTGATATATCTGAATGAATTAATACATAGAAGGTAACGAATGCAATTTGGCAGGTTATAAACAGTAAAAATTAATGGGGCGAATCTTTCTTAATTTTCTACATGGTGTACTACATACATTTCTAAAACTGAGGCATCTATTGTGGGTAAAAGCATATTCTCTTCATTTGCTTATAGGTAGGAATGTTTATTTGCTTTATATATAAGGGTTATCTATTAATTATACTTTATTAGATTTTTAAAATCTAGTGTACATTTGAAAAATTTCCAGATACTGACAATATATTTAATCAACTTATTTTATTTTTTCATTGAAAAAACAATTATAGCAGCAACACATTCATTAAAGACTTTTTGGCCTGGCTTGTTTGCAAGGGCCCTGGCCAATGTCAATACAGAAGGCTCATCTGAGGTGTAGGGGCTGGTAGACCAGTCTAGCAGCTGGTGCTGCACCAGCAGGAAGTCTGGCTCTGTGCCAGCAGGAGGTCTGGCCCTGTACATCGCACAAACTCCGCTGCAGTCTCAGCTTAGTGGAAGCAAAGAAAAACGAATCTGAGAATCCCATGATGACATCTGCTTTGGCCTTTTTGACTAAACTCCTTTTGAAATATATTCAATCAAAAGCTGAATTCAAATAGAAAATAAAATGAGTCTTTGAGAAGTGAAGGCTAGGTGACCACATTTAGTTAGAGGGCACGTGAAATAAAGACTAGAAAGACAGGAGCCGTATTGAAAAACTCAGTAGATTTACATGTGTAAATACATTATATACATATATGTAAAAGTAATTTTTTGTGTCTATAAAGGAGTCATACATAATTTTTTTAGTCACTTACTCTCAGTAAGTTCTTTTAACAATTATTTAAAATCTACTAAGGTCCCAATTAATACTCAAGCAGAGAAAAAAATTAAGTTACAAAAAGGAGCTATAACTTATTGGAACAATCAGTACTCATATGTGTGTGTGTGGTACATATGCATGAGTGTGTGTGTGTGTGTGTGTGTGTGTGTGTGTGTGTGTGTGTGAATTTTGATGCCATACCAATGATCTTGAATCGTTGTTCTCAAAGAGTGAGTCCCAAACCAGCATGGTTAGCACCTTGTGGAAGTATGTAACAAATGCAAATTACCAGGCCCCATCCACTCTAGATCTACTGAATCAGAAACAGAAAGAATTGGTCTAATAAATCTGTCTTTAATAAGCCTTCCAGCTGATCATGTGCATACTAATTATAAAAACCATTGATACAAAAAAAATAGCACTTACAGAATATTTTTTACATAAGTGAAATACTAATAGAAACTTTTAAAGACTTTTTAAATGAGGACATTTCATTAGGTCATTCTGAAGTAAAATTGGGTACTTTAAGGAGGCTGCTTCTTTTATTGTTTCTAGGTGAGGGACATGGGGACATAATAATGCATTTGGTTTCTTATAAAGACTAAAATTGTTCTAAAATGATCAATGACTTTCATTTATTTGTGTATTAATGTGATCATTTGTAAAGTTATTAATAAATATAATCTAGATTAAAATTTATAGAAAACAAGGCAGATAGAAAGCTGCAAAATTATTTTTACAACTAGTTTTTAATTTTGTTTTAAAACTAGAGAACTTATTTCTTTATATCAAGTAAATAATTAAATGGTATCATGAATAAAATAGAAATTTGAGATTTGTAATCTTATCATAAGTGGTAATAGAATATTATTTTTTTGAAATAGATCATATTCTACAATGATAATATCTAATATAGTACTGTTTGAAGTCTTATTAGTAAAATATATACCATGAATCCATCTTTTATACCAAGAAACAAAACTATAGAAGAGTTATTAAAATCCCTGTATGCCCTCCTGATCTGTTTTATCAATTTTTTCCTTGAGCGTAATAGTGTTTTATTTTTTGATATTTGTGAAAATGTGTTTTAAGAAATATTTTTCTTTCCAAATGTTTGCTGCTGATATAAAAAATGCAATTGGTTTTTGTATATTGATAACGTAACCTGAAATCTTCGTACCTTTACTTTTTAAGATAAACTTTTTATTTGTGGAAAATTATAGATTTGTTGTACATATGCATTATATATATATGTATATTTGCAATTGTAAGAAATAATACAGAGAGGTTCCATATACCTTCACCCAGTTTCCCCAATTGTTCTAGTTTGCAAAACAAAAATACAATATCACAACCAGTACACTGACATTGATAAAGCCAAGGCACAGAACATTTCCCTTACCACAAGAATTTCTCATGCTTCCTCCCACACTTTCCCAATTTCTTTAATCACTAGATATTTCTATATTTGTTCCATTTTTATAATTGTGCCACTTCAAGAATGCTACATAAATGCAATCATACATTATCTAATCATTAGAGATTTTTTCTTTCCTCAGCATAAAACTTTGCTGGAGATTTATCCAAGTTGTTGTATATATGTCTCAATAGTTTGTTCCTTTTTATTGCTAAGTAGTATTCCATGGTTCCACAATTTGCTTAACTATTTACCTGTTGAAAGACACCTGGGCTTTTTTCAGTTTTAATGGTTATTATAAATAAATCTGTTTTGAATATTTGTGTACAAGTTTTTATATAAACATATGTTTCTAATTCTATGGATAAATGCCCAGAATGCAATTATTGAGTCATATGGAAGTTTCATGTTTAGCTTTTGGAAAAACTGCCAACATGTTTTCCAGAGTCATTATACCATTTCATATCCCCGCCAGCAACACGAGTCATCCAGTTTCTCCACATTCTCACTAGAATTTTCTGTTGTAATTTTTTTCTCCTGTTTTAAAAATTTTAGCCATTTGGTTAGCTGCAGAATATATTACACTGTAGTTTTATTCTGTATATCCATAATGACCAGTGATGTTGAGCATCGTTTTATGTGCTTATTTATCACCTGTATATATTCTTCAGTGAAAAATATCTATGACTTTTTCTGTTTTTCTAATTGCATAGTTTTTGGTTTTGTTTTCATTTACTATTGGCCTTTGGGAAGTTTGTGTATATTTTGATTCTAGTCCTTTGTCAGATATGTGATTTGCAAGTATATTTATTTTTCAAATTTGGAGGTTGTTTTTATACTCTCTGCACATGGGCTTTCACAAAACAAAAGTTTTTTTTTTTATTTAATGATGTTAAAATTAACATTTTTAAAAATAATTATGTATTGTTCTTTCGGTGTCAAAACTAAGAACTCTTTATCTACCCCTAAACTTTGATGATTTTCTCCTGTTTTTTTCTAAATATTTTATAACTTTTATATTCAAATCTCTGATCCATTTTAAGTTACTAATTGCTTTAGCACTATTTGTTTAAAATGTCACCCTTTAACCATTGAATTGCATTTAAACCACTGAATTTGCATTTTTAGTCAAAAATTAGATGGACACATATTCACTTTTAATTCTGTTTTACTCATTAGTATATAATGTGTGTATGTATATATGTATGTATACATATGTCTGTATATATATAATTATCTTACAATATCATGCTGTCCTCGTTGTTATAGATTTATTGTGAGTTTAAAAATCATCAGTGTAAA
>NW_011888838.1:627080-636946 GCF_000151845.1 Pteropus vampyrus
CCCGCCAGCAACACGAGTCATCCAGTTTCTCCACATTCTCACTAGAATTTTCTGTTGTAATTTTTTTCTCCTGTTTTAAAAATTTTAGCCATTTGGTTAGCTGCAGAATATATTACACTGTAGTTTTATTCTGTATATCCATAATGACCAGTGATGTTGAGCATCGTTTTATGTGCTTATTTATCACCTGTATATATTCTTCAGTGAAAAATATCTATGACTTTTTCTGTTTTTCTAATTGCATAGTTTTTGGTTTTGTTTTCATTTACTATTGGCCTTTGGGAAGTTTGTGTATATTTTGATTCTAGTCCTTTGTCAGATATGTGATTTGCAAGTATATTTATTTTTCAAATTTGGAGGTTGTTTTTATACTCTCTGCACATGGGCTTTCACAAAACAAAAGTTTTTTTTTTTATTTAATGATGTTAAAATTAACATTTTTAAAAATAATTATGTATTGTTCTTTCGGTGTCAAAACTAAGAACTCTTTATCTACCCCTAAACTTTGATGATTTTCTCCTGTTTTTTTCTAAATATTTTATAACTTTTATATTCAAATCTCTGATCCATTTTAAGTTACTAATTGCTTTAGCACTATTTGTTTAAAATGTCACCCTTTAACCATTGAATTGCATTTAAACCACTGAATTTGCATTTTTAGTCAAAAATTAGATGGACACATATTCACTTTTAATTCTGTTTTACTCATTAGTATATAATGTGTGTATGTATATATGTATGTATACATATGTCTGTATATATATAATTATCTTACAATATCATGCTGTCCTCGTTGTTATAGATTTATTGTGAGTTTAAAAATCATCAGTGTAAATTCTTTGACTTTATTCTTTTTCAAATTTCTTTTGAATATTATAGACTGTCTTTTGTCATATATTTTAGAAATAGTTGTCAAATTAAACAAAATAGTCGGCTGGAATTTTGATAGAGATTATAGTAAAATCTATAAATCTATTGATCACTTTAAAGAACAATTGTTATTTTGTATTCCATATAGTGATACCTCTTTCTCTCCCTCTCTTTATTTAGATTTTGTTTCATTTCTCTTAATAATATTGAGTAGCAAAGGTTTTACATATATTTTGTTAAATTTATCTTTAATGTTTCTTATGTTTCAGTGCTATTCAAATTAGTATATTTAAATTTTGTTTCATGTTGTCCATTAAAAGTATATAGAAATACAATCGATTTTGTATCTTGAGATTTTTCCCTGTGATATTGACTAATTCACTTCCTGGTTTTAGTATCATTTTTGTTGATTCTTTAGGATTTTCAATCTTCATGATTTTGTCATATAACTCCATTTAAAATGTTTTCTTTCCAATCTGTAGAATTTTATACAATTTTATTTTGTAATCAATAAAAACAATATGCTTTAATAATTATATTTCCATTATCATTCAGATTTAAAAATTTTACATTCAGCTTATTCAATAATATGGGAATTGGTAAGAAATTTTTAAAAATTTGTTAAAGCATAAGTATTTTTCATTTTTAATTTACACTTACATATGATTTCTAAATAATATATATGTTTAGTGTTATTAGTCTAGATGATAGCATATTAAATGCTTGTTTAGAAGTTTAATTCATAGCTTAAAACCTATTTACTTATTTATTTGTTTAGTTATTTTCATGTTCTGTTTATGTTTGGAAAGACGTATTCTACATTTATTGAGTGCACTATGTATATTATATCAAGGATTTTAACTGAGCTATGTAAGTTTTTAATATTATTGATATATATCTATATATCTACAGAATAAGTTGATTTAAATCTTTTATTATGTTAAAGCTTTGATCATTTATCTTTATCTTGCAAAACTGACAATTTCTGCTTTATTATATTGAAATTTTTATTTAAGTGAATAAAATGAGTTTTAATATTTAGTTTATTGATCAATATTTTAATCAGTAAAAGGTGATGCATATTATTTCTAGCAATGGTGAAACTCTCTCTGATAGTTATTGGTATAGACCACCTATTTACATCATTTCCTTCTAAACTTTTCTAATTCTTATACTTTAAAAATCTTAAAAACTCTTATTTTGTTTATGCATTATTTGTATGAAATGTACTCTCTTTATAAAATTAATATTTAATGTATATGTAATTATACACTAGATAGACCTCTAAAATTTGATGATCTACTTTCTATTATTTTTTTAATTAAAAAAAACAAGTTAGTTATGAACTTATTATTTGTTTAAATATGCTCATATCTTTACTATTTTATTTAATCACTAAGATTTCTTGAAGCTCAAACCTTCCTTCAGCGATTACTTTCAAATCATCTAAAGCATGTTTTCTACACATTTCTTTTAGTAAAATTTGGTTGATAGAAAAATTTCTCAACTTTTCTTTTCTCAAATAGTTAATTTATCTCAAAACTTATTTTGTTTAAATATTCAAGTTAATAACATTTTCTTCTAGAAAATTTATGTTCTAAATCTGTTTTTTTCACTGCTGTTGTTGGTTTTACAAAGAACTTAGTTAATGTTCTTTTTTTTTTTTTTGGTAAATATTTTTCTTTTCCTCAGTGCTTTTGAAATACTTTTTTTTTGTCTTAGGCATCCTATTTAAAATAATGTTTCTGGATATGAATTGCTTTTTATTTCACCTACATAGTACAAATTGTGTTTCTTCTATAAATGGATTCATGTTTTTCATCATATCTAACAATTTTGTAATCAAATATTTCTTCTATTCTATGTCGTTTATTCTATCGTTCTTACAATATGGTTAGATATTTTTACTCTTCATTCTATTTCTCTTTTAGTTTTCAATTTCTAATATTCTATGTTATTTTTTGGATAACTTATTTAATTTGGTCTTCTTGTTTACTAATTTTCTCTTCAGCTGTGTCTAACCTTTCTAATCCATGCATTCAACTCCAAATTTTAATTAATATTTAATTACCATCCTTAATATTAAATTAATATAGGTTCCAATTTTAGAACTGCTATTTGGCTGTTCTTCAAATCTGGCTTTATATTTTTAAACAATAACTCTCTGTTTTTTAGCCATATATTTAGTACCATGTCATATTTATTTAAATATAGGCAACATAACTAATGTCTTAAAATAGCAATTATTTTATTATCTCTCAAGAATTTGTGAGCTGATTGGGTTCAGCCATAGGATATTATCTGAGAATACAATTATTTAGAAGTTCAATTGAATTAAAACATCCCAGATAGTTCACTTACATATCTAGTAGTTTATGCCTCATTGCTGGGAGCTCAGCTGGGGAAGCTGACCAAACCATTATATGTGGTTTATACATATAATTTGGTAACATGCTTTCTATGCTTATGATGAGTGGGCTCTAACAGGACACATTCCTAAAATAGGTGTTCTAATTGCTCAAAAGTGATTTTAATGAAAATTAAATTAAAACTTGCCTTTAGCAATCATTGAAGTTATCCATAGATCTTGCTTCCTTTTATAAACAAAACGAATGCTTAATAAACTTAAGACAAATGGGTGAAAATAACTTTAAATAATTATGGGTGGTGAACACAGTGTGCAACATATATATGCTTTACCTAAAATTTACTGGATTTTGTTAAACAATGTCACCATAATAAAATAAAAAATAAAAAATAAATAAATAAACAAATAAACAAATAAACAAATAAATAAACTTAAATATTGAAACAAATATACACTCAAACTCTAACTTCTGAATTCAAGGGGGAATTTTTGTGAATTTTATTTGTGTTTACATAAAGATTATTTTTCTTTCCCATAATTAGCAAAATTACTTATAGCAACAATCATATTTGTTCTTCATTGGTATTTCTAATAATGCCTAGCAGATAATGTCTCTGTTTAATAGACTCATTGATTGACTCATTGCTTGAATAGGCAGTTCCATTTATTGCCAGATGAAATGTGGCCAACAAGAAACTTTTCTTCAAGATTCAGAATGAATTTGCTTCTTTAACTTTTCTTCTTTTTTTCTATTTGTGATGGAATTTTGGAGAGTTTATTGACAAAGAGTATTATTTTTCCTTAATTGAAGTTCTATTGCTTGAAGACTAAGAAAAACTACATTGTAAATCTCTTAAGGATAAAAGAGAAAGTGGAGAAATTTTACTTTATACTTCACCCTTTATTTAGTCAAATTTTATAGAAAAACACGGGCATAGTAATCACTCAAGTGACAAGACTTTCTGAGCACCAAATACATGTCTATTTCTGTGATAATCACTGGGGATACCCAAACAAATAAAACCAAGAAAATCTTTTCTTTCAATGGAGCTTGTGTTTTATAGAGGGAGACAAACAAAAAGTTAAGTATCCAAATAACTGATTTAATTGCAAACTGATGTGTTAAGGAAAGTAGGATAATGGATATATATCCATGAATGTTATTTATTTTTTTTATAAATCCCCAAACTGGAAGCAACTAAGATGTCTTTCAGTAGGTGACTGAATAAATAAACTGTGGTACATACAGAGAAGAGAATATTATTCAGTGCTAAGCAAAAATGAGGTATCAAGCCATGAAAAAGTATTGATTAACCTTAAGTGTGTATTATGCCTTACTAATTAAAAAAGCCAATCTGAAAAGGTTACATACTGTATAATTGCAACCATATGACATTCTGAAAAAGGCAAACTATAGAGACATTAAAAAAGATCAGTGTTTGCTAGAAGTTGTTGGAAGATGGGGGACAGGAAGGGTGCAGGATAAATAGACAAAGTACAGAGAATTTTTAGAAGCGAAAATGTTTTATACGATACCATAATAATAGATATATGATATTATACATCTGTCCAAACCATAGAATGTACAACACCAAGAGTGAAATCCTCAAAAAACTATGCACTTGGGGGGATTATGATCTATTAATGTAGGTTTACCAATTGTAATAAACTTACCACTCTAGTGAGGGATGTTGATAGTAGGAAAGTCTGTGCTTGTGTGGGAGTAGGGAGTAGCATATGGAAATCCTCTGTATTATCCCTTCAATTTTGCTGTAAATCTAAAACTGCTCTCAAATAATAGTCTTAATTTTAAAAGTCTGTCACTAGTATTGTGATGATACAATGTAAAATAAAATAATCGGGCTAGAAAATTTGGCAGGGATAAATAATTATAAACAAAATTAGTTAGTTCTCATTTATTAATGTCTTTTTATTACATGGTTCCAATAATATTTTCTATATATTTTAAGCAATACATTTAGTACTCAATGTTTATTGGTTTTAAGTATTTTGTGTAAAAAAACACATATTTTTCCATGTGTGTTAAATGAACTAATTTGTAATTCTTTGTAAATCATTATCTGGAATGTTTTACAATTTTTTTTTCTTTTATTATGATTAAACTAAAATCATTTAGAAAACTGAGAAACAATAATGTAAGTCAATCTTATATCTGATTTCACTTATTTATTTTTATTATAAAGCTAGAACTTCATAATTATGTTGCCTCAGGATGTGAATAAAAATTAGTCTTTCATTAAAATAAAAATAAAACAAAATTACAACATAAAATATTGGATATTAAAATACAAATTATAAATTTAATGAGGATTTGCAGTGCTTTCTCCTCTTTTTAGTCCTTTATTTTTCATGCTTTGAGAAATGTCTGATTGACTAAAGAGCAGATGTTGCAGAATATTTTGTTATTCTGATTCTAAAGAAACGGCTAACCTGATTTAAAAATAATTCAGCACTAAAATTATGTCGTGAAGGTGACTTAAAATTTTTGTTAGCTAACTAGTTATATAGGTAAAATTTAATATGTAATACCTAAGGTGATAAGGTTATTTTCCTCAGCTTGATATAATTTTCAAATTTCCACTTGTTGTGCTGAATAACATTTTGACACAAAAATTGTTGTTAGACAGAATAAAATTTAGACATTGATTTTTAATAATAATATTACATATATAAATGAAATTTGTACTACTAATAATGTAAATTTTGTCACCAGCCAAGTCACTAGTACTTTTTGGTGCCTATGTAATTTACTTATGTAATCAGAAGCCAATTAAATCATGAGATATATCAACAAAGCTTTTGGAAGAAACAAATGAATTTTACAAATAAAAAATGCTGTGAGTATCAAAATTTTTTTCAAATACAATATATTACTTTTATGAACTTTGAAAAAAACATTTTACTTGATTTATTCTTTCATTATTTTTATGTGAAGATTTGAAATTTTAAGTAAGAATTAGAAATGATCCTCATGCAGTTATAATCATGTAGTCACCTAATTAAATTTTTGACTTTACATTGTAATTGAAATGATATAATTTGTCCAACCATTTTTATTAATATTATTAAATGATAATATTCCTCATTAGCAATCTGGGTCTCCTGTTATATCAAGAACCAATCTCAGTCCTGACAATTAAAGATATCTTTCCTTGATCCTTGTGGTACTTCCCAAAATATAAAACTTCTGTCCAAGTTCCAGCACACATAGTTGAAACCTTACTAATATAGGTGATAGGCGGGTCTTAAATTGATATTTTCATGCAATTCTAAGCTTTTATAATTCACTTCTTCATGGCTGCCAAGAACAGTATGATCTAAAATTAGCAGTGTACCAAGTGTGACAAATATTTATTTTGTTTTTGTATTTCAGTGTCAGACATTTATAAAAATATTTTAAATATTTTAAATTTGACTTAAATGATTATTTGGTATATAGGGCTTTTTCTTCATACTTGTTTTCTTTTTTTTTTTAATTTTTTTATCGTACTATAATTGTAGTACCTCTTTTTCAAATGTATTGTTATTTTCCTCTGAAAGAAACGTCCTGTCTATTGTACTATACCTCTTTTAGATACTTTTGGGATATATACCAGAAGAATAAACAGAAGAATAAATTAGAAAATGATTGTAATTAGAAGATAAGCCTACTTATAATTTTTTGCCCTCACTTTAAGACCAAAGCTAGTACTACTGTAAAATGACACCAGGAGGCCCTATTAGATAGTGTGCAAAAAGTAAATAAATTCACAAAATTTTCAAATGTCATTCCAAAAAATCATATTGAAGTAGATATATTGGGGTTTTGGATATTATTTGAATGAAGATGAGAAAGTGACTTCACTTAAGCAATTTCTTGAGCACCTGGATATGAGTTTCCCTTTGGGAATAATATTTCTAAGACTTAGAATTCATCTAAAAAATCAAGCACAGACGTTATAATGCACACAGTTAGCAGCTCATACATTTTGTTTAGGAATATAGCATTCACGAAGGCATATTGATAATGCTGTCAGGCAAACCTAACCAGACCAGGAAATAAAATTATCATTTCCTCTCATTTCAGCACTATCATTGTTCTGACACAAATACATTTTTTTTATATATATACAGAGTTTTTAAATAATTCAACATGCAGTAGTTTTGAAAACAACAAAAACGAACAAACAAAAAATCATTGGTGTTTAACTAGAATGAAAAGCTGAATAGTAGAAGAGAATTTACCAATCTTAATCCTGGCTGACTGGTTGTCTTTGTCAAGATTCTTAAACAAAACCAACATATACACATATACATATATGTACATATATATGTGTGTACATATATATACACACACACACACACACACATTTATATATAAGATTTATATATAAGGGAGAGTTGGGTAAATGTATTTTAAGGTATTTACTCATGCAATTTTAGGTGCTGACAAGTCTAAAATCTTTGAGGCAGGCTGGAATTTCGAGAAAGAACTGATGTATTATAGTTGTAAGTCCAAGAACAGTACAGAAATAGATTTATTTTCTCTTCTGGGAACCTCAGTCTTTGCTCTTAAAGCCATTCACTGATTGGATGAAGCTCACCCACATTATAAAGAGTAATCTTTACTTAAAGTTTACTGATTTAGATGTTGATCACATTTAAAAAATATCTTCACAGCAACATATAGATTGGAGTTTGACCAAATAACTTGTCACCATGGTCTAGGCAAACTGAAACATAAAATGAACCATCACAGTAGATTATGAAAATGTAAAACATGCTTCAGGAAGTATGTACAAGTCTAATTATTATGGCATTGTTTATCAAAAAATCAAACAACACTATCCCAAATAGCCATCAACCAAAAGATCTGTTGAGTAAACTTTAATATATCAACTAAAGAAACACCGCACAAGAGTAAAAAAGAGGGAGATAGTTATCTATGGATATGGAAAGAACTTCAAATACACTGTTGTTGAAAAATGAGATCTAGAACAATATGTTAATACTATCTTTTGTGGAAAAGAAAATGGTGAAATCATACATTCAAATGTGCTTATATTTATCTAAAAATCTAAGAAAGGATACAATCAAATCATAAAAATACTTTACTATGGTAGTAAAGGGTTATGTAGACACTAAGTAGAGAGGATCAAATCATGGATAGAGGATGAAGAGAGAATAATTGATAGGGAATAATGTACAAAATGAAACTATATATTACATATCTTGTCATATTTTTGGATTTTGAAACATGGGAATGTTTACTTTAAAAACATTCTAAATAAATAGATACACATTAGTAATCATTTAAAGAATAAACATAAAAGTTGTAGAGACTACCACATTTTTACATGCATTTGGAATTCTTATAAATGTAAACTTTATTAGAAATTCTGTAATTTTTTGCTGTGTGATTTTTAGTCTAAAACTGCACATGTCATTTACATAAAATTATACAAGCAATTATTATCCAAGTGTTCACATGTGTGTATGTGTATTTTACATTAAAACCTCCTTCTTTTTTAACCTGAAAACTTTTTTGTGGAAAAATAAATGCCCTAAACGCATTTTAGCTTTGATAAGTTCTTGATATAAGTCACTAAGTCATTTTGAAATATATCATATTTAAATATTTAGCAACAAATTTTTGTGCATGGATGTGTGTATATGCATCCATGTAAGTAAATATATTAAAATAAAGTTAATCTTTTTTCTGTAAGATATGTTTTTAATAATATCTTAAAAGATGGTACATATGATTTTATTCTAGAAATTAAAATTATTTAACAATTTATCATTGCATGAAATAAATAATATAATATGTAAGAGAAATACATAACTGGAAAAAAACTTTATCAAATCCAGATTTCGTAGAATTTCAAAATGAAGATTAGGATTTCTGCTTGTTAAGAACATATGATTAATATAGTCTCCAACAAGAGATAAATATAGATGCAAAATCTTTTATTAAATTAATTTAAAGAATGAGAGTATATGACCTACATGTAGTACAGGACAACAGTACAAATATCATCAGATTGCTTAATTTTACGTTATATATCCATGCAGCTAAAAAAAGAAAGAGTGACAGATAACAGAATAAATACTCTACTGTTTAAAAAGATTTTAACAAGCTATGAGACACATTGACTACAATATGATCTGTCTTAAGTGACAGTGCTCATAAAAGATCAAGAAAAAAAATAAGTGAGTGATACAAAAGCAGTGGCTAAAATATGGTTAAGCAAATAGTACATATTTCAAATACTGGTAATTGTCATTGAGAAGCTTACTAGCACCTTCCAAAAGATCATTTAATAATCCAATAGAATATGAGAATCTTCCAGACATCATCTTTAACTTGTAAATTTTAGGTTTCATTTGTTGTTATATGGGCAGTGAGAAGCAGAATTTACTATTTTACATTTAGAAATGCTTGCTTTGTTGAAATTAGAAATAATTATAATACTGAATTTAAATGAAATAAAATACTACTTTAATTGATAATATAAATTTCCTAAAGGTTCACCAAATATAATAATGTTGTTAGGTCTTACTTATCTTACTGATTTTTTTTTAATACAACAAACAAATTTTTGTAATATTATCATGTTTACAGCTA
>NW_011888838.1:638221-644653 GCF_000151845.1 Pteropus vampyrus
AAAAAAAAAGCCAAAAACATACAATAGAAAAAAGAATGCCTCTTTAATAAATGATACTGGGAAAATTGAAAAGCCACATGTAAAAGAATAAAACTAGGATGCCATCTGTCACTGTTCACCAAAATTAACTCAAACTGGTCAAAGACCTGAATGTAATACCTGAAACAATAAATTGCATAGAAGAAAACATAGGTACTAAACTCACGGACCTTGGATGTAGAGATGATTTTATGAATTTGACTTCAAAGACAAGAAACAAAAGCAAAAATAAATGAATGAAACTATATCAAACTCAGAAGCTTCTATATAGCAAAAGTAACCATCAGAAAGGCAAAGAGGCAACCATTCAAATGGGAGAATATATTTGCAAACCGCAAATATATTCTCCCATTATATTTAGATTAGAGTGTAATTTCCAACATATGTAAAGAACTCATACAACTCAACAATAAAATAAAAGTCCAATTAAAAAATGGGCAGAGGACCTAAACAGATACTTCTCACAAGAAGATATACAAATGGCCAACAGACATATGATAAGATGCTCAATAATAGCAATAGTAAAATGAAAATCAAAAGCACAATGAGATATCATCTCACACCTGTTAGGACAAACAATTACAAGTGTTGAAGAGGTTGTGCGGAAAAGAAACCCGCATACACTGCCAGTGGGACTGCATATTGGTACAGTCATTATGGACAACAGTATGGGGGGGTCCTCAAAAAACTAAGAATAGAATTACCATATGACCCAGCAATCCATCTTCTGAGTATTTACCCAAAAAACTTGAAAACATTTATCCACAAAGATATATGCACCCAACATTCATAGAAGCATTGTTCACATTGGCCAAGATATGGAAACAACTGAAGTGTCCTGCGATAGATGATTGGATAAAGAAGATATGGCACATATATACAATGCAATATTACTCAGTCATAACAAAAAATAAAATACTGCTATTTGCAACAACATGGATGGACCTTGAGATTATCATCCTAAGCAAAATGAGTCAGATGGAAAAAGTTGAGAACCATATGATTTCACTCATATACGTGATATAAAACTAAAACTAACAAACAGATATGACAAACAGAGACTTACTGACATGAACAGTGGATTAGTGGTTACCAGAGGGGAGAAAAGAGATAGATAGGGATAAAGTAAGGAAGTGGAAGAAAATTTAACTTTGGGTGGTGAACACACAATGCAATATATATATATATATATATATATATATATATATATGATTTATTAGTGAATTGTACTCTTGAAACCTATTTGATTTTTAGTAACCATTGTCACCTAAATAATTTTAGTAAATAAAAAGTAAATTAATAAAAATGAAATGTCTTTAAAACTATGAAATTCTAGAAATGAGTAATACATATTTTAAGATAAACTTTTACAATATAATTTTCAACTGATTGAAGGTACTATGTCCTTGTTTCAAATTAAAGTTAACAGATAAGAAATGTGAGCAGGTTTATACAGTGCTATTAATTTGATGAAATATCTGCACCCCCATGCTCATTGCAGCAGTACTCACAATAACCAAGATATGAAAACAACCTAAGTGTCCGTCAGTAGATGAAAGGGTAAAGACGTAGTGAGACACACACACACACACACACACACACACACACACACATATACACAATGGAATATTATCAAGCTACGAAGAAGGAAGGAAATCCTGCCATGTGCAACAATTTGGATGAAACTTGAGGGCATTATGTTAAGTAAAGTAAGTAAGACAAAAGGAGACAAATTCTGCATGATTACTTACATGAATGATCTAAAAAAGCCAAAGTCAGAGAAAGAGAGAGTACCAGAAGTTGGGGAGATAGAGGAAATAGGGAGATATTTTAAAAAGATACAAACTTTCAGTTACAAGATTAACAAATTCTGGATATCTAATGTATAACATGATAATTATAGCTAATAATTCTGTATTATATACTGGCAAGTTGTAAGAGAATAGATTTTAAATGTTCTCACCACAAAGAATGAAATGGTAATTATGTGACAAGATGGAGATATTAACTAACGGTGGTAATCATTTTGGAATATATAAATGTATCAAATCAACATGTTGTTTACCATAATTTACACAATGTTATATATCAATTATATCTCAATAAAACTGGGAAAAAATGTCCTACACTCTTTCTAGTTTCTGGATTAAACCTTTAAAAAAGTTTATCCCCATTACTTTAGCTGAGTCACATATTATCCCAAAACTAAACCATGTAAAGTGATTATTTATTATACTTAAAAATTTTGTGAGTCATTAATTTAGACAAAGCACAGCAGGGATAACTTGTTTCTCATTCATGATATCTGTAGCTTCAGTTAGATGACATGAAAACTAGGGACTAGAATTACATATTTTGTTTCCTCACAGGTATAATAGTTGATAATGACTATGAGCTGAGAGTCTTGGTTACTCTGCACATGAACTTTGCCATGTGGTGTCTCCACATTAGCTACTTGGGTGTCCCAAGAGAGAAATGGGTGACCAAAAACTGTACTGCTTGTTTGACTAGTCTGAAGTAACACAGTATCACTGTATTCTCTTCATTGAACAGGTATAAATCCCCTTTTAGGTTCAAAGAGAGGAGAAATAGATCTCATTTCTTAATAAGAAGTAGCAATTTTCTGGAAGAGGAGCCAGAAATACTGCTGTGAACATTTTCAGAAAAATACAATCTTCCACAGTCCCTCTGATCACATGATGATATCTTTTTCATATGCAAAGTACACTCACCTTTCCCTGGAGAACCCCCAAACTCTCATCACATTAGGATATCTCAGGTATAGACTAGATCCAGGTATGTATAATGATAATTAAGTACAGTTTTTCTCTATATGCAGACCTATAAACTGAAGGAGAAGTTATCTGACTTTTTACACCCAACATTTAATGGTTGGTTAGAGATGATATCCAGTATAGTCCTTTCATAAATCAAAAAAAAAAAAAAAAAAAAAAAAAAAAAAACAAGAAGAAGAAGAAGAAGAAGAAAATAAAGAAACAGTGTGAAGTACATAAGAGTCACTTGATCATAGCAATTCTGAAATATATAAACATGTGTTGGCAGTTTCTTGACTACTGATCAGCCTTTTTGACTGCAAATGATTCACAATAACTCTTGGTTCCACCCTCTGAGCTCTTGGTCTATCATCTGAGTCACAGTTCCTTTTCAATAAAAAGAGTAGGTTATTTTTGTAACTAAGTTTTTTTTTTGTTTTTTCAACTTGTTTCTTGCCCTTTGAAGTCTGAGGGCTCAAAAACTTATTTCCATTGTATTCTCTCTAATACAATTATTTAAAAATTATTTTGAATTTTTGTTAGTTTATTTATAACCAAAATTCCTACATCCATAGTCCTAACTTTACCCTTAAATTTTGCCATGAAATATATCACTTTATTATTATTTCCTCATTGCTCTAGTATATTGATAGTGCTTGGAAATAGATGACATTCAATTTACAGCATTCTATTTTTAGTATTGTTATTTTCATTTACAAAATATAGTAATTCTCGGTATGAACATGTCATATCCTAGAAAATGTAGCATTCCTACACTTGATACTAACATTGCTCTTATATAGTTGTTAACTAAAGATTCATTTGATGAATCCATTTTATATATACATTTCTGTTACATTAGGATCAGAGACAAGTTCTGTTCAGAAACAACTCCAACAACAGTTTTCATATTTTATTTTCACATTGAAAACCAGTTAGATTTTGCTTCAGCCTCAAAGAGCATGTTTGTGTAAAATTAAATTAATGTTGTCAGTGAGCTGCACTTTTTTTTTCTAAACAGGAAATGGGTTAATCAAGAGTCATGCCACTGCTTGTAGAACTGCAAATTGGTATAGCCACTATAGAAAACAGTAGGGAAATTCTTCAAAAAACTAAAAATTGATCTACCATATGATCCAGAAATCTCTCTACTGGATATTTACCTCAAAGACTTGAAAATCCATATCCAAAAAGATATTTGCACACCGATGTTCATAGCAGCATTATTCATGGTGGCCAAGACATGGAAGCAACAGATCATCCTACAATAGATGATTGGCTAAAGAAGCAATGGTACATATATACAATGGAATATTATTCAGCCATAAGAAGAAATGAAATACTGCCATTTGTGACAACATGGATGGACCTTGAGATAATCATGCTAAGTGAAATAAGCCAGACAGAAAAAGTTGAAAATCACATGATATCACTTATATGTGGGATATAAACCTAAAAGCGACAAACAGGTCAAATAAGCAGAGACTCATGGACATATACAATAGACCAGTGGTTACCAGAGGTTAGGGATGGAGAGGAGAGGGGCGAGATAGATGGAGTAAAAGGGGTCAAATATGTGGTGACAGAAAGAAATCTAACTATGTCGAATTGTACACCTTAAACTTAATGGATTTTGTTAACCAATGTCATCATAATAAAAATAAATATATACATAAATAAATAAAAAGAATCATGCCCTTAAGCTCATTAGAGGGTCTTTGAGTGAATAATGCTCTGACGCAGAACTTTACCATTCTTTTCTGGGATCCTAACAAAGAATTTAGTAAATAATTCTATCCTGGATTTGATGTTTGCACTGAAGTCTCTTCTTAATTTGGAAATATTGAAGAGATAAGGGAGGAGAAACAGTTTCTATTCAAACCTAACATTTTGTGGCTTCTTTATATTTAACAGATCTTTCTTCAACTTATCTGATCCTTCTCGTACTATCCAATAAGTAGCAAGAAGCCAGATAGCACTTTTAACCCTTTGCCTATTCTTGTTGATTAGATCATTTGATTTAATTTTTACTTTCCATATCACCACAGTTAACACTATTGTTAAACTTTTAGCTACCACATAAAAGGGACTCCTTCCTTTAATTTTCAGTAATGTTTTCTTCATTTTCATCTAAGTCCTAACAGTGTTCTCAAGGGTTACCATGTTTCCTTTAATGATTCCCTCAGGATCTTGGTCTCAAAGCTCTTGACATATTTTTATTTTTTTGTTATGGCACTGGCTGCTCTGGGAACCAAAATCAATTTAAGTTTCTCTGACTGTATAACACATTACCACATCACCCCAAACTTAGTAGTAGTAGACAACTACTTCTTTTTTTTTTTTTTTTGTCTCAGTAATTCTGTGGATCAAGAATTATGATAAGAAACAGCAATAAATGACTTTTTAGTTAGTAATATGTAAACTGTATGGAAAATTGAAACCTGGGGACTAAATTTAACTATATAGTCTTGTTCACTCATATATGGTGACAGATCTTGGGTGTGAGCTGGCCATCTCAGTTCTTCAGTGAGACCATTCATGGATTATGTTAGGCTTCCTTACAGCAAGATGACTGAGTTTCAAGAACAAGATTCCAGAAATAGAGTGTCTACCTAGAAGGAAACCATACAACTTTTTCTGTCCTAGCTTCAGAGTCATACAGTATCATTTCTACACATTCTATTCATCAAGTCAGTCATAAAGTCTTGTTCATCTTTAAGGAAACAGAAAAATGAATTCCACTATTTCGAGAGTACGGATGTTTGAAACTAGAAATATTTCTCTGGCAATTGTTTAGAAATGACAATCTGCCATAAGATGAAATAACATAGCAAAACATTTAAAAACAATGTTATCATTTACAAATAGTTTGTGTCTATAGATATTTTATTAGTATATTGCAATAAATTGAGTAAAAATAGAGAGATATGACTGGAATTTTTATCTATAACCCATGTTATTAATTTTACATTTGCCAAAACAATCTTATTATTTTCAAGAATGTTAATCATTGTATTATATTTTAAGACATAGCAGTACAGAATACAATAGTGCCTTTTTATATATGTGTAGTTAAAAAGATTTTATTTTAAGTAGAAAGAATTCTGCTAAAATATTTGACAACCACTGCTATATCAAAGAAAAAAATTTCAATTAATCAAATGTAAAAAATGAAACTTTCAGTTTTAGTCTTAATATAAGTTATGTTAACCACTGTCAAGAAAAATGGCAGCAATGTTAAAGAGACAGAAAATTTAACGTTCTAAGCACATGTCAAAATAGACAAGGGAATTTGTTGCTATGCTTAGAAGGTATATGTTAAATCAATACTTCGTCATGTGACTTAAAAATACGTAAATTATTATGGTTTTAGGGATAATCAGAAGAGATCAACATACTAAGAAAAATCTCGGGATGTTATCTTATGTATCTAATAATTTATCTTGAAGACAAATGGAATAGATAATAAGGAGTCATATGCATTAGTGACAGGAGACTCAAACTACAGCTTCAAGAGTTCCCAATATTATATCGTCAAATAAGACAATAGAAAAATAATGCCACTAGTGTAGAAGTATTGTTTTCAAGGAGTACAACAGCTAGAATCTCCATTCTTTGC
>NW_011888838.1:644878-647084 GCF_000151845.1 Pteropus vampyrus
ATGATCTCTGCCTTGGAATGAATGAGATGGAATTAATACTTACTAAAATAACAATATTTCAAAGCATTTTTATAGGCATTATCTACACATAAGTAATCACTGATTGATTGTAACATACTTATCCATGCTTACTATTTTGTGAGTTAAAAAAAAAAAACCAACAATCTTTCTCTTAAATAATATCTATTTTAACACATATTAAATAATATTCCCACTATTATGTGACCTAAATTTAGTTTTCTTACATCTTCTGAGAAAATTATTTTCACTTCCTACAGAATAACAAAGTTAAAAGACTTTTATTATTGTAAGGTTTATCAATCTTGGATATATTGACATTTTGGACTTGATAATTCCTTACGTGGATAAGCTGTCTTGTGTATTATAGGATGTTTAGCAGTATCTGTATCCTCACCCACTAATAACATTACCTCCAAGTTGTGATGATGAAAAACGTTTCTAGAAATTACCAAAATTCCCTGGGGTTAAAATCACTCCCAGTTGAGAACTACTGCCTATGGCAAATGAAGCTATTTGAAAGAAAAATATGTGTCTTTTTTCTGTGTTTACTAAAGTCAGACTTAGAAATTCAAGGAGAGATATATTCTTCCACAAAATGCTCCATTCATTAAAGCTATTAAAGGCAGTTATGTGTAATATGAAAATATAATTAACTGAATTCATATTGCATTAAATAGCATAAGAATGTGAGCATAATACGAATAATTTTTAATAACCAAATCTACTTCTGTCAGGATAATTATCTATATTTAAGGTTGATTGATAAATGTAAAAGAGAAATATTGTATAGTTAATTAACTAGTATAATCCCCCAAATCTTATATACAACAGGAAAGCAGACAACAAAATTGCTGATTCAAACTTTATATCTTTGATTAAAACTTTTATAGTGCTCAGAAGTGGGACACCTGAGAAGAAGGAACATGAAAGGACAATCTCGAGTGCCTACTATAAGTTAAAACCTATATTATAATTTAGATGCATTTTATCCTCAAAAAAAAACCTTTGAATTAGATTTTGGTATATTTATTATAAAAATTAAAGAAACTGAGGGTTATAGATTTTCAGTAACTTTTTCATGAGCACATAACAGAAACAGAAATTTAATATTTAAATCTAGATTTCTTCTACCCTTTCACCACACCACAGCCCTTCCCTTTTTTCTACATTAAAAAAAAAGGGAAAATAATTAAATATAACCATTCTGAGACCCTGGAGGGACTGATGAATAAATTTGCAAATATAAGAGATATGGCACAGTCTACTGTTTGTCCTCGTTATTCATTACCAGAATACTCTGATTTTTAACCAGGCACATGGCTTTCCTAGAAGAGACTATACTTTTTATTCTTTATTATAGCTAGGTGTTATGTAACATAACTAAATTGAGCTCTATAGATGTTTGTGAAAGCGATATGAGAAAATTCATTCAAAGTACACTTTTGAAAAAAAATGTTGTTTACTCTATTTTTTATTCTTTCTTTGACTTCTAATGATTGGAAGAATCTTTGAAGCCCTGACTTAAGGACAGTAATATTTCCCATTAGCCATGTTTTACTTACATTTAGCCTACTAATGTGAGCATGAAATATTTAATTTATTGTACAATGAATTTCTTTGTTACAACAACTTAGCCAATACTCTAATGACTAGAATGGACATCTATAAAGGAGAAGCACAAAATTGAGCTTTATACACAAATATCAAAGTTTAATTCACTAATCTTTATATCAGAAGATCTGCATATTATATCTATTTTTCTTGTGGTGCAAACTCTTTAATATTCTGAATTGAATTCTTATTTCAAAAATAAATGGTAATGCCTTACTTTTTATGAATCAAAAATAGCACAAAAGACTTCCACCACTATCCATGATGTAGTATTCTGTACCAGACTTACCTTTCCTTCCTCCAAAAATAACTATAAAAGTTGGAAAGATATATGAGACAATAATTTTCAAGAATTGAACAGCATAGTGCAAGACTATGATCCTTGAGGTAAGCCCCCAATTCATCCCACAATTGCCCTGTCTTTCTTCTTGGGATTCATCTTGCTTTGAAACATTGAGGGAGAACCTGAGCAAAGAGTGAGTCTTACTGTGTGGAAGCGAGAGAGAACTCAGAGTTCTAAGCTACATAAAAGGCTCGTAAGCATTAACCAAAGTAGCTAAGAAGTAATACCTGC
>NW_011888838.1:648103-648408 GCF_000151845.1 Pteropus vampyrus
GTGAGTGGGCTTAATGTAAGTTTGTAGGTAGTAGAAAAAATGTTCATTTATTGAAGTTATAAGTAAAATTATTCAACAAAAACTCCAATAAAAAAGAAAAAAACATTTTAAAAGGAGTGAAAGAATCTTAGTTTCTTGTGGAAAAATTTAATATGGTCTAACATGCATAGAATTGGAGTTTCAGACTGACAAGAGAGAAGAGAAAAAAATTTAAAAAACAATAAATGAAAATTTTCTAAGTTTGAAGAAAAAGCCTAAACTTAAATACATGGAAGATCAGATAACCACAAACAAAACAAATGCAA
>NW_011888838.1:649723-651715 GCF_000151845.1 Pteropus vampyrus
TTAAAAAACAATAAATGAAAATTTTCTAAGTTTGAAGAAAAAGCCTAAACTTAAATACATGGAAGATCAGATAACCACAAACAAAACAAATGCAAAGAAAGCTACACTTATGCATCTCACAGTCAAATTGAAGAAACTCAAAGTTAAAGAGCACTATGAAAATTTATATACAGGAGAAAAATATGTATGATGTCTGATTTCTTATCAGAAACAATGGAAGCCAGAATGCAATAAATTAGCATCACTGAAGTGCTAAAAAATAAAAGAACAATAATAATTTATAATGATAATAATGTTATCCCATAACACTTAAAAAATCCTTAAATTAAAGTAAAATAAAAATATTTTCAAAATTTAAAAAATAGGACAATTTGTATTCAGCAGTCTTGCAATTTAAGAATTGCTTAAGGAAGTTATTTAAGCTGAGGGATAATGATGTTAGATAGATAAGAGAGCTATAAACTCAAAAGGAAAACACTGGATATGGTAAATATATGGATACATATAAAATCTAATGCATTTTTTATATCTTTCTCTTAATATCTTAAGTAAATAAATGACAGATAAAGGAAAAAAATTAACCTTATAGTATGTGTTTAATCTAGGTAGATTCAATATCTACATTACAGCAATATCAGGGAAATAAAACTATACCCTTGCAAGGTTCTTAGATTCTAAGTGAGGTAATAACACATTGACTAAAAGTAAAATATATTAGTTAAGGATATGTAGTGTAATTCCAAGAGCAACTACAAAAATGTAATGCAAGGAGGTATTGCAAAAGTCAACATAGGAATTAAAATGGAGGTAAAAAAAAAAAAAAAAGGTTAATCCCCAAAATTCTGAAAGCAAGGAACAGGGAAGAAAAGCCTACAAAACAAAGGGAAAACATTTAGAAAAATTATCGATATGGTCAGTGTTGAAAATTACATTAGATATAAATGGAACAAATCAATCAAAATGCAGCAAATCTCTGACTATCTGGATAAAATCCCAAACCAAACCCTAGTAATTGTTTCCAAGTAGCATATTTTAATTATTAAAAAACAAAAGACATGTATAAAGTAAAAGAATGTAAATAGAAATTGTATGTAAACACTAAGATTAAGAGCGCTGGAATAGTGCTCTTAAGAATAGGCAAAATACCTTTGAAGATGAGCACACTGGAGCTAAAGACTAATATGTCTTAATGATAGAAGGCTAATTCATCAGGGATACATATACATATATACCTAATAACAGAGTTAAAAATATACTGAGCAAAAATTAACAGAAATAAAGGGTGAAATAGATGTCAATAATCTAATTTGGAAACTTTTAACACTATTTTCTCATCAAATAGACAATCCAGAAAAGAATTTATAAGGATGTTGAAAATCTGAACACTATCAAATATCATGATTAAATTAACATAAAACACTATCATCTCACATTTTTCTAAGTGATTATAGAACATTCATCAGTTAGGCCATTTGCTTGCCCATACAATAAGTCTCAACTAATGTCAAATAATTGAAATGACAAAGAATATGTATTCTAATGTGTGATAAATTTGGGCACCAAAATAAATAATGATAGCAATAGATAATAGCCCAATAAATAAAATAAGGGTCCATAAATTCTATACCGAATATATGAACATGGGAGGAAAGCTCCTTCTTACACTAGAATTTACAGTTTATATTATATTGAAGATAGCAAATTATCAGTGTATACTAAAACTAGTGTAAGAAACTTTGATGAGGAACAGGATTTTGAGATAATGAAGTTTTAAACTATTTCCCTACCTATTACTTATTAATTATAAAAGAAAATAACAAATTTACAGTGGAAAGTCTTATCATATACCACTTCAAAAATGATCATTTAATACCACCAATATTGGGATAATATCACCAACATGTACATACTGATATAGTGCACTGAGAAATAAACAAAACAGATTTTGTAGTATTCCTGACAAAAAATTCAAAACTCAAATCTAATTATGAA
>NW_011888838.1:653800-657877 GCF_000151845.1 Pteropus vampyrus
TTTTTTTCTCAGGATGGCTTTGTCAATTCGGGGTCTTTTGTGCTTCCATACAGATCTGATGATTTTTTATTCTATTTCTTTAAAAATGCCTATGAGATTTTCATGGGGATTACATTAAATCTATATAATGCTTTAGGTAATATGGTCATTTTAACTATGTTGATTTTTCCAATCCAAGAACACTGAATCTCTTTCCATTTCTTTGTATCTTATTTAATTACTTTTAATAGGGTCTTGTAGTTTTCATTATATAGGCCCTTCACATGTTTCATTAGATTTATTCCCAGGTATTTTATTCTTTTTGTTGCAATCGCAGAAGAAATTATTTTTTCTACTTCCTTTACTAACACTTCATTATTAGAATATACAAACCCTATGGATTTTTGAACGTTGATTTTGTATCCAGAGATTTTACTGTATTTGCGTATTGTTTCTAATAGTGTTCTTGTGGAATCTTTAGGGTTTTCTATGTAGAGAATCATGTCATCCGCAAATAGTGACAGTTTGACTTTGTTTCCTATTTGGATGCCTTTTATATCTCTCCTGTCTGATTGCATTTGCTAGGACCTCCAATGTTATATTGAATAACAGTGGCGATAGTGGATAGCATTGCTTTGCTCCTAATCAAAGAGGGAAGTTTTTTTTTTTTTTTAGTTTTTCACCATTAAATATAATATTGGTTTAGGGTTTGTCATAGATGAACTTTATTATGTTAAGGTACTTTGCTTCTATGCCGATTTTGTTAAGTGTTTTGATTATCAGTGGATGCTGTATCTTGTCGAAGGCTTTTTCTGCATCTATGGATATGATCATATGATTCTTATTTTTTTTATTTGCTTATGTGGTTTATCACATTAATTGATTCGCATATGTTGAACCATCTCTGTGCCCCTGGGATGAAGCCCACTTGATCGTGGTATAATCTTTTTAATATGTTGCTGTATTCAGTTCACTAGTATCTTATTTAGAATTTTTGCATCTGTGTTCATGAGAGATATTGGTCTGTAGTTTTCTTTTTTTGTGTTATCCTTTCCAGGTTTTGGTATCAGAGTAGTATTTGACTCATAAAATGAGTTCGGAAGTTTGAGGAGAATAGGTTTTAAATATTCTTTGAATGTTTGGTAGAGTTTACTGGTGAAGCCATCTGGTCCTGGACTTTTACTTTTTGGTAGGTTTTTGATGATTGTTTCAATTTCCATACTGCTGATTAGTCTATTTAGATTTTCTAGATCTTCTTGATTCAGTCTAGGAAGATTGTATTTTTCTAAGTACTAGCCCATTTCTTCTAGGTTATTCAATTTGTTATCATATACTTTTTCATAGTACTCTTGTATGATATTTTGTATTTCTGTGATGTCAGTCATAATTTCCTCTCTTTCATCCCTGAATTTGTTTATTTGTGTTCTTTCTCATTTTTCTTTAGGGAGTATAGCCAGAGGTTTATCATCTTTATTAATCTTCTCAAAGAACCATCTCTTCATTGCATTTATTTTTTTATTCATTTTTTTGTTTTCAATATCATTTATTTCTGCTCTAATTTTGATGATTTCTTTTCTTCTACTGACTTTAGGTTTCATTTGTTCTTCCTTTTCTAGTTTTTTAAGACAAATAGTTTGGTTGTTTACTTGGGCTCATTCTTGTTTTTGTAGATAGGCCTGTAATAATATGAACTTTCCTCTTATGACCACTTTTGCTGTGTTGTTTAATCTCCATGTATTTGTGGTTCTTCCTGATTTATTTTTGCAGTTGATCTCTAGTTTCAAAGCATTATTATCAGAGAATATGATTGGTATGATTTCAACTCTCTTATGTTTGTTGAGGCTATCTCTGTGTCCTAGTATGTGGTCGATTCTTGAGTATGTTTCATGTGCATTAGAAAAAAATGTATAACCTGCTGTTTTGGGATGGAAGGCTCTGTAAATGTCAGTTACATCCAGTTGGTCTAATGTATCATTTAAGGATGTTATTTCCTTATTGAGTTTCTGTTTAGATGACCTTTCCATATCTGACAGTAGGGTATTTAGGTCCCCTACTACAATAGCATTTTGGGCTGTTTCAACCTTTAGTTTTGTTAGCAATTGCTTTACATATTTCGGGGCTCCCTGATTGGGAGCATAGATATTAATAAGGGTTATATCTTCTTGGTGAATGATTCCCTTTATCATTTAAAGTGTCCCTCAATATCTTTCTTTATCTTTTTGATTTTGAAATCTATTTTGTCCTACGTTAGTACCACTATTCGAGCTTTTCTCAGAATAACATTGCTTGAAATATAATTTTCCGCCCTTTCACTTTGAGTCTATATTTGTCTTTGAAGCCAAGATATGTCTCCTGGAGGCAGCATATGGTTGGGTTTTGTTTTCTGATCCAATCTGCAACTCTGTGCCTTTTTATTGGTGAGTTCAGTTCATTTACATTTAGGGCGATTATTGAAATATGAGGTCTTCTTATAGCCATTTTACCTTTTACTTTCTGGTAGCTCAGTGTTTCCACTGATTCTTTGTCCTTGTGTTTCTGTTTTCTTTATTTTGGTTGGCTTTTGTGGGTTTTGCCTCTGGTTCTTCTTGTTTTATGTTATATACTTCAGTTCTGAAACTTTGATGTGTGGTTACCATGAAGAATATGAAAAAGATAGTTATATGTATACAGTCGTCCATTTTCTTCTTCATGTGTCTTATCTCCATTCCTTTTTGTGAATTTGAATATTTGAATCCTCCTCTTTTCAGTCATTGTTATCTCAGTTTGTCCCTATGTATGTTGAATGTTCATTACTATCTTGCTATAGCTATTCTCTTCTTATTAATTAAGCCTATAATTCCCTGTTCTTATAAAGGATTTCACTTCTCTGTTTCTATTTGCCTAATGGTCACTTTACTCCTAATTTTGTTTTGTTTTTTTTTTTTTTGTCTTTTTGTTTTAGGTAAACTGACCTCTTTTAGTATTTCCTGTAGTGCAGGCCTCATAGTGGTCTTAATTTCTCCTTCGTATCTAAAGGTGAGCTTAGCTGGATACATTATTCTAGGCTGGTAGTTCCTTTCACTTAGTAGTTTAAATATTTGATTCTATTCCTTTCTGGCTGGTAAGGTTTGCGCTGAGAAGTCCGAGGATAAGCTAATGGGTTTTCCATTATAAGTTACCGTTTTCTTCTCTCTGGCTGCCCTGAGAATTCTTTTACTTTGATTTTTGATAACTTTAATACAATGTGTCTTGGTGAAAACCGTTTTTGGTTGAGATAATTGGGTGTTCTGTTGACTTCTTGAACGACAAGCTCCAGCTCATTCCTTAGATTTGGGAAATTCTCATCCACTGTTTGTCTGAAAATACTTTCTAGCCCTGGCTCCTTTTCCTCACCTTCGATAATGCCATTATTCTTATGTTTCTTCTTCTGATAGCATCACCTAGTTCTTGAATTTATCTTTAATTATTTTTCATTTTTTCGGTTTCTCTCTTCTTCTTTCTGATTTATTTCTAGATATCTGTCTTCGATATCACTGATCCTTTCCTCCATTTGGTTGACTCTATTTCCCAAGCTTGCTATTTCATTTTTCATATCTTTCAGTTTGCTCTTCATCTCCAGAAGATTTATTCTGTTCTTCTTTTTGAGAGTTTCAATCTTGCTCTGCTCTTCTAGTTGGTTTTTTTTTTTCAGTTCCGAAAATTGTTGATTTTTTCAGAAGTAACATCTTTAATTCTTTGTTATTTAAGTGGCATATTTCTATATCTGTAAGCTTATTTTCTAACAATTTTTCTCTTTCTTTCTGAGATGCCTTGTCACCTTGGTTGTTCATGGTGTTGAATGGACTATTTGTTTACCTGGACATTAACGGAAGTGTATTCTGCTGTTTTTCCAGAAAGCAGATTTATTATATAAAGGTCACTCTGTAGCTTCCTGCAAATAAGGTGCTTTTCTTTTGGTTTCCAGTAGATAGCATCTAAGCCTCTTGGATCCCTGCTTTATATAAAATCTTAATAATGCTTTTTAAATTTTCTTGTAGATATTTAATCATGCTCACTACCCTCAGTTTCAGTCCCTGTCTGTGTCAGTGACAGTCTTGGCAATGTTTGCTCAGATCTCCC
>NW_011888838.1:659112-663784 GCF_000151845.1 Pteropus vampyrus
CCAGTAGATAGCATCTAAGCCTCTTGGATCCCTGCTTTATATAAAATCTTAATAATGCTTTTTAAATTTTCTTGTAGATATTTAATCATGCTCACTACCCTCAGTTTCAGTCCCTGTCTGTGTCAGTGACAGTCTTGGCAATGTTTGCTCAGATCTCCCTGGGGTTCCATGGTGTTTGTTCTAGCAGTGTACGGGGGGAGGGGCCCTCTCAGTTGGGGGTTGGGGGCTGCACCTCAGCCTCAGTTTTGCAATCATGGCCGGTAAAAAATCAACTTTTGTCCTTTGCAGTCCCATCCAGCTTCTATGCTTTCTGCCCTGATGACCGGGCTCTGCTGCCAGCTGGCCACAGGGAGCTCGCAGCTTTCCCAGGCAGGGCTGTTCAGAGAATTTGCGATGCCTTCACCCTCACTCTCTGGAGGCTGCTAGAGGCAGCTTCTTTATTTCTCCCAGTTTGCCCTCTAAAACTTGGGTTTCTGACCTGTTGTAGCTCTTATGTGCAGATTCCATTCTCCAACGTGCCGGTGTGAAGCTTGAGTGTTTTGGGTTCAGTTTTAGATATTCAGCCTATTGTTGTTTCAAGGGAAGAAATCTGAGGATGACTCACTCTGCCATGTTTCCAACTATGTTTCTTAATTTAAAGGTTTATATATCTGGTATATATTTGACCTCAGTAAAGTCTATAGAAACAAAGAAAATAAATTTACAGTGGTTTCTACTGACTAAAAGTTAACTATTTATAATCTAATTTGGAATTCTTTAATCAGGTCAAGTTTTATGCATTGATTTATTTGAATCTTTATGTTAATAGTTCAGAAACAGTTATGTTAAAGCCAAAAATATCTAATCAACCATATCTGTTTTTCATTTAACTGCTTAGTTAGGGCAATTATAATTAATTAATTTCCTTTTAAATTCAGTATAGATATAGATCTTCCGTTTTTAGATTTTTCTAAATTTAATGGCTGTTGAGTTTGGATTGCACCTTGTCCTTCCATTGTGTCAGTTTCATCAACACAGTAATAGTTTTTGTATCATATAGATATTATGATTAACCAGAAACATAAATGAACACTAAATTATTATCATTTTTTATTAAATAGAGGCAGTATATGTGTTTTTTCCAGAGACTGGAGAAATATTGCCTGAGTTCAAGTCCAGCTTTGTCACATCTTTGTCAGTGACTTAACCTCTCTTTCCCATGTGTAAAATGCAAATAGTAATAATATCTACTTTGTGATGTTATTGTGTGAATGAAATCAATTAATGTTTATAAAATATAACATTATGTAGAAAATAGTATGTCATTTTTACATTTGATAATAATATTAATATTATTATTATTTCATCAGTAACAAGCTAATATATGTTACTTTCATATTTTTTTCCTTATCTTTGGTCTGTTCAGCTAAGTGTATTAACAGTCCCTCAGAAGCACCCTTATTAATTTACAGTAATCTATTTGAGTGTAATTTTTTTAAACTCACATAAAGCACAAGTATAGTCACTTAGGGCTATTAGACATCTCTGTATTGACATAGTTTTCAAAACCTGAAAAAGACCTGCTTCCTTTGGTTCTCTTTACTAGAGACGTTCTCTTATTTTAAAAACCATTTTACAACTGCTAATTTGTTATTTTGCTGAAAACTCTGGTATTGAATTTATATTGTGTTTAAATTTCACCCAGTCTATTTACTTCAATTTCAGTAACTGTTTCAATAACTATCTGAAAGCTGAAAGGAGATTTAACTTTGAGTGGTGAACACACAATGCAATATATAGATAATGTATTATTGAACTGTACACTTTAAACCTATATAATTTTATTAACCAATGTCACCCCGATAAATTTAATTTAAAAAGATGAAATAAGATTATTTTGTCTATAAAAGATATAAAAACAAAGTATGAAAAGAAATTGACAAACTTTATAGGTATTATGGTAAGCAGCTCTCATATTTGGTCCTCAGTGATGCCCACTTCTTGATATTCACCCACTTATGTAATCTCTCTTTAGCTACTCCTAATCAGTAGACTACCACTGTGATGATAAGACGTAACTTCCATGATTAGGTTAGAACAAATTGTGACTTTTCTCTCATGCTAGCAGACTTGCTCTATTGCCCTCTTGGCTTTTATGCTTTAATGAATAAGCTTCTATCTTGGAGAGGCCCACTTGACAAGCAACTGAAGGAGGAATCAGTTGAACAGCTCTCTGCTAACATCCTGTCCTGTTAAACATAAAGCCAAATTTGTCCCAGCCAACACTTTAATTGCAGCCTGTGAGAGACATTGAAGAAAAAATCTAGTTAAAGTATGTCCAGATATTTGACAACAGAAACTGTGAAATAATATATTCATTTACTTAAACTGGTAATTCAATTTGGGGTGATACGTTATGCAGAAATAGAAAATAAATACAGTATTTTAACTATAAAGAAACTAAAGGACTATGTTGGAATGCACTTTATTATATTGGAATAAAATACTTTCAAGAGATTCATTAATAAGTATATTTTTGTTTTTTGCTAAGAGAAATGATTTCTCAAATAAAATTACCATGTGGCTGTTGTGCTCTTAGAAGAGCACAACAGCCACATGGTAATTTTAATGTGACTTCTATTTCATTAGATATGTCAGAGGAGACTCTGAACAGTCAAAAATCAGAGAACAAAAATTGGTTTTAAACCACCATTTTTATAGTCTATATTAGAAAAACTTTAACTGAAGAAATCAATTAGCTATTAACTGGAGTCTGTAATTTTCGAGACTAAATAGAGTTTTCCAAATATATAAGCTAATACCTAGAATAGTTAACTTGGCCTTTCTAAAGACCGAAAAGCCCTTCGGGACTATATCAGTCCTGAATCTGAGGGTAACTTTGGATGTTGCTAGACCACTGAGTATTACTGCATTTGTATCTTTTTGGGTAATACAAATGTATAATGTATTATTAGATGAATTATAGTTATACAAGGTCTACTTTGCTTGCAACTTCACTTCACATTTATTAAATCTATACTGGATGTTATCAAAAATATTCCAAGGAGGGAATATTTGAATATGGGGAGTCCATAATGAGTATTTTTAATTTCCCAAATTGTTCTTACATTAGTTTGACTCTTATTTCCCTTTTGTTTATGTCATTGAGAAGGACCATTCATCTAGTAAAAATTTTTCTAGTATACCTTTTACAGAATTGATTTTATGCCTGCAATATTGCCTGCAAGATATCCCAACTAAGAGAACTATATGACTAAAAATGTTTAACTCATGCATTATCTTGGTAAAATATTTCTTCCCTGATGTTCAAATAGTTACTTTAATATAAAAATAAATTTCCCCTAATTATTTCTAAATGAGAATTAACTTAAATTTATATAGATTAAATTAAGTGGTATTACATCATCAATGCCATATTTCAACATGAGTTTCATTGAGATTCTATATTATAAATTTCTTCTTTACAGATCTTAACACTAAGAGAACCTGAATTCTAAGAGAATATAAACTCAAAATAAAATTCAGAATAGTATTTTGTATTTTACTATACACTCTGAAATTCTACTGTGAGCCCTAGTCTGGCTAGGCTATGACAAACAAACAAACAAAAATCATTGTGTATGTGTGTGTGTGTGTGTTTAATGTGATATAAGTTAGCTCATTTATTAGTTCTCTGGTGTCAATAAATACTCAACACTTGCAGCAGCCATTATTCTCATTTGAGATTGCAAATAAGTTCTTAATTGAACACATGACTGTCTTAATGATTGCTCCATATAAATTTTGTCTTAGTTTGCTCAGCCTACCATAATAAAAATACCATAAATGAGATGGCTTAAACAACAGAAATTTCTCACAATTCTGAAGGCTAAAAGTTTGAGATAAAGTGCAAACATGGAACATTTTAACCTCCACATTTTATGTAATTGAAAAACATAAAATGGTTATTTATTTTTGATCTAGATTTAGGTAGGCAGTATATGGTTTAACATTTATTTGAACTCTTTGTTATAATTCAGAATAATTCATTTTAATGAACTCTACAAATATATTCCAAGAATAGAAAGTTGCTACTGATTCTTTTCTAGATGAATGAAGTAAATGAGGGATAACAAAGACTGTTCTGCCCTAACTCAAGTTTACCTCTCTTCAAGAATTTGGTGTTTTAGGGAGACACTGATTATAGCATATAAGGATAATAAATTTCTCAATTGCAGAAAAGAACTGCCTTACTCTTTATTCCAGGAAAACAGTATTTGAAGCTATTTCCTTTAAGTAATGCAATACTTAGACCAATTAATGTTGATTTTTTTTTTTTAAATAGTACAACATTGTATCTGTAAATAAGAGAATTACCACTTTGGTTTTTGAAAATCCTCAACTAACTTCTGACCACTGAATTTGGGTATAAATAATTATTGCTTAGATTTCAGTTATTTAAAAGATTTCAAAGAGTAAGCAAAATATCAAAGAGAGAAAAAAATAGATTAATGGAATCATAAAAATATCTGGGCTCAAGTAATAAAAACAAGATCCCTGAAATTCAGGACTACATTTTATGTGAAATGATTTGTATTTAAATCCTATGGTTAAGAGGGAAAAAAGGGGAAAAGATCTTTTGTATGTTAACTATGCAATACACATTGTTAATATAAAACAGACACAAAGAGAA
>NW_011888838.1:664309-671519 GCF_000151845.1 Pteropus vampyrus
GAACCTACAACCAAAATTACTTTACCCAGCAAGGCTATCATTTAGAATCTAAGAGAGATAAAGAACTTCTCAAACAAGAAAATCTAAAGAGTTCATCGCCACCAAACCAGTAGCACAAAAAAAATGTTAAAGGGACTGTTTTTAGAAAAAGAAGAAAAAAATATAAGTAATAAACTGGTAATAACTACTTATCAATAATTATTTTAAATTTAAATGGATTAAATGCTACAATCGAAAGGCATAGGGTCGTTGAATGGACAAGAAAAGAAGTGCCATACAAATGTTGCCTACAAGAGACCCCCTTCAAATCAAAAGACACACACAAACTGAAAATAAAATGATTAAAAAGATATTTCAAAAGACTGAAAATGAAAGAAAAAAGCTGGAGTAGCAATACTTACACCAGACAAAATAAGCTTTAAAACAAAGGCTATTACAAGAGACAACAAAGGACTTAGCAATTCCACTTTTGAGTATTTAGCCTAAGAAACTCCCAAACAATTTGAAAATACATGTGCATCCATATTTTCTTTGAAGCATTATTTATAATAGCCAAGATATGGAAGCAACCTAAGTGTTCATCAGTAGATAACTAGATAAAGAGGTGGTACATATACACAACGGTTATTGCTTGGCCAGAAAAAGGAACGAAAATTTGCTATCTATAACAACATGCATTGATCTAGACGGTATTATGCTAACTCAAATAAGTCAGACAGAGAAAGACAAATACCATATAATTTCACTCATGTATGTAATCTAAAAAACACAATAAATAAACAAATAAATAAAGTAGAAACAAACTCATAGATACAGAGAACATTTTGATGGTTGCCAGATGGAAGAAGGGTTGGGAGAATGGTTGAAAAGGGAAAGGAATTAAGATGTGCAAATTTCCACTTACAAAAATTGTCAGGGGGGATATAAAGTACGACATAGAGAATGCAATCAATAATATTGTAATAACTACGTATGATGTCAGATGAGTACTAGACTTATCAGGGTGATCACTTTGTAAGTTGTATAAATGTCCAATCACTAGGATGTACACTTGAAACTAATATAATATTGTACATCAACTGTAATTGAAAATAAAAAATTATTTAAAAGGAAAAAAATCTCCCAATAGTGTAATTTGTAATTATTTATATATGTTTATATGTGTGTGTACCTCATCATATTGTTTGATATAAATACTACTTTCAAAAAATTAAAACTTTATTTGATTTTCATAAAAGTATTATATGTATTATACAATCTTCATTTAAAAAATTTATAATTCTGACTGCTACTAGTCTAGCTTTTAATACATAATCAGTGTTGAAAGTTTTCTCATGTTATTTGTATATTTAGTGTTAAGGAAAGCTGTTAAGTAGAAATATGTTCTTTTATACATGAAAGGAAGGTAGATATTGAATAATGTTAGCAAATACCTACAAGTTAGTTACAAAATGATATTCTATTAGCAATCCCAAATTGCAGACAGAGTAAAAGAAAGGAATTAATTGTGTATAGCATGATATGAACCAATAAAAAATAAAAAATCCAGTAAACGTATTTGTTTTCTGTTGAAGTTCATTGTTTATTGGTTATTGTTTAATAGGTGAATCTCAACACCCAAATAAAGCAGAATTTATTTAAAAATAAAAAAAGTGTCCTGGATATTGAGACTGTAGTTAATACTTTAGAGAGGAAATCACTATCAGTCAATAAGGGTTATTGCCTTCAAGGTTTCAAAGAATTAATACCATCCTTAAATTCAAGAGCAGTGAGAGTTTCAGCATCATGAACTTTATCAAAGTCTAGTCTGACATTATTTTTTTTCTTGTTCATTTGTTATTTACTTTGTTTTTGAGCTGCAGGATTATCATATTTTCTTCCAAATTATCAAAATATAGTATAGCTCCATTTATAATGAATAACTCTTTTAACTGGTACAATTTTCTAAAATATTTTCACATCTTATCTTTTTCTGAATATGTACACCTTTTGTATCTTTATTAAAATTAGAAACAGATAAAATCATCAGTTAAAAAATGTATTAGAGCCATTCTTTGTTTCCGGATTCCAATAGGGAGTTCGACCTTTGAGGATAACACACAGTCTCACATGCCACACACCTATACCTGTGTCCTTGCTGTTCCAAAGAGCTAGCTCCCTCAGTGTTCCTCCTGGGTGAAATGTTGTAAGAGGGATTCCTGTGAAATAATTTTGGATCATGCCATCTTTTTGAAGGTGAGCAGCTCTGTTTTCATCTGTATTAAATAACTATTAGATTTCTAAATAACCTTTCTTTAAATGAAAGTTTCTCTGGTTAAAACATTTTCAAGAATTGGTTTGGAAAACTCCACTGTGGAATACTTTTAGTTTGAATTATAAATAAACAGTGACTTTTTTCTACTTACAGTTACTTAAATAGCTTCAAGATTTCTTTTAAATCCAGAGGAAATACAATACTTTGGCTGTTGGGAAATCAGATTTTGGCCTATAGTATTATGTTATCATACAAATACACATACATAACCAACAGCTGAGAAAAGAAGTTAAGTCTATTCAAGGCACAATATAAATCTTCCCTGAGAAGATCAAGGAGGCTTCAACATTGACCTCCTTTGCCATCTCTGTTATATCTCTCAAGGAGGGATATGTGTCACCATCTCCTTTACATAAATAATTATATTATCAAAACAGAATCTCTTTTTTTTTTACAATACAAATCCAACATCTCTGATGCACAGCTTCATTTTTTTCTGAAATTTTATTCTTAGAATAAGATACCTGAATAATTTTCCTGATTATCCATTTACTTTATTTGCACGAACTCTTAGACATGCTTCTGTGACATAGAAAAACAGAAAAAGCAAGGAAAAGGAAACAAAACAGATGTTTTTATTAAGCATTAGGGTGAGCTACATATACTCTACTACATCAAATTCATCAATTTTAAGACCCATCATTAATTCATGTACCTCTAAGGAAAAAAAATTAACAGTTAAACTATGACATACTATCTATGATAAGACTAATTTTAATTTTGGAGATGTTATTATGTTAAATATATGTACCTAGAATAAATTAAATGCAGAAATCATTTGATTTTTATACAATACCACGTAAAATAAATTATTAGTCCTAATTCTAAGAAAATTAGTATAGAACTATAAGTCATAATCACAAGTGTACAAAATTAATATATGATGAAGTCAGAATTCAGAGTCAAATTTGTCTGGCTCTATGGACCATCTGCTCCCTACAGATTTCATTTTTCAAGAATTCACTGTTGATGATGTTTCACTGCTGTTTCACTTCTGGAACTGCCTCTCATAACTATTTTTTTCTTTTAATAATATTTTTAAATTTTTAAATTATAGTTGACATGCAATAGTATACTAGTTTCAAGTGTACAACATAATGATTAGATATCTAGAAACTCACGAAGTAATCAACCCAATAAGTTTAGTATCCATCTGACACCGTACAGAGTTATTACGATATTATTGACTATATTCTTTATGCTCTCCTTTCTACCTCCATGATTATTTTATAATTACCATTTTGTACTTTTTAATCCCTTCTCCTTTTTCACCTACTGCTTCAACTCCCCTCCCATCTGGTAACCCTCAAAATGTTCTCTGTATCTTTGAATTTGTTTCTGTTTTAGTTGTTGTTTTTATTGTTTATTTTGTTCTTTAGATTACACATGTATGTGAAATCATATGGCATCCGTCTTTCTCTAACTGAGCAGACTACCCTCTAGGACCATCATGAAATATCTTTTTCCATCCCTTTACTTCTCATCTCTGTGTGTCTTTTAACTTGAAGTGAGTCTTTTGTAAGCAACCTATACAGGAGTCTTATTTTCTTATTCATTCAGCCACCCTATCTTTTTACTGGAACATTTAACTGTTTTTCATTTGAAGTACTTGTTTGATAGACATATAGTTATTGCCATTCTTTATTCATTATTTTGATATTCTTTTTCTTTTTCTTAAAGAAGTCCCTCCAACATTTCCTGTAATACTAGATTGCTGGTGATGAACTCCCTTAGGTTTTTCTTGTCTGGGAAGATTTTTATATGTCTTTCAATTCTAAATGATGGTTTTACTGGGTTTTGTGAGCTTTTAAGAGATTTTAGGAAAGTCTGCAGCATATGCTGACTTTAGGAAAGTCTGCAGCATATGCTGAGCCAAGCCATTGGTATGGAGTAAACTACTGGAGGTGGCTTGGGTGGCTCCACAAGTTGGGAGAGGTGGAATCTCAGGGAATCCCCTGGGTGAAACGACCTGTGTTATACAGATTGGTTGAAACTCTGGAATCGTGGCTGCCTGTGTCTGCACACTGGGAGTGGGGAGGACCCGACCAAGGAACAATGGATACTGCCATCACTTCTATTCAGAAGAGAGCTGCCCCTCCAGCCCTCACCCTGAAGCCCGACAACTCATTTACTCCCTATATGTCCCTGGTACTCCTCAAACAGCTGTCCTAGCACTGGAGCTCAGAACGAGTGAGTACATCAGTATGTTCATGTGGGTTTTAAGAGGAAAGTCTGCAACTACCACAGCCTCCGTCTCATTCAGCCACAAGCTCTGTTGTTTTTTCACAGCCAGAAGTTGTGGGGACTTCTCTTCCTGGCACTGGAACCCTGGGCTGGGGAGCCCAGAATAGGGTCGGTACCCCTTACTCCTGAGGGAAGGATTCTGCAGCCAAAATAACCCTCCCAATTCTTGATCTCCACAAGCTGTCATGGGACCAGCCATTTCACATCTCACCCCTCCTACCAGCCTCTTCTTATGCATGTCCTCAGTAGTAGGACTTCTTTTCAGCAAGACCTCAGGCTACTCCCAGTTATGGTTGTTATATAGTTTCATTGTAATGTTGGTGTGGTCACAACAGGAGGCATGCACAGCATCTAGCTTCTATGCCATCTTGGCTTGTTTATTCTCATAACTCTTATTTAATAGCTTTGCATGCAATAATCTATTAAGAGACCACAGTGTAACCATGGTGTTATCAGTGGTGTAATCAAATAACAAATTTCGACATATCCTTCTGTTATGATTACTACAAAATATATACTGATTTTCTACTCCAAAATCTCAATAGATTTTTTAGAAAAATTCCATTTCATGATATTTATGTCATGTATAGCACTTTGATCTTAATAGCTTTATAATGCTTTGGCCATTGGACAAACTGTTAAAGCAAATATGGGCTGGAAACCAGCACTGTTTAATCAATAAACCACGTAATTCAATATAATATGGCTGTGGCTATGGCTATCCATGTAATAAGAATAGTTTTTTTTTTAATAAAAAATAAATTGTAGAACATAGAATTTTTTCATGAAGTCTAACATTAAGTTTTTATAAACAATCAATATCTTATATAAACAGGGAGTAATATTAATGAGGCAAATATTTATTGAATGCTTATTATGAACCAAAGACTAATCTAAGTGACTTTTTGTCACTATTTTATTTACTACTCACAACAAACATACATGTATTATAGAATGGAAAGAGTTTGTCTGCCCAGTGCTAGCAGAGTCAAACACTAAACATTGAGAATTACAGTGGAGAAATATTGGCTATTTTATTGGTGAATGGCACCATACAGGAGAATGGGAAGCTAATGCTCAAAAGCCTGAACTTGCTGATAGCATGTAGAATATAGATAATATAGGACAAAATCACAAGGCACTGCGTGTTATGGGTTCAAGGTCATGCTGAGAGCTGATTGATTGGAGGTGAGGTAAGAGTAATATTTTTTTTTCAGCTCTTGAGGACAGTTCTGAGGTATTTTATGGTATCTCTCTGTTCAGTCTCATGGGAAAGTAGCCAGGGTGTCATTCCACCTTAGGGCTCAGGAACTGAAACAGAACTTATGTCCAGATGTTATCTTTAGCCTGCCAGAGGTCAGGACAATGAAACCATTAGATACAGGACTATTTTCTGCTGCCTCAGGGGTTGCTGATTTTCTGGGAGAAAGGCTGGGTCCCTCGGGGATATGATTTCTAGATGAATTATTTCTATATGAAATAAATAAATGAATGATTTCAAGAGCTAGACTTTAAAACTAAATTTAATCAAAGTCATAAGAAGCCTTAGTTTCATGTGGAGAAAAATCACTATTATGCCCATTTTTTAAAAAAATCAAATAAAAAGAATTCAACAAATAACTCATTTACACAGTTAAAACTGGAACATGCAGGATTTATATCAGTTCCACAGCTAAAGTTTTTAATATACCCACAACATTTCTTTCCAAGAAAGATGAAGAAATGGAATGAAACTCTAGAGACCAGCAATGGAGTTCAGGTGAAAAAGTAAGTGAAAATCATGTTAGGTGACTCAATGTGACTTTTGTAAAATATTTGCCTTTCCCTGATTGTTCTAGATTCACTTGTTCTTTAACATGGGTTTTCCTTTGTCTATATTTCCTCCTCTCTTGCCCAAGCCAAACCTGTTGGCCTAAGTCTCCCTATTGACTTGGCATGAACATACTTCTTTTAGCTCCAAGGTCTCCAATTCTATCCTTCATATCGAGTGTGGTGTTCTTTCTTCTCTGCTCCCAGAGCACACATTTATTGGTCTATTTGTTAATTCATGATATTCCCAAAGTTTCTGAACTTCTCTAAAGAATAAATGCTATCTTATTCCACATGTATAAACAGAAAGCCTAGAACCCATGAGCCTGGAACACATGAAGCATTTAATAAATAAATATTAAAATATTGAAGAAATAAATGAATAAATGGATGTCTATTTACTCATTTAAATAATAAGAAATTTGGTCTAGTTGAATGCTAAGATTCTTCCTAGCTCTACAAGCCAGTCTCTTCTGCTTCTATTGATATATTAGAGCACTTAGTAGATATTTATGATTGATCTTTTACACCTTGATCTCCATTATACATTTATTTTCTTCCTTACTTACCCAAATTGAGTCAACTATGGCAGAGACTATTATTGTATTGAAGTGTGGGGACTTCAATACAATAATAGGACTCCTTTACATTTGTCAGCCTCCCTTGCAAATAATTAGGCCCTATGATTGACATCTTGCCAAAGAATGTTGAGGAAAGTACTATGTTACTTTCAAGCCTGGACCCTAAAATATACTGAACAGTCTAATAAATCTTTGTGGCTCCTCAGTCACAATGATGGAAAAAATGGAGCAACAAAATGAAAGACTTCTTGCTTCCTGAGTC
>NW_011888838.1:673019-677569 GCF_000151845.1 Pteropus vampyrus
AGAGAAGGAGAAAAAAAGGGAGGGAGAAGAAGAGAAGAAGGAAGAAAAGGAGAATAGAGAGAGGGATAAAAAAATCTATTATTTTTGTTATTTCTGTACAGAAAAGGTCATCAGAAAAAGAAAATAACAATGAAAAATTTACAGGTATAATAAAGAGATTAAATTTTAAAATATGCGAAATCTTGGAAGATATTCAAAATGACAGAGAGTTAGGCACACATTGCATGAAGGGACATTGCAGTTTGGTCCCAGAGATCACTGTCTGAGTACAAACTGATTCAATTATACATTTAAAATATTAGATTTATAAAAGAGACAGTAAGTAAAACACAGTGCAAATGAAAAAAAAATTATTATCTTGGATAAGAAGAAAAAAAAACCTAAACTTTGTTTATATTTCATTTGTTTAAAAAATTGCAACCACTGACTGTATTATCTGGAAATCGTGGAAACTAGAAAATTAGGTTAGTAAACTGAAAAATATTATCAATGGTATAAAGAGACTGTCTCAAAGGAGACATTTAAGTAACTTCCCAAATTATTCCAATAGATAATAGAAACAAAATCTGTGCTCAAGAAAGAACTCACCCCAAATTTTTCCAAATCACTTTTAATGAGATTTATTTATACTTTTAAATAAATTTGATCATCATTACATGAGTCAGCACAAATCTGCTAATTAGCGATAAAATTTTAACTGAAACATAGTTCCAAATCCCAATCTCAATACCACCATAGCTCTTCTTACTCTTTACTGCTCTGACAGTTGGGATATATATCTTTGTCTTAGTCTCAATTTGTTTACTATTTTTAAAAAATAAGGATCAGTCCTTTAAGTTTTCTGATATTAAAAATCCATTTTATTAAATCTTGTCATGGGCTTAATTGTGTCTCCCCAAAATTCGTTGTTGAATTCCTAACGCTAGTACCTGAGAATGTAACTGTGTTTTGGTATAAGGTATTTAAAGAGGTAATTAAGTTAAAATGAAGTTGTTTGTTTTTTTAGAGTAGTTATAATCTAAAATGACTAGTACCTTTATAAAAGGCAATTTGGAAATACAGACACCAATAACAGGTGCACACATAGGGATGTCGATGGGAAGACACAGCGAGAAGGTGGCTATCTGCAAGCCAAGGAAAAAGACCTCAGAAGAAACTAGTTCTGCCAGCACCTTGATCTTGGGCTTCCAATCTCCACAACTATTAGAAAATAAATCTTTGTTGTTTAAGCTACCTAGTCTGTGGTGTTTTGTTATGGTAGTCCAAACAACTAATCCAAAATTTTCTGTCCCAATATTTACTAAATACAGTGGAGAAAATATACACAATTTTATCTCACTTGCCTGGAAGGACTAATGTAAATATTTATGAAATAATGATTGTAAAAAGTTAGAGATTCATATTTAAATAATCTGATTAATGTTTTTTTAAATTAGTTACTTATTTTTTAAATGTTTAAATTTTCATGGATCCATCATATTATTTTCAAATTAAGAGAATATAATAGAATAGGACATTGTTCAATGATATTTACTACTTCCAAACCTTCATAGAAGTACATTGGACTTGGCAAAGTGCCTTGCTTTAGCCAGTGGGGTATTAACAAATGCAATGCAAACAAATTTGAACTATGTTCAGTGGGCCTCTGTCTTGGCCAGGAGAAAAACACCCACTTCATCTTAGGCCTCATAATGTACCCTCATAGAATGGATCTGAGGTCAACTCATAGTGAAGAGTTAAGGCTAGTTGACTCCCAGCGTAAAGCAGGGATGTCATACTAGATCAAAATGAGCTGATGTATGGGTAAACTACAGATGCATGACAAAGAACAAATGACAGCTGTTTTAAGTCACTCAATTTTGAAGTTATGCTATGCAGCATTATTAAGGCCATAGTTGACTGATAAAGAGAGCATGGCTGCACTAGTAAAATAAAAGTTAATTACAATATAGGTAGAACTATTCAATTATTTCCAACAGAGTATTTAGAACATTGAAATTTTTGTTAAAAATTTAATTTAAACTATTATCATATATTTTTGCTGCATAACAGGAGATAACGCTAAAATCTAACATTTCTTGAGTACTTAACGTTCTGTGCAGAGTGGTAACCTCTTATCATTTTATTGAACCTCAACAACAATCCCAAGGTTAAGTACAATGTAATGATGACCATATTTTACAGATTTTCAGTGATTCTTCAAAGATCATAAAATAAGTTTTTGTGAAACTGGAATTTAAACACAACCAATCTTCTTCCAGTGTCTGGGTTAATTTTTATGACATATCCCAAACCCACAAATTTTATATTATTTTAAGGTGATTTTATGAATTTAATTGCCACTCTAATATATAATATTTTGTATACAAAGATGTCTTCTCCATACTATATGTACTAGATTTACCCCTTTTAAAACAATCTCTCATTTTATGCCTAAGTAGGAAAAATATTTATAAATATAGACTCAGATTCTTATCATTGAACACAGTTTCTTACACCTCAATGTAATAGGAAACAAAACTGGTGGGGAATTGGCAGGCTAAATAGCTATTCTAAAACCAATTAATTTACCAAGAGCTTTGCCTTGATGCTAATATCAAATTGATGAAAATTGAGTAAAAGTATCACTTCTCTAGCCTTCTCCATATCACACAGATGGATTATTAAAGAGTTATTATTGGACAAAGGAAGATGTGAGGCATTTGTGTTAATGGGAAATATCAGAGCATTGAAGTTACTTTCAGTAAAACTGTGTGTGAAAAGTCTTCTATTAATATTTGAGAAGGTCTTTGTAGCTGGATCTAAAAAATCCAGAATCTTCTCATTTTATCAGAAAGCAATCTGGAAAGTTCTGAAATATAATAGTCTTTTTGGTCTATATAAATTTCTCCCAATGCCACTCCCCTATCTCTTAACCACCTCCAAATCTCCATTTCCAGGTAAACAAAATACAGGTTCCAGAGAATTTGAAGGATGCACTATAACATATATAGTGATGTAAAAATGTGAACATGATAAAGAAGTTCTCATACAGAATTCAAACCAAACGTTAGTCAATCACAAGGCATGCCTGAAATCAAAGCTGATGCTAAAAGAAGCCAAATCAAATTTGGCTAACAAACCAGATTTGTACATTCAAAGTAAAAAAAAAATTGTTTATTTTTATTGATATATAGTTTTCACTAGACTCTGAAATCAAATATTGGTTTGGTCAGAATATTAAGGCAATATCTAGTTGAATGAGTTGAATGATTTTCATTCCCCATAATTTAACTTGCATTATACAATTTCATGTTATTCTCTATGATATTGTTCACAATTTGTATTTTTCCAGCTACGTGACACTATGGCCTCTCAGCACTAATTGATTTCTAGAAGTATTTGGATAAACTGGTTGGTTTGAGGCTGTTTCGATATTTCCTTACAAAAATACGGTCTAGATCTCTTTGAGTTAAATGATTTTAGCCATGCCTACTTGAGTTCTATTTAGATACATTCTATACAAATATCAAATTTAGTCAATTACTTTATATTGGTCAGCTGGCTGTATTCCCAGATCATTTAGAATTCTTATACTATTAACTTTAAATGACTATTGATTTCAAACTTCTATAGACAAGATGACTTTTCAACCCTGTGATTCTAAAGCAATGTCAATATACATAATGCACATATAACTAAGGAACTGCTAAGGCTCAAAATAATATACCACATCAAACAGTATTAATTGATATGAAAATTGATAAGGTTTTGTATTTGATTTTAATAGAGTAAATATTAAATGCTTTATATGGTATTTTAATTGTACAGTTATTAGCACATTATTGAACAATCTACCCCTTTACTTTCTCATTTAATTCTCTCGAAATAATTATATATTAAACTACTCAATACTCTGGTATTTCTAATGTAAAAGAAAATAGAAACAACATACATTATTTTTCCACATGGAAGGGAACCAAGATACTACTCAGGTGCTTGGAATTCCTCCAAAACATACAGCTTATTAGTAGAGTCAGCAAGACTTAAAATATATCTGAAATGTGCATTTTCTGATGATCATTTGACCCTCTCTCAAACTGGCAGAAACTGCCTCTGTGAATCTTAAGTCAACAGCTATAGTTGTGTGTCACAGAGTTCAACAGGTCCCTCTTCCCTTCTATTCAGTTGAACTCCAGCACATTTGTGCATATTCATAGACTGTAATGCACTTCTTATTCTCTTTTTCATTCCTGGTCTCTGTCTCTCTCTGTCTCTGTCTCTCTCTCTCTGTCTCTCTGTCTGTCTCTCTTTCTCTCTCTGTCTCTGTCTCTAACTTTTAATATATAAAAGGAACAGCATGACCCCGTCTTAAAAATTGAAATATTCACTGATCTATGGTTATTGCTGTAATATCACTAGTGTTGGTGAATAATTCAAATTAAATAGTTTTCTATATATTCCATTTTAAAGGACTTAATTTACTTTCTTTCAATGGTTTTCTCCTGTACTGTTCTCACTCTGCATTATTCATATGCAACCTCACAAATTGCTTTAAGTTTGAGCAGTGC
>NW_011888838.1:678139-680862 GCF_000151845.1 Pteropus vampyrus
GATGATCTGAATAGACGTTGTTCTAAGGAAGACATACAATTGGCCTATAGGTACATAAAAAGATGCTCGACCTCACTAATCATCAGAGATATGCAAATCGAAACCATAATGAGATATTACGTCTCACTTATTAGAATGAGTAATATAAAAAAAGACAACACATAAATGTTAGAGGATGTGGGGAAAAGAGAACCCTTCTACACTGTTAATAGGAATGTAAATTGGTACAGCCACTATGGAAAACAAATGTGGGATCCTCAAAAAGTTAAAAATAAGGCTACCATATAATTCAACAATCCCACTTCTAGATATATATCCAAAGAAAATGAAATCACTATCTCAAAGGGATATCTATACAAACATGTATATCGCTGCATTATTCACAATAGCCAAGATATAAAAACAACCAAAGTGCCCAACAATAGATGAGTAAAGAAGTTTTAATATATATGTATATGATGGAATAGTATTCAGACATTTAAAAAAAAAAGAAAAAAGAAAAGAAAAAGAAATCCTGCCATTTGCAACAACATGGATGGATTTTGTGGGCATTATGCTAAGTGAGATAAGCCAAACAATGAAAGACAAATACTGTGTTATGCCACTCATATGTAAAATAGAAAAAAGCCAAACTCATAGAAACAGAACATAATGGTGATTGCTAGGGGCAGGAGGTGGGAGAAATGAGGAGACTGGCAAAGGGTCTAAGTTTTCAGTTATTAGATAATAAGTTCTGAGGATCGAATGTACAGCATGGTGACTATAATTAACAATACTATATTATATACTTGAAAGACCCTGAAAGAGTAAATTATAAATGCTTTTCTCATACACAAAAATAATGGTAATTATATGAGGTGATGGAAGTGTTAACTATTGTGCTAATCATTTTGCAATATATGTGTGTATCAGATAATCAAGTTGAATATCTTAGCTACATAATGTTACATATCAATCATATGTTATTAAAGATGGGGGAAAAGCATCTAATGAGCTTATAAAAACTGTCAGAATGAATATCTGAAAAGTTCTGGAATCCAGTCATAAACTTAAAATAATCAAAAGGAAGTCTTGGTGAGAAAGAAATTGTTGCTTTGTGATAAGAAAATGTTGTGGCATTTTAACCTTCTTATTGATCATTTTTCACACTCCTAATAAGCAGCTTCTAGTGCAGATTGGTAGAGCCTCAGGAAATAATGTGGATCTTATTCTCAAGGAAATTGATGGTGGGTCTCACATAGCTGACACCTCCCTCAAGAACGACTACAAAGCTTTCCTTTGTTTCACCTGACTTGAAGCATGCTCAGGACTGGGATGGTTCCCCAGGTGGCTTTTTGTCATTTCAATTGACAAATAATGGATATAGCACCCTGGGACAAGGAATAACACTTAAACAAGATGCACTTGGGACACAATCTTAAACCACCGACGGGTCAAATTAGAAATCACAAGGGATATTTGAAAATATATGAATACAAATAAAAATAAACAAAAAACAACATACTAAAACTTTTGGGATGCAACAAAAGTGGTACTCATTTGGAAATGTAGAACTATAAATGCTTATATATTTTTTAAAAGATCCAAATCAATAACCTAACTGTATACCTTAAGGAACTAAAAGAGAAAAGCAAGGTAAATTCAAAACTAGCAGAAGAAAAGAAATAATAAAAATTAAAGATCAGAGAAATTAAACCAAGAATAGCAAAAATCTGAAGTTATTTTCTAAAGAAATCAGCAAAACTAACAAACATTTAACTAAACTAAGAAAGAGAAAAATTCTAAAATCAGAAAAGTAAGTGGGGACATTACTATATGTCTTACAAAAATATGAAAGATTACAAGAGAATTTTGTGAAATATTGTATGTCAACAAATTATGTAATGTAGAGGAAATAGAAAAATTTCTACAAATCCACCAATTACCAAAACTGACTCAAGAACAAATAAAAAAATAGAACAGACCTACGAATAAAGAGATTGAATCACCAATCGAAAGCCTCACCAACAAATGAAAGCTCAAGACCAGATGGCTTCTATTGTGAATTATATTAAACATTTAAGAATTAGCACCAATCACTATCAAATTCTTCAAAACAAATAAGAGAAAAGAGAGCACTTTCTAACTAATTCTTTGAGATCAGCATTATATTGATACTAAAGACAAATATAGACATCAGGAGAAAACTAAAACTCAATATCACTTATGATTACAGATACAAAAAAATATTTAACAAATATTAGCAAAATCCACAGGATATTAAGAAAATTATACATCATGACTGAATGGGATTTATTTCAGGAATTCAGGGTGGTTCAACATAGAAAATCAATGTAATATAGTACATAATAGAATAAGAGATAAAATCATCAATTGATGCAGAAAAAGGATTTGACAACATCCAACATCATTTCTAATAAAATGCTCAACAAACTAGTAATACAAAATCAAATAATATAAGGCCTTTATTTAAAAAGACAAACCTAGCTAACATTATACTTAGTGGGGAAAGGTTAAAAGCTTTCTCTTAAGATTAGGACCAAGACAAGAATGTGCACCTTCACCACTTCCACTCAACATTAAAACTAAAACTTCTAGTCAAAGCAATTAGCCAAGAAAAAGAAATAAAAAGCAAACTGTAAAGGAAAAAGTAAAATCATCTATTTGCAGATGACATAATCTTATATATATATAAAGCCCTATGGAATTCACACACACACACA
>NW_011888838.1:681217-684203 GCF_000151845.1 Pteropus vampyrus
AAAAGAATAAAAATATTTAGGAATAAATTTAAGCACGGATGGAAAGTTTACACTAAGAAATACAAAACATATAATGAGAACTACGAAATTTTGCTGAACCAATTAAGACAACCTAAGTAAATGGAAAGACATGATGTCAATGGATTGGAAGACAATATTGTTAAGATGGCTGTATTACTTGATGTGACCTACAAATTCAATGAAATCCCTATCAAAATTTGAATCACCTTTAGTACAAATTTGAAAAATCTGATCCTAAAATTTATATGGAATTGTAGGTAATCTAAATAGCCAGAAGTGTCTTTTAAAAGAACAACTTGGAAGACTCACTTTTTCTGATATCAAAACTTACTACAAAGCTCCTGTAATCAAAATAGTGTGGTATTGGCATAATGATAGACATGTAGACCAATGGAATAGAATTTCGAGTCAAGAAATAAGTCCATTCATCCATAATCAATTGATTTTGACAAGAGTGCAAAGATCATTCAATGGTGAAAAAATATTCTATTTAAAAAATGATGATGGATATCAATTTGCAAAAGAATAAAGTTGGATTCATACGATATATAAAAATTAATTTAAAATGGATCAAGGATAGAAATATGAGAGCTAAAACTATAAAACAAATAAACAAACAAAAAAACCCAAATGATCCAATTAAAAAATGGGCAGCAGATCTGAATAGACACTTTTCCAAGGATGGCATACAGATTACTATCCATTATATGAAAAGATGCTCAATATCACTAGTTATAAGGGGAGTGAAAATCAAAACCACAATGAGATACCACCTAACATCTGTTAGAATGATTATCATCAATAAGATAAGAAATAACAAGTGTTGGAGAGGATGTAGAGAAAATACTTGCACACTACTGATGGGAATGTAAAATGGCACAGCCACTATGGAAAACATTGTGGAGGTTCTCCCTGAAATTATGATACTCTATGTGTATCTATTGGGCATATGAAATTTACAAAATGAATAGTGTTGTATATTTAGTATTAATTTATGTTTTGTTTTACATAATCCTTATTTAGTAAAATTTACAATATACTTATGCATTTTTTTTTCTTTGAGGATCCATTTGTAAAGAATTTATCAGCAAATAACTGGAATGAGTTCTTTTTCTTAAATTTTGAATACTCTGACTTTCATAGTAGGACTGATCTCTGTAGGATATTAAGAGCTAAGAGCTTTCAGTGATCTCTAGAAGTTTCTCCTTTATTAAATCAGAGATTGAAACTTATCCTTAGGTGGGAGTTCTTAGGAACTTTATCACTTAAATTTGCTTCCCTAATATCTCACTTAATTCTGACCAAGGAAACTATACTAATAGAGAACTTACGTTATACAACTCGGCAGAATATCTACATAAGTTTTTTGGAATTCTCCTGAATATAAGATTTATTTCTTATGTCACATTTATTTATTTAATCAATCAATTATATCAGTATGGAGTCATGAATTTTTTTATACTTTAGATTATAATTTAATAAACTTTATTCACTTTTTTTTCTCAAATTGTTCCAGCAAGAGCATTGGGAACTCTTTCAGTTGGTTTCTACATACCTTTGATGCACCCATTTCAACAAAGTTTTTGTTATTTTGAACATTACCTTACTTTCTGACAGTATCACATACTCCAGGCTTATGTTGTATATTTCTTGCCCCAGTCCTCACATTGGCCATTTTCACAAGGATTTCTGTTTCCTCTTACTACAGAATGATATTAGAAACCAAGATCTGGGCTCTAGTTTGTTGCTACTGCAGTGTTGTTACTTCCAGCCAACAGAACAAGGCAATACTTGTGTACACAGACACGGTTATGTATACATATATTGATATTTCTATATGTAAGCATCTGTATCCATATTAAATTAAACATGATTGCTTACTAATACTTCTAATTTTATTTCATTACCACATGGATCATTTCATATCTGTAACTTTATCTCTAACAATGAAAAGCCTAATTCTCACCACCTGCCATTCATTTACTAATTGTTCAATTTCAGTACACAAAAATAATAGTATCAGAACCAATATATAAAAAAGAAAACCTTTATCACCTAAAGATTTAAAAACTTAACTCATTTCTAAAGTTTAGTATCTTTTCCCCACCCTCTTCAGTGTGGCTATCTCATACATTTAAAATAGCTTGTTTGGTCTTTTTCTTCATTCTAAACTGGGACACCCCCAAATCCGAATTTATTATTTTTTAAACTTCCATAAATTGGGGTTCACTCTTTATGCTCTAAAATTCTACAGGCTTTGAGAAATACAGAGTGTCACATGTTGACCATTATAGGACTATACAAAATAATTTTATGGCCCTAATAAATCCCGTGTTTCACATATTTAACCCTTACCTCTTTCTACTTGCAACTAATAACCTGTTTTCCATCTCTATAGTTTTGCCATCCCAAGAACGTCAAATCAATGGGATCAAATGGTATGTAGCCTTTTTAGACTGCCTTTTTTTCTTTATGAGTTTAAAATTCATCTATGTCTTTTGTCGTTTAATAGTTCATTTATTTTTGTCAGTGAATAATATTTCATTATATGGATCTAGCACAGTTTTTTTTTTGTTTGTTTGTTTTTTGTCTTTTTTTTTTTTTAATCTAGTCACTTATTGAAAGATTTATTGGTTGCTTCCAGTTTTGGAAAATTATAAATAGAGCTGATATTAACATTCTTGTGCAGATTTTCATGTATGCATACCTTTTCAAATGGTTGGATAAATATGTATGAGAACAACTACTGGATCATATGATAAGACTATATTTAGCTTTGTGAGAAACTTTTAAAATGTCGTTCAGCCATACAAAATGAAATTTTGTCATCTGCAACAATGTGGATGGACCTAGAGGATATTGTGCTGAGTAGAGCAAGTCAGACAGAGACAGACAACTGTCACATGATTTTACTTATATGTGGAATCTAGAGAAGAGGATAAACAAACAAAAAAGAATCAAGCTC
>NW_011888838.1:685283-687708 GCF_000151845.1 Pteropus vampyrus
AATCACAGGCAATAGTATTTCTATTTTGAAGAAGGCAAATAAGAGAACTAGTCTACTGAATTCAAAATTATGTCCTACCAATACAACACTCAATAGTACCTTCCTATATGAGTCATACAACACAGCCAAAATACATTCAAGACCACTGGTGGGAAAAGGTGAATGGCTCAACTTTAATAAAATACTAGTTTTTGTTATTTTCATTGACTAAATGAAGAAATGGCCATGAAATTGCTTAATAAATATATATGCAAAAGTCATCTGAGGCTCCAGACATCTATTCCTGGGTTCAGTTGGTATAGGAATAGACCGGGCCACAGGCTGAGACTTCCGGGGAACTCATGATGCTGTGCGTGATGTGAGGTAGAACCTGATGAGAGAACTTGAATGCAGGTAGTTTGAGAGATGATCAGTGAAAGAAGTGAAGGAGTGAGGAGAGCATGATGGAGAAGAGGATGGCGGCATAAAGAGTGCATTGTTCGGATCTTTGGAAACATTGTGAAGTGAGAGACACCCCCACATCTCTCCCCTTGAAAAACAATAAGCTGAACATCTAAAACTCAACAAAAACCACCCAAAATGCACATCAGCATATCTAAGCATGAGATCTGCACATAAGAGCTACCACAGGTCAGAACCCCTGGTTTCAGGTGGTGGACTGGGAGAAATAAAAAAGCTGCCTCTCACAGCTGCCAGAGCTCCCTGCAGGAGTAGAGGGGAGGGGAAAAGGAGTAGCAAGTTCCCTGAACAGCCTTGCCTGGAAAAGCTGTGAGCTCACCGTGGCCAACACCAGGGCCCAGTCATCAGGGAAGAGGGTAGAAAATGGAATGGCATAAAAATAACAGTTAATTTTTACCAGCTGTGATTGCAAAACCGAGGGTGAGCCACAACCCCCAACCCCCAACCCCCAACCCACAGGGCCCCTCCCACACACTCTCCAAGACCGAACTCCAGGATCCCCAGGGGAATCTGAGCAAAAACTGCTGAAATTGTTGCTAATACTGACAGGTACTGAGGGTAGTGAGCATTATTAAAATCTATCAGAAAATAAAAAGGCATTTTTAAGACTTTACATAAAGCAGGAATCCAAGAGGCTTAGACACCACCTACCGGAAACCAAAAGAAAAGCACCTTCTTTGCAGCAGGCTAAAGAGATATCTTTATATTATAAATCTTCTTTCTGGCAAAAACATCAGAATACACTTCCATAAATGCCCAGGCAGAGAAATAGTCCATTAAGTATCATGAACAACCAAAGTGACAAAGCATCTCAGAAAGAAAGAGAAAAATCTCCAGAAAATAAGCTTACAGACATAGGAATATGCCACATAAATAACAGAGAATTCAAGATGTTACTTCTGAAAAAACTCAGTGAATTCAGAAATGAGTCATATGAGAAAACAACTAGATAAGCAAGAAGATTGAAACTCTCAAAAAGAACAGAATAGATCTTTGGAGATGAAGGACACACTGCAAGAGTTGAAAAATGAAATAGCAAGCTTGGGAAATAGAGTCGACCAAATGGAGAAAAGGATCAGTGATATCGAAGACAGAAATCTAGAAATAAATCAGAAAGAAGAAGAGAGAAACTGAAGAATGAAACATAATGAAAGATAAATTGAAGGACTAGCTGATACTATCAGGGGAAGAAACATAAGAATAATGGGCATTATCAAAGGAGAGGAAAAGGAGCAGGGACAAGAAAACATTTTCAAACAAATAGTTGACAAGAATTTCCAAAATCTAAGGATTGAGCTGGAGCTTGTAATTCAAGAAGTCAACAGAACACCCAATTATCTCAACCCAAAAAGGCCTTCTCCAAGACACTTTGTATTAAAATTATCAAAACTCAATGACAAAGACAGAATTCTTGGCGCAGTCAGGGAGAAGAAAACGGTAACTTATAAAGGAAAATCTATTAGGTTATCTTTGGACTTCTCAGCACAGACCTTACAAGTTGGAAAGGAATGGAAGCAAATATTTAAACTATTAAGTGAAAGGAACTACCAACCTAGAATAATGTATCCAGCTAAGCTCTCCTTTAGAATGTAGGAGAAATTAAGACCTTTCCAAACATACAAAAATTGAGAGAATTCTCCACTACAGGAAATACTTTCAGCTCACCTAAAACAAAATGACCAAAAAAAAAAAAAAAAAATGTAATTAGGAGTAAAGTGACTATCAGGCAAATAGAAGCAGAGGAGTGCAACCTTTACTCAGAACAGGGCATTATAAGCTTAAATAATAATAAGAGATTTGCTATAGCAAGATAGTAATGAATGTTCAGCATACATAGGGACAACTTGAGATAACAATAACTGAAAAGAGGAGGATTCAAAGATCCAAATTCGCAAAGAGGAATGAAGATAAGGCACGTGCAGAAGAAAATACATGACTGTGTATATATATACACATATATATATAC
>NW_011888838.1:687938-690989 GCF_000151845.1 Pteropus vampyrus
AACATCAAACGAGAAGGACCAGAAGGAAAACCCACAAAACCCAACCAAAATAAGAAAATGAAAACACAAGGACAAGGAAGCAATGAAAACACCGAGCTACCAGAAAGCAAAAGATAAAAGAACTATAAGAAAGCCTCATATTTCAATAACCACCCTAAATGTAAATGGACTAAATTCACCAATTTAAAAAAAGCACAGAGATGTAGATTGGATTAAAAAACAAAACTCAACCATATGCTACCTCCAGGAGACACATCTCAGCTCCAAAGACAAATATAGAATCAAAGTGAAAGGGTCAAAAATGGTATTTCAAGAAAAGGGCATTCAGAGAAAAGCGGGAGTAGCCTTACTAATATCAGACCAAATAGACTCTAAAATAAAAATGCTAAAGAAAGATACTGATGGACACTTCATAATGATAAAGGGAATCATGCACCAAAATGACTTACCACTTATTAATATCTATACTCCCTATCAGGGAGCCCTGAAATATGTAAAGCAATTACTAACAGAACTAAAGGGAGAAACAGACAAAACACTATCATAATAGGGGACCTAAATACCCCGTTGTCAGATATGGACAAATCATCCAAACAGAAAATCAATAAGGAAATAACATCCTTAAATGATACATTAGACCAACTGGATGTAATTAACATTTACAGAGCCTTCCATTCCAAAACAGCTGTTTATACATTCTTCTCTAGTGCACATGGAACATTCTCAAGAATCAACCACATACTGGGACACAGAGATAACCTTAGCAAATAAAAGAGGATTGAAATTATACCAACCATATTCTCTGGTTATAATGCTTTAAAACTAGAGACCAACTGCAAAAAGAAATCGAGGAGAACCACAAATAAATGGAGATTAAATAACATGATACTGAAGAATAACTAGATCAGAGAAAAAATAAAAAAAAAGATCAAGAGATACATAGAAATGAATGATAATGATAGTACGATATATCAAAACTTGTGGGACATCGCAAAAGTGGTCATAATAGGAAAGTTCATATCATTACAGATCTATCTCTAAAAACAAGAATGAGCCCAAATAAACAACCTAACGCTTCATCTGAAAAACAAGAAAAGAAAGAATGAATGAAGCCTAAAGTCAGCAGAAGGAAAGAAATAATTAAAATTAGAGCAGAAATAAATGAAATTGACAACAAAAAATCAATAGAAAAAAATAAATACAACAAAGAGCTGATTCTTTGAGAAGGTTAATAAAATTGACAAACCTCTGGCTAGACTCACTAAAGAAAAAAGAGAAAGGACACAAATAAACAAAATCAGGAATGGAAGGGGAAATTTTGACTAACATTACATAGATACAAAGGATCATACAAGAGTACTATGAAAAAGTATATAATACCAAATTTAATAACATAGAAGAAATGGACTAGTACTCAGAAAAATACAACTTTCCTAGACTGAATCAAAAAGAACTGAAAAATCGAAATAGACCAATCAGTGGTATGGAAATGGAAACAATTATTCAAAATTCTACCAAAAAGTAAAAGTCCAGGACCAGATTGCTTCACCAGTGAATTCTACCAAACATTCAAAGATTTAATACCTATTCTCCTCAAAATCCTCCAAAAAATAGAAGAGGTGGAAATACTTCTCAACTCATTTTATGAGGCTAATATCTCCCTGATACCAAAACCTAATAGAGATAACAGAAAAAAAGAAAACTACAGACCAATATCTCTCACGAACACAGATGCAAAAATCCTAAATAAGATACTAGCAAACAGAATACAGCATCATATTAAAAAGATTATACACCACAATCAAGTGAGCTTCATCCCAGGGACACAGGAATGGTTCAACATATGCAAATCAATTAATGCAATACACCATGTAAACAAATTAAAAAATAAGAATCATGTGATTATATCAATAAATGCAGAAAGGGCTTTGACAAGATACAGCATCCACTGACGATCAAAACACTTAACAAAATTGGTATAGAAGCAAAGTACCTTAACATAATAAAGGCCATCTATGACAAACCCTCAGCCAACTATACTTAACGGTGAAAAACTAAAAACCTTCCCTCTTTGATCAGGAATAAAGCAAGGCTTTCTACTATCACCACTGTTATTCAATACAACGTTGGAGGTCCTAGCAAGTGCAATCAGACAAGAGAAAGCTATAAAAGGCTTCCAAATAGGAAATGAAGAAGTCAAACTGTCACTATTTGTGGATGGCATGATTCTCTATATGGAAAACCCTAAAGATTCCACAAGAACACTATTAGAAACAATATGCAAATACAGTAAAATCTCTGGATACAAAATCAACGTTAAAAAATCCATAGGGTTCGTATATTCTAATAATGAAGTATCAGAAAAAGAAGTGGAAAAAATAATTCCTTTTGCAATTGCAACAAAAAGAATAAAATACCTAGGAATAAATCTAAGGAAACCTGTGAAGGACCTATATAATGGAAACTATAAGACCCTCTTAAAAGGAATCAAAAAAGGTACAAAGAAATAGAAAGAGATTCCATGTTTTTGGATTGGAAGAATCAACATAGTTAAAATGACCATATTACTTAAAAGATTATATAGATTTAATGCATTCCCCATGAAAATCTCATCAGCATATTTTAAAGAAATAGAATAAAAAATCATCAGATTTGTATGGAAGCACAAAAGACCCCAAATTGCCAAAGCCATCCTGAGAAAAAAGAACGAGGCTGGAGGCATCACACTGCCAAACTTCAAATTATACTACAAAGTGACAGTAATCAAAACAGCATGGTTTGGCAGAAAAACAGACCCACAGACCACTGTAAACGAATCGAGAGTCCAGAGGTAAACCCATATTTACATGGGCAAATAATTTTCGACAAAATAAGCCAAAAATATACAGTGGAGAAAAGAAAGTCTCTTCAATAAATGGTGCTGAGAAAACTGGAAAGCCACCTGCGAAAGACTGAAACTGTTTTCTATTACCATACACTGAAATTAACTCAAAATGGATTAAGGACCTGAATATAAGAACTGAAACAATAAAACGCATAGAAGAAAACATA
>NW_011888838.1:691039-703794 GCF_000151845.1 Pteropus vampyrus
CAACAAAGAGCTGATTCTTTGAGAAGGTTAATAAAATTGACAAACCTCTGGCTAGACTCACTAAAGAAAAAAGAGAAAGGACACAAATAAACAAAATCAGGAATGGAAGGGGAAATTTTGACTAACATTACATAGATACAAAGGATCATACAAGAGTACTATGAAAAAGTATATAATACCAAATTTAATAACATAGAAGAAATGGACTAGTACTCAGAAAAATACAACTTTCCTAGACTGAATCAAAAAGAACTGAAAAATCGAAATAGACCAATCAGTGGTATGGAAATGGAAACAATTATTCAAAATTCTACCAAAAAGTAAAAGTCCAGGACCAGATTGCTTCACCAGTGAATTCTACCAAACATTCAAAGATTTAATACCTATTCTCCTCAAAATCCTCCAAAAAATAGAAGAGGTGGAAATACTTCTCAACTCATTTTATGAGGCTAATATCTCCCTGATACCAAAACCTAATAGAGATAACAGAAAAAAAGAAAACTACAGACCAATATCTCTCACGAACACAGATGCAAAAATCCTAAATAAGATACTAGCAAACAGAATACAGCATCATATTAAAAAGATTATACACCACAATCAAGTGAGCTTCATCCCAGGGACACAGGAATGGTTCAACATATGCAAATCAATTAATGCAATACACCATGTAAACAAATTAAAAAATAAGAATCATGTGATTATATCAATAAATGCAGAAAGGGCTTTGACAAGATACAGCATCCACTGACGATCAAAACACTTAACAAAATTGGTATAGAAGCAAAGTACCTTAACATAATAAAGGCCATCTATGACAAACCCTCAGCCAACTATACTTAACGGTGAAAAACTAAAAACCTTCCCTCTTTGATCAGGAATAAAGCAAGGCTTTCTACTATCACCACTGTTATTCAATACAACGTTGGAGGTCCTAGCAAGTGCAATCAGACAAGAGAAAGCTATAAAAGGCTTCCAAATAGGAAATGAAGAAGTCAAACTGTCACTATTTGTGGATGGCATGATTCTCTATATGGAAAACCCTAAAGATTCCACAAGAACACTATTAGAAACAATATGCAAATACAGTAAAATCTCTGGATACAAAATCAACGTTAAAAAATCCATAGGGTTCGTATATTCTAATAATGAAGTATCAGAAAAAGAAGTGGAAAAAATAATTCCTTTTGCAATTGCAACAAAAAGAATAAAATACCTAGGAATAAATCTAAGGAAACCTGTGAAGGACCTATATAATGGAAACTATAAGACCCTCTTAAAAGGAATCAAAAAAGGTACAAAGAAATAGAAAGAGATTCCATGTTTTTGGATTGGAAGAATCAACATAGTTAAAATGACCATATTACTTAAAAGATTATATAGATTTAATGCATTCCCCATGAAAATCTCATCAGCATATTTTAAAGAAATAGAATAAAAAATCATCAGATTTGTATGGAAGCACAAAAGACCCCAAATTGCCAAAGCCATCCTGAGAAAAAAGAACGAGGCTGGAGGCATCACACTGCCAAACTTCAAATTATACTACAAAGTGACAGTAATCAAAACAGCATGGTTTGGCAGAAAAACAGACCCACAGACCACTGTAAACGAATCGAGAGTCCAGAGGTAAACCCATATTTACATGGGCAAATAATTTTCGACAAAATAAGCCAAAAATATACAGTGGAGAAAAGAAAGTCTCTTCAATAAATGGTGCTGAGAAAACTGGAAAGCCACCTGCGAAAGACTGAAACTGTTTTCTATTACCATACACTGAAATTAACTCAAAATGGATTAAGGACCTGAATATAAGAACTGAAACAATAAAACGCATAGAAGAAAACATAGGAACTAAACTCAAGGAACTTGGACTTAAAGAGGATTTTATGAATTTGACCTCAAAGGCAACAGAAGTAGAAGCTAAACATAATGAATGGGACTACATCAAACTAAAAAGCTTTTGCTCAGCAAAGAAATTGTCAATAAAGTAAAGAGAGAACCATCCAAATGGGAAAATGTATTTGCAAGCAACACCTCCAATAAGGACCTAATATCTAAAATATACAAAGAACTCATACAACTCAATAACAACAAGAAAACAAATGATCCAATCAAAAAAATGAGCAGAAGACCTAAACAGACACTTCTCCCTAGAGGACATAGAAATGGCGAACAAATATATGAAAAGATGTTCAACATCACTAGCTATTAGAGAAATGCAAATCAAAACTACAATGAGATAGCATCTCATACCTGGTAGAACAGCTATAATCAACAGGACAAGTAATAACAAATGCCGGAGAGGATGCAGAGAACAAGGAACCCTCATACATTGCTGGTGGGACTGTAAATTGGTACAGCTACTATGGAAAATAATATGGAGGTTCCTCAAAAAACTAAGAATTGATCTACCTTATGATCCAGCAATCTCTCTACTGAGTATTTACCCCAAAGACTTGAAAACCCATATCTGAAAAGATATTTGCATGCCGATGTTCACAGCAGCATTATTAACTGTGGCCAAGACATGGAAGCAAACGAAGTGTCCTACAATAGATGATTGGCTAAAGAAGTGTTGGTACATATATACAATGAAATATTACTCAGCCATAAGAAGAGATGAAATACTGCTATTTGTGACAACATGGATGGACCTCGAGATAATTACGTTAAGCGAAATAAGCCAGACAGAAAAAGTAGAAAATCACATCACTTATACGTAGGATATAAACCTAAAAGCCACAAATGAACAGGACAAACAAATAGAGACTCATGGACACGGACTAGAGATTAGTGGTTACCAGAGGGTAGGGGGTGAGGAAAGAGGGAGTTGGTAGATGGTTAAAGAGGGTCAAATATATGGTAGCTGAAGAAAACTGGACTTTGGGTAGTAAACACATAATAGAATATATAGATGTCAAATTATAATGTATATCTAAAAATTATAGTGCATTAACCAGTGTTACCCCAATAAACTTAATTTAAAAAGTCACCTATTTTTATTAAAAATGAAAATTCAAGCTTTTTAGAAAAACAGCTATAAAATTACTACAAAAAGAACACATTTTAATGTAAAGAAAAAAATATTTGTCTGAGATGATACCTACATACATAGAGGAAATTCTACCAAATCTCTTCCTACAATACTACCAGAAAAGCATCCATATGTTAAATATTTCTTCTAGCTATGAAGGATAAACAGGAATATTTATAAATGGATAGAAACATCTATGTAGCCTGTAGGTGGGTCCCAACAACATGTATATAGGAGAAGAAGCTCAGAGCAGGCAGGAAGCTTAGAAATTAAAGGTAAGAGGAAAAAAATTAACATTTAAATTTTGGTTGGAAATTTAAACCCTGAAATTAGTAATATATGCTATATTTAACTGAATGAATAACTTATTATTATTTCTTATAAAGTATATACTGGTTCTATAGCTCAAATAGTCACTTTAGAGATAAATATTTAGAGTCACTTACCTCTTTAATTAAATAAAATCTAACTGGATTTTGTTTGTGACACTTGAATATATTAATATTCTTTTAAAAAGACATATGCTATTGAAGCACATTGCTTTAACATTTGATATTTTGTGTTATTTAAAGGTATTGGTATAGATTAAACTACTCAAAAATTTAAACAGAAGAAAAAAATCTTTATGTTTAAACAGGATATGTGTGAGTTTTTGTTTTTGTTTTTGTTTTGCTTTTTTTTTTATGAATTGTAAAACCTATCTTCTTTCACAGAGTTTAAGATTGTAATGCTTTCTTCCCTCTCATTATCCAACTGTGAAATTATGTATTTGTCTTATCCGCATAAAGTAGGATAGGGAAACTTTGTTTAACAAATAATGATTATATAGTAGGACATTCTTCCTCCATTTAAATAAAAGAGTAACGTTTCCAAGTCATTTCCCTAAGACTACCTAGAGTTTTTAAATTAGAAACAGCTGGGGCAGACGTATACTCATTATATGCCACCACTAGAAAAGGAAGACACAAATGAGATTAGTTCAGAAAAGTGGTTGATACAAAGCAGAGTTAATTCTAGAAAGGATTGTTTACTTTTAAGTATAGAAGGACAATTTATGAAAACAAGAAAGCATAGGACTAAATGCACTTAAAATGCCTTTCTTAGGACAGAGCTATCCCGGACAGTAGGAAAGATGTTAAAACATTTTAACAATGAGATTTTTATTACTTTTTTACTAAGATAGAAGCTAGGATAGAGATTTTAAAGTTATAACAACCTAAAAAACAGACATACTAAAAATAATATGTTTAGTACATATACGACTTTATTTACATTTATTTTGGTTCCTTGCCTTGTTTTACATTAGGGAGTTTATAAAAATTAAAAGTGAATTTTTGCTTTCTATTAAAGTTATAATAAACACAAAGTTATATTTCCTTGTATAAGGCTAGTGAGCATAATGTGGTATATCTTTTGGAAGTTAATTTTCCCCGCTCCAAGAAATCAGTTTAATCTAAATATATCACCACCTAACACTACGATCAATCACCTAGTAACATAAACTAGCTGGCAACGAAATTTGTGCACAAAATCTTATTTGAGATTGCACTTTAGGACCTCAGTCTTTGGAAGGAATATTACATTTCTATCATCTTTTTGTGATTATTCTCTCTGAACGATTGTAAATCTCCTGAGGTTAATCTATATTATTTTCTTTTTCAAATATTTATTACCTATTAAATAATGTTTCTTATACTGTACTCTATTTGTATTTCTCATTGCTCTTGAACTTAACAGTTCAGGAAGAGAGGTTGATCTTATCTAATAGTGATAACATTGGTGAATATATTATGGTACATTAATAAAAGAGGATAATAACAATAGCTAACACTTTTGTTAAATGCTTACCATGTGCCTGGAATAAATATAAGTGTGTAATTTCTACCAATTTACTTATTACAATAGCTATATCAGTTAACTTAAATATAAGCAGGTTAAATAATGTGTTCACTTATCCAGAATGTGGAAATCAAACCTAATCAGTTTCGCTTCAGACCTTGAGATCATAAACAATGTTATATTCTACTCAAACCTCAACAATTAGTCAAAAACATTGGTCTACTACTTTTTTTTTTTTTTTTTATGCCTACAGCACCTGAAATTCCTAGGTGGTCTCCCATCCAAGTACTACTAACCAGGCCCGACTTTGCTTAGCTTCTGAGATCAGATTTCAGGTTTGTTCAGGGTGGCATGGCCCTAGACCATGGACCATGACTCCACTGGGGCATGAACCCAGGACCTTCTGCTTGTAAAGCAGACATACTAACCACTACACTATGGAATCATGTCTGGATCTACCTATAGTTGAATCTACATACAAATTGAATAAGAACTGACCAAAGCATAAGTCAGGACCTTAAAGATATAGTTCACTACCTATAAAAAAAAAAAAAAAAAAAATCAAACATCTGACACACTGTATAAAATCTAAAAAAAAAAAGAAAAAAATGGAAGGGTAGAATTAAGAATGTGACCTATGTTACATACTAGCTTATACTCTATTGCTTCTATCGCACTTCTGATGTCAAAGAATAAAAAGCATAAGGAAAAATATAAAGCCAAGTTTATCAACTTACCTCTAGTGAAGCAATTCAATGGGTAGCTCATCAATGGTAAAAGGCAGGATTGTTTTTTTTAGGTGCCATTGTTTTTTTAGCACTCAGATAAGACAAGATGGGGGCACAGATCTGTTTCTAGTTTATTAAAACAAATTCCATCATTTATTGATTAGGAAAATGTCTCCAGACATATTTACTAACAGTTAGTGTACTGAGTTAACTCAGAGTTTAGCCCTTTAAGATTCAGCTAGTTAGATACAGGTGTGGTGAAATACAATATTCATTTTATATTATTTAGGAAGTACTGTTGTAACCATAACATTTCATTTTATACTCTCAGCATTTAAGGGAAGTAGCATAACCTTAATTTGAGCTAAGTATCCTTCATTGCTGAAATGTTATAATGGCAGACGTTCATTTACACAAGCAAATCATTTCTAATTCTGTCTTCCTGAGAAACCAGGACTGCTTATACTTCCTCAGATTGTATGATCATGTATTCACTTCTAATCTTTATATAAACTAATGTAACAAAGTGATATATGTACATAATCTAAATAAAACTCACATAGAACTAACACTTTTTAAAAGAGAGACAGAAATTTCCTTCTGGACCTCCTCCCATCCAACAGTCCTAATCTCAAGAGACAACACTAGCATCTCTTTTACCTGTTTTTTTTTTTCTTTTTATTTCTGATGTGTACCTTCATATAACTTAATTTGCCACTCTCTTAGAGTGGAGGGAAAAAAAATACTATGTGATGTTTACAACAAACTCTAATAGGAGAATTCTGGCATAGTCCTCTGAAGTTATGGAGCAAAGCCATGCCATCTGTAGCAGAGAACTATACACCACTCAAAAAGTAGTTCCTGGCATAATACTGGGTCCTGGCAGAGACTTAGAATCTACTCTTAGAGCATTCTGAAGACAATATGGGCAGAACCACCCACCATATCTGGGTTCTGTTATACCTACCAGTTCATAATTTCAGGTGGGCCCAGCATCAATCCATATTAAGATCAAAATGGTACATCTAGGATAGGGCACAAGCAAATTGCAAGACACAAGCAAATTGCAAGAGCAGATGCCTCAAATTCCTGTTATCCACTACTATTGCAGTAGCATCTCTCCTTCAATTCATATCTATGGCTACAGGCAGGCCCCCAAGATCTGTTGATGGAACCAAAACAAGACTGAACTCTGTTCAAGATAGATATCTTGATACATGGATGCCAACCAAAAATCACTCCTAACTTTATTAATTATTCATTCAACCATTCTTTCACTCAACAATTGAAAAGTTTGTTGTTAAAAAAAATGTTTAAGAACTGATAAAACTCACAATGCACGATATCGTACTTACCTTCTAATTTCATTATTTATTCAAACTTTCTTTCATCTACCATTTAGAAAAAAATGTATTGAGACCTGGAAGAAAAATAGGCATATGATGAACCATCTCTCTCTTCAGAGAGTGTATTTTTTAGGAAGGAAAGCAGACAGGAAAATTATCATTCACAGGCTATTGTTATACTATAATATAAATAGGATGAGGATAAAATGGAATATAGAAGAATAATATTAAATGGAGCTTCGATGAGAAGTCAGAGAAAACTTCCCTGAAGAGGTAATTTCTTAGCTCAGTGTTTTCTTCCATGAGCAGGAGTTAGATGAAGAGAGGGATAAAAAGAGCATGTGAAGAGATAAAACCCACTAATAAGGGAAATCATTTAGTATTTTCCCTATTATCTCTATATTGATGTGGGGATTTTTTTTTCTTTCTAACAAGACTTTATTTAATAAATGCAGAAAGAATAATGGAATTAGAGATTCACAATTTTTCCATCACTTATTAAATCATGGATCTGTCATTAATAACTGCACAAATCATTAGGTGAAAGACTGTATGAGAATAATCAAGTTTACCATATTGAAACACACTGGTCAAACTTAACATCAATAAGAGAGATGAAACCAGACATTGTATGCCTCTTGACGTGTTTCCAAACAACAACAACAACAACAACAACAACAACAAAGCCTCATCTATGACTAATTCTTAAAAAAAATGAAGGTAGGACTTCGATCAAGCTCTGGGGCTTATTTCATTGCCATTTTATAAGAAATACAGGTCTGTATTGCCAAACCGGAATTAAATCCCATTGTATAATGTTATAAAAAATCTATGCATAAAGGTAACATTTTAAAAATGAAAAATAAGAAAGGGTACTCTGGGGAAAAGATGAATTTAATCTGAATATGTTAATTTTGTGGTCACTGTTGTAACCTATGTAAAAATATCTAGAAAGCATTGGGATACAAGAGTTTGGAACTCAGCTGTGTTCTGGATTGGAGAGATCTATTTAGGAGACACTAACATACATAGTAGTAAGAACTTAACTAATGTTTATATCGATTTGTCTATGGTAAAATTGGTTTTGTTATATGTCACTTTGTTTAAAGATGTCATTTCCAAGACTCATTAATAACATTAAGTGAGGACTTATTATATATTGTTATAATAAAAATTTCCAGCAACAATGGTGAAATACTTTATTTAATAATACATGAGTCATGATAACACATTTTATTCCTATCTTTTTGATATGAGTTTATTATATAGTTGGGGTTTTTGGGGTTTTTTTGGTGGAGTGTGAAAGAACTTGATAAGAATAAAGGTGAATTATGTAGTTTTGACAATGACAGAGTCACAGAATAATAACTATAATTATAATAACCAGTGCAACCAACCTTCATCAGTGGCATGTTTGATTTGATTTCCATTTGTAATATACTAGAACAAGTATTTTAATTAATCCTGAAACAATAACAATGGAAAAAAGTACCTTAGCTATTAGACAGCAGTTGTTCTGCAAGAAAGTTAACATCACAAAAGGAGTCTTTGTAATTGGACTATATAATTTCATTTTTAGTTTTTATAACTGCTTGAGCATATTTTTTAAAGTATAATTCTGCCTTGTTTTAAGATTTTAAACTTGTTATGCATAATTTTTGAATATTTTGATAGCAACAACTTGGGGAAAATATTATTGATGTGTATAAAGAAGAGCAAAATAAGTAAAAGTTTTGATCATGATAAATTGCTTTTTCATGATAAATCATGATAAATTGCTTATTCAATTAATTGAATAATTAATTTTTGACTGATATCAAAAATGTGTCAAAGCTTTTATGGTAACACCACTGCTTTTTAATGTGATATTTAATATTAGTACTAACAGACTAATTGCTAAAATCCATTTGTGGTTTTATTTCTTTAAGCTTCATAGTTTGAGTCATAGCCAGAAACATATTTATCATCCACAAAAATAAATATTATGGCTTTGGGCCTTAAACTTAAGTCTTTAACCCATTTTGAGTTTATTTTGGAATCTAAAAATAAGAACAACACCAACAAACAAACATAAATGAACATCACCACTACAAACAACAACAACAAAAAAACAGAATCATGGAAACAGAGACTAAAAGGATTTTTGCAGAAAGAAGGTGGACGGAGGGAGGGTGGGTAAAAAAAGGTGAAGGGGAATATAGCCAATATCATGGTAACTTTTCACAGTACAGAATTAGTGGAGTGATCATATTATGAGGTATAAAAATGTCAAATCATTACATTGTACACCAGAAACTAATATAACATAATACAGTATACCTACTATAATTTTTAAAAATATGCCATACAACTTAATATGAATATATTTTCCAAACTTAATTCACACTGATTTTAACTTTACACTTTTGTATATAAGATTAACAATGAAAATCTTCATAAAACACTAAAACAGGCATTAAGATCCTTTCCATTTTCTGAATTTGCATTCAAATGATTTGCCCCATGATGTTAATGATGCCTGTATCTTCAGGTGTCTCATTACAGAGTGCTCTTCATGGATAGTAACCCATTCTTTGAATTGTCTTGTCTCTATAGTGAAAACTGCCTTGTTTAATGTTCCCTTTACTTAGAAATTTGAACTTTCTCAATAAGGTTAATCTACTAAACTAATCTATGCTAAAGGTAAATGTAATTGCCTTCTCTACCCAGGAACAGATGTTTTAACAGGTGGTTTCCAGAGTTGATAGCATCATATAAAAAAAATATTTCTGATGATGCTAATATTCAGGATTCCTGTTAAAATAATAAGGAATCTCCTGAAAAGGAAAAGCCTATGATAGCTATCTTTAAATATTAAAAGAATAGTCAATAGAATAAAGTAAATATATTTGTTTTGCTTTGCTATACAGATAATTATTAAATATATATAAGAAAAAATATTCAATTAGAGCTTTCCATAAATAGTGTATTTCCCTTATCTGAAGGCTATCTCTTTAATGTTCTTTTTCTCCCCTCAAGATCTCACCAATGATCTTCTCTAATGAATTCTCTAAGAAAATAGGTTGTCTTATAAGTCACTAAACTATTGATATTTTTGTGCAGAATTTCTTGTTTTGTTTTTCAGATATATATACATTGAATTTCCTATCATTCATATCTTATTGAATGTTCTGAAGACTTGTCAAACTCAATATATCTTAAACCAAGCTCATTATCTTCTCACCTTTTATTCCATTCTTATTCTTTATTCTAATAAATGACTTTTTCATCTACCTCATTGCCCAATCAAAAGTTTAGAATAGGTTCTTTCAGTATAATAGAGACATAAAGAAGCTGATGTTTGAAGTTGGATTACCAGTTTTTTTAGATTTACTAATTGAGTGTCTTGGACAATTTAAGTTAGCTAGGCGCTGAAAAAAAAAAAAAAGAAAAAAGAAAAAAGAATAGAATAATGGTGCTCGTATAGATATTTTAAAGATTAAAGGAGACAATCCACATAAATCACTTAGCATATGTTATTACCACTTAAATCATCTCTCATATCTATTATTTTAATATATTTTGTTCAATAACTTACAATTTATAGAATTCCTTTTTGAATGATGATTTTGTCTTTTTTGTATTTTCCTTAGTGTTAGTTTTTTCGAGATTCACAAAGGTTAATATAATAGCTTCCTAAAATTTTCCACAGAGCCCTCCTTTCCCACACACTTCGAAATTATGATATTTTCTTTCCAGAATATGCATTTATTATCATTTTCCAATTAGAATTCCATCAGTAACTACCTTTTACTTTGAGAATAAATTCTAAACCCTTTAGGAGGGCATCAGTAGGCTACTGGCTATATGACCTCCGCCTAAACTTTTATTTCTACTTCATCTTCTGTTGGTCTTCCCACATATATTTTGTGATTCATCACACCAAACTACTCGTATGTACTTGAATGCTCCAGGCTTTTTCACAGCTCTATAGTTTGCACATACTATTCCTTTTTCTATGATATTTTCTTTGCCATATTTTTTCTTTAAAACAAACAAATAAAGAAAACAAACAAACAAACAAACAAACACAACTGTATCCTTCCAAAAACTGTCCTTTTGATTCTAAGCTGGATGAAGTCCCTTTTCTTTACAGCCCCATACATTTGTGTGGAAATATCTTACATTGTTTTAGAATATCCTTGTGTTGTTATTTATAATTTGTTATTATGTGTTATTATAAGGTGTTATGTGCTGGCATTTAGTAAGAGTACAGTAAATGTCAGAGAGATTTTGTATGCATTCTCTATACTTACCAAGCCCAGCATTACTGAGTTATAAAAAAACAAACAAAAACATGCATTTCACTGCTAGTTATCTGAGAGCTACAGAAATGTTATTTTTTACTCTATTGTGCCCCTTGATGATAAAAGTTTAGTTCACTTGTGGCACTGTGATAAAACTGTTTAAAAAAAAAAAAACTGAATAAGACACAGGAGACCAATCTTTTTCTCACCACATATGGACATCGTAGGATCTTTGCTGACCCTTCAAAAGATGTGCCAGATTGACTGCTCCTGTTATCAACATCTCTTTCACCACTCCTTTCAATAATATACTTCAGAAGCTGCAGATATCTTCATATTTTACACCTCTTTTTAGATTTTCACAGTTGAGATAGCTACGTGCCTATAATATTCTTCAGCTATGTATTTTTTTTTTGCCAAAAGTGTGATAGAATGTCTATATAGTGACCCATAATTTGTTGAACTGTTCATGTGAGTAGGTACAGAAAATTATAAACAGAAAAATGTCACATATTTATTCTTTCATTTCCAAATCAAGAAATTTTAAACATAGCTCTGTAAATCTGTCCTATTAGTATATTCAACAGAAAAATGTAGACTGTAACTCTGGTCTAAAATCTGAAGAAGACAAAGTTTCAAACTAAAAAAACACATTTACACTTCAGGATTTTCCTTAAAAAAAAATAATATTTTAATCTTAGCTATTAAAAAAAAAAAACAGTTAATGTTAGTCCTTACATTTATTCAGGAATACAATTACATGTGAGTCATCTGATTAACTTACATTTTTAAAAACCTTATTAATTTTTAAATCTACATTACATTTATTTATCCAGTTAGAATCAGTTTATAAGGGCTTTAGATATTTTCAAAATTATTTTTCATAATTCCAGAATTTTATTTCAACTCAATCAGAAAAAAATGACTTAATCTCACTTTTCCTTTTTTCAAATAATTTCTACTCTAGATTAGCAAAACTATCTGCTGAGAGTTAGGCTACTTAGTTGTTACCTATCAAAAATTTTTGACGTCTTTTATTTTTGAGGAGATACTGAGAGTTTCTGAACATCTTTTAAACACTGAGGATATACCTAATTTGAATATAATAATAAAAAGAATAGGACTGTTCCATAACAATCAATAGATAAGATTTAAATAAAATGAATGCCCTTCTAGTATAGAATAAAAATGGGTATAAACAAAATGAACCAAAAATAATATAATAAAAGAAACAATCCTTGAATTAAGATACAGTTTAATCTGTTTTAGATATTTGTAAATTCATTTTAATTTTATAATCTTCTATGTTTAGAATATAGAATACATTAGTGATGAGCTTTTTATCTTTTATACAATTGATTCTAGCCATACTTTTCTGATAAAAAACATCATTATACTAACATATGGACCTTGAAAAGTTGAAACAAGGTTTAATCTTATTATCTGAGTTTTATATTTGTTCCTTTATACTTCTTATGTTTTATTTTATAATTCAAATTAATCATTTCTGCCTTCAAAA
>NW_011888838.1:703844-708502 GCF_000151845.1 Pteropus vampyrus
AAAAAAAAACAGTTAATGTTAGTCCTTACATTTATTCAGGAATACAATTACATGTGAGTCATCTGATTAACTTACATTTTTAAAAACCTTATTAATTTTTAAATCTACATTACATTTATTTATCCAGTTAGAATCAGTTTATAAGGGCTTTAGATATTTTCAAAATTATTTTTCATAATTCCAGAATTTTATTTCAACTCAATCAGAAAAAAATGACTTAATCTCACTTTTCCTTTTTTCAAATAATTTCTACTCTAGATTAGCAAAACTATCTGCTGAGAGTTAGGCTACTTAGTTGTTACCTATCAAAAATTTTTGACGTCTTTTATTTTTGAGGAGATACTGAGAGTTTCTGAACATCTTTTAAACACTGAGGATATACCTAATTTGAATATAATAATAAAAAGAATAGGACTGTTCCATAACAATCAATAGATAAGATTTAAATAAAATGAATGCCCTTCTAGTATAGAATAAAAATGGGTATAAACAAAATGAACCAAAAATAATATAATAAAAGAAACAATCCTTGAATTAAGATACAGTTTAATCTGTTTTAGATATTTGTAAATTCATTTTAATTTTATAATCTTCTATGTTTAGAATATAGAATACATTAGTGATGAGCTTTTTATCTTTTATACAATTGATTCTAGCCATACTTTTCTGATAAAAAACATCATTATACTAACATATGGACCTTGAAAAGTTGAAACAAGGTTTAATCTTATTATCTGAGTTTTATATTTGTTCCTTTATACTTCTTATGTTTTATTTTATAATTCAAATTAATCATTTCTGCCTTCAAAATAAAATGTTTGTTTAGCCCAGTTTATGAATCCATTTATCAAATATAGGCTGTTTGTACTCATCATGTATTCAGCACATTAGGAAAGTCCTGAGGAAGTAAAATCAGACATGTTTTCTGATTTTCTTTTTACTAAACTCTAATTTCAAACTCATAGAAATTAGAGTTTAGTAAAAGAAACAGATATAAATATTAAAACAAAAATGCTAATATAAAACATTAATGTAAAAAACACTAATATAAAATTGTAACTTCTATAAGAATTATAAAGAGCAGATTTGATAGAGTACTGTGGGAGCCAAGGCATCTCACTTACTCAGAGAAGGTAGTTTCTTCCTTCAGAAAAGTTAGACACAACTGAAATCTGAAGGATGGTTCAAGGAGAGCAACAAGTCATGGTTGACAATTTCTATAGATAATATGAAAGAATAGAAAACTAGTATGAAGAAAGAGTTCAAATAATAAGATTAATTTATTTGTTAAATGCAGATATCTTTTGTCTTAAATCCAAATTAAAAAAAATAATAATTGGAAATGTAAAAAAGACACCTACAGGATGTATAAATCAAAATTAACTATGTAAAAATATACTGATTTAATTTTAATTAGATTTTTTTCAAAGCAAAGTATGAGTGTTATATATTCCCCATTGTGGGAAAATTTATTTTGAATTCAATTTAAGAAGAGTGCATTTGTTCTTTTCCCTCTTTTCGAATATGTATTTTCCTTAAATAGTATATTTGCCTTTTGGTTGAAGTATAGATGTAGTATATTGTATTAGGTGACCATATCAAATATTTAATTTTTCACACAAATATTTCTTTACTAAAATCTTATACTACCAAAAAGGAAAAGCATTAGAAATTATCCTCTTGAAAAAAAGTTAAGATCTTTCTCCACTTCTATCTTCCAGTCTATAAAATAGCATTAAATTCTTTTATTATCTACTAATGTTTATCATAAACAAAATACATCTGGCTAGAATGGAATTCACAAAGATTGAGATTCTCTGCCAGGGCTCATTGAGAAAGACAGAAATAAGCTGTCCATGCAGCTGAATTAGAAATTACATTCCTTTTAGTTCAGAAAGTAAATATGTTACTATGTGAAATACAGAATTTTAATTAATTACAGAAAATAGAATACTCATTTTAATCACAATTTTAGTATTTGCTTATTTCAGTATTCTTTTTTATCAAATTGTTATATAATGTTGTGTTTCACACTTACATTTTATAGAAAGTAAAATATGTAGAATTCTCTACAATTATTTGAGAGTTCATAAAATAGATTAAATTATATCCGTAGTTATCTGTTCAAGGTGAAAAGTTAACTTAGGCTTAGTTTACAACAAATATTTAGCTCTGAAACATTGATGGTGTGACCCTTAGATATATGTTCAGAAGTAATTTTAATGCACTTCTATTTAGTCAATATTCTATTGGTTTGTCTTTATTATCGCTATAATAAAATCTCATTACTAACAATTTTCACTTTGAATTTATTATTTCTAACTCACACTATCTTTACTTAGTTCAGGTACATAAAATAATTCTGCTAATATAAATGTTCTCCTTTCATGCATAGGTTGTTTGTGTATCTTAGCTCAGGCTGCCATAACAAAATACCATAGACTGAGAGTCTTAAACGACATAAATTAATTTTCATAGTTCTGGAGTCCAGGAGTCTGAGAGATCAGGATGCTAGCATAGTGGAGCTTTGATGAGGCCCTTATTCCTAGCTTGTTCTCAAATGGCAGAGAGGAAGGGAGAATGATCTCTGAGACCTCTTATAAGGACACTAATCCCATCATGACTTCATCTAAATCGAAATACCAAAGGCCTCTTCTCCATTACATTGTATAGGGCTTCAGCATATGATTTTAGGGAGACACAGTTCTGTCCATAGTACATAGTATTATTTTATTCATTCTACAAATTTTTATCTAGTAGCTACACACCAAGAACTCTTCTATGCTTAGGCCCATTTTTTTTTTTTTTCTTCCTCTGGAATACTCCTATTTTCTAAGCACACAAGATCTTTAAGTCCTCTCTTAATGTCATTAATAAGTTCTTGGAACTGGGATTTTGAGCTAAACAATTTTACTACAGGCTAATAGATATATACAAGAGTTAATTTCCTACAGCATATTTCTGTTCACAAAAACATCACCAAACTTCTTAATAAAGGCCCAAAACACTTCTAATATTAAACACTGAAATACATTTGACCTGTAAATACATTTGAGAAAGATTAATAAAAACAAGTAAAATAATTGTTTTCCAACCTGTTTATTCTAGGTCAGGGTCATAGGTAGCCAGTGTAACTCAGAGCACAAGGCAGGAACTCATGCAAGACAGGACACCATTTCATGGAAGGGTACATCACACACACATTCACATTCATTCTTACTGAGACAATTTAGACCCATCTATTTATCTCATGTGCACATCTTTGGGATGTGAGAGGAAACCAGAGAATCTAGAGAAAACCCACATAGACAAATGTGTAAACTCCACACAGACAGTAGCCCTGGTCAGAAATTATTTTTTCCTTGTCAACTGCTATAATGTAACCATATTGAACAAAATGATTTTATTTGAGAACTTATATTTGACTAAACTGCAGCAAAGAACATTGTTAAGGAACTAGAAACCTCAAATTTTCTCTTCTCCACATTAAAAAACAAAAAAATAACACATATGTTTGCACTTATGCTTGTTTACAGTTATTTAGTGTGTACTATGAGCAGTGCATTATACTAAAAATTTAAAAATCTGTACATACTGTATTTATTAACTGTATTTACATATTTATAATTTATAAATATACTTACATAATTTATACATAGATATGTGACTTAATTATAAAGAGTTACTGAATCTGCATATGAAAATAATATTATGTAAGCTGAGTCAGGAATTAAAAACTTAATATTTTTATTTGTACTGAAGTATGAGCATATATAAAATAATAAAATAAGTTGTTCTTTGAGTAAAACAAAGTGTTCAGAAATATGTTATGTATTTTTCATGATTTATTTTACCATAATTTTTATTTGCCAAAATGGACTTACAAGTACAGTTTAGAATTTAGTTAGTATTTTTGTTTTACTTTTTGGAATTAAAACTGTTTATGTAAAATATGAATGGATTATTTCACTATAATTAATATTTTTTTAAAACTACACAGGAGACTTCTGGCCACGATGGCAAAATAAGTAGACACTGTGCTCGCCTCCTCTCAAAAATACATCCACATTATAACAAATACAGAACAACCATCAATGAATGTCGCCTGAGGCCTGGCTGAACAGAAGTCCTATAACTAAGTACATACATAAGAGACCACCTTGAGACTGGCAGGAGGGGCAGAGACATGAAACAGGCTGGTCCCAACTGCATGTGGCAGTTGAGAATCAGGAAGGATATTTAGGTTGCAGAGGTCCCCTGGAGGAGCAAGTGGTCTGGATCCACACTGAATTCCCCAGCCCATGGGTCCAGTGCTGGGAAGAGGGGTTTCCACAATGTCTATCTGTGAAAACCAGTGGAGATTGTGGCTGAGTAAGAGATAGCACAGCTGGAGTCATTGTACACATTCATTTTAGGGGCCCACAAGGAGACTTAATCACTGATAAACTCACTTGCTTTGAGCTCCAGCACTGGGGCAGTTGCTTGAAAAGTGCCAGGGATGTAGGGAGAAACTGAGTGGTCTGGCTTCAGGGCAAAGGTTGGAGGGGCAGCTTTCTCTCAGATAGAAGTGTTGGAAGAATCCATTGTTTCTTTTGTTGGTCCTTCCCCACACCTAGCTTGCAAACATGCTCCACCATATCTGAGTATCCATCAACCTG
>NW_011888838.1:708552-711457 GCF_000151845.1 Pteropus vampyrus
TGCTATAATGTAACCATATTGAACAAAATGATTTTATTTGAGAACTTATATTTGACTAAACTGCAGCAAAGAACATTGTTAAGGAACTAGAAACCTCAAATTTTCTCTTCTCCACATTAAAAAACAAAAAAATAACACATATGTTTGCACTTATGCTTGTTTACAGTTATTTAGTGTGTACTATGAGCAGTGCATTATACTAAAAATTTAAAAATCTGTACATACTGTATTTATTAACTGTATTTACATATTTATAATTTATAAATATACTTACATAATTTATACATAGATATGTGACTTAATTATAAAGAGTTACTGAATCTGCATATGAAAATAATATTATGTAAGCTGAGTCAGGAATTAAAAACTTAATATTTTTATTTGTACTGAAGTATGAGCATATATAAAATAATAAAATAAGTTGTTCTTTGAGTAAAACAAAGTGTTCAGAAATATGTTATGTATTTTTCATGATTTATTTTACCATAATTTTTATTTGCCAAAATGGACTTACAAGTACAGTTTAGAATTTAGTTAGTATTTTTGTTTTACTTTTTGGAATTAAAACTGTTTATGTAAAATATGAATGGATTATTTCACTATAATTAATATTTTTTTAAAACTACACAGGAGACTTCTGGCCACGATGGCAAAATAAGTAGACACTGTGCTCGCCTCCTCTCAAAAATACATCCACATTATAACAAATACAGAACAACCATCAATGAATGTCGCCTGAGGCCTGGCTGAACAGAAGTCCTATAACTAAGTACATACATAAGAGACCACCTTGAGACTGGCAGGAGGGGCAGAGACATGAAACAGGCTGGTCCCAACTGCATGTGGCAGTTGAGAATCAGGAAGGATATTTAGGTTGCAGAGGTCCCCTGGAGGAGCAAGTGGTCTGGATCCACACTGAATTCCCCAGCCCATGGGTCCAGTGCTGGGAAGAGGGGTTTCCACAATGTCTATCTGTGAAAACCAGTGGAGATTGTGGCTGAGTAAGAGATAGCACAGCTGGAGTCATTGTACACATTCATTTTAGGGGCCCACAAGGAGACTTAATCACTGATAAACTCACTTGCTTTGAGCTCCAGCACTGGGGCAGTTGCTTGAAAAGTGCCAGGGATGTAGGGAGAAACTGAGTGGTCTGGCTTCAGGGCAAAGGTTGGAGGGGCAGCTTTCTCTCAGATAGAAGTGTTGGAAGAATCCATTGTTTCTTTTGTTGGTCCTTCCCCACACCTAGCTTGCAAACATGCTCCACCATATCTGAGTATCCATCAACCTGTCTATCCTGCCCTGGTAATTCCCTGAGACCAACTTTCCTCCCAACTTATAGGCCTACCCAAGTACCTCCAGTGTTTTTTCCATACAAATGACCTGTCTTAGCTCATGCTGTAGACTTCCATAAAATCTCTTAAAGGTTCACAAAACTGAAACAAGTAGCATCTGGCCTCAGTGTGCCCTGTACCTCTTGCTGAGCAGCCCTAAGCCTGGCTCTAACAGCAACCAGCCTCAGTTAACAGTTTGGTCTCTTGAGACACCTCTAAGCCCAGTACAGGTGGCAGCATCTATGGATTACTTGGTGACTCCTTCCAGGTGGCCTAGGTGATGCTGAACTTGGCCTGCTTCAGAGACCCTCTCAGGAGTCTCTGGGGCCTCCATGCCTGGTGTCCATCTTTGACTAGAACCAGTTCATCGCCCAGGACTTCTCTAAGGACAACACACAGAAAGTGTAGACTGAGCAGGCACCAGAACCCTGCTAATGAGAATCCTGCTTCATAGAGTCAATCCCTCACCAGCCAAACCTCACAACAATTCAGCTTGAGCGTCATTCTCTCCTATTGATGTGCATACAGCAATGAAAATTCAACTACAGCAGGAAGGCGCACATGACTCATATAACGAACATACCTGGAATACCAGGGAAAACTGCACCACTGGGCCCTATAGCGCACCTACTAAATAAGGCCACCCTGCTAAGACCAGGAGATATGAGTCCTACCTAATACATAAAACAAACACAGGGAGGCAGACAAAATGAAGTAATACATGTTCCAAGCAAAAAAAACAGAACAAAACAAAAACAATAATAAAATAAAAACAGAACAAAGCTCTAGAAAAAGAACAAAGTAGGGACAAGCAATATACCAGATGAATAGTTCAAAACACTGGTTATAAGAATGCTCAATGAATAATCTCAGTGAGAACTTCAACAAAGAGATAGAAAACATAAAAATGGATAGAGAAAACAAAAAAGAACCATTCAGAAATAAAGAATATAATAATAGAAATGAAGACTACATTAGAGGGAATCAATGGTTGATTGTATGAAGCAAAGGATCGAATCAGTAATTTGGAAAATAAGGTAGCAGAAAACCTCCAATCAGAACAGCAACAAGAAAAAAGAATTCATTAAAAAGTGAAGAGAGTTTAAAGGGCCTCTGGGATAAAATCAAATATACCAACATTCACATCATAGGGGTACCAGAAGGAAAAGAGAGAAAGCAAGAAATTAAAACTTACTTGAAAAAAGAATGACAACAAACTTTTTTACTAGTGCAGGAAATAGACATACAAACCCAGGAAGCTCTTAGAGTCCCGAACAAGATATATCCAAAGAGGCCCATACCAAGACACATCATCATTAAAATGCGAAGGGTTAAAGACAAAGAGAGAATCTTAAAAGTAGCAAGAGAAAAGCAGTTAGTTACCTATAAGGTAATGCCCATAAAATTGTCAGCTGATTTCTAGACAGAACTTTGCAGTTCAGAAGGTACTGACACAAAATATTAAAAGTGATGAATAGCAAGAACCTACAACCAAAGGTATCATTTAGAACCTAAGGACAGATAAAGAGCTTTCCAGACAAAAAAAGGAGTTCATCACCATCAAACCAGTATAA
>NW_011888838.1:712342-714784 GCF_000151845.1 Pteropus vampyrus
TATTAAAATATAAAATAATTTTAAAAATTGAAACTATACCAGTAAAACTGAGTTTTTTAACATTTTTTTTTCTTAGAGTATAACAAGTACTAAAAATTTTAGCAGAGTAGTTACAAGCACAGGATATTTGGGAATTCAGACAATCCGGGTTTATATTCTGGCTCTAAAATTCAAAATATGACTTCTGGTATGTTACTTAATTCTCTTTTGCTCATTTTCTTCATCTTTAAAATTGGAATTATAAAAAGTCACACTTATTCACTATATTTCTTTTGCTGCTGCAAAAAAACTGCTACTAATTTGATGGCTTGAAAAAAATATTTATTTTAACATTTTAGAGGTAAGGATCTTAAATGGATCTTACTGGGCTTAAATCAAGCTATCAGCAGGGCTATGTTATTTCCAGAAGCTCTGAAAGAGAATGTTTCCTTCATTGTTTCCAGTTTCTAGGGTGCCAGGTATTCTTTGGCCTGTGGTTTTCTTTCATCTTTTAAGCCGGGAATGTCAGTTTGACTCCTTACATAATATCACTCCAGATTTGTTTTCCATCACATTCCTCTGACTCTGCCTCCATCTTACAGGTTAAAAGAACACTTATGATTGCATTAAGTTTAAATGAGAAATCTGAGATAATCTATTTATCATCTGATTAACAACCTTAATTCCATTTGCAACCTTAATTCCCTCTGGCTTTGTAACATAAAATATTTACAACTTTCTGGAGGATTAAGATGTACACATATTTGAAGGAGAGATCATTATTCTTTCTACCACATGTACATTCTATGTGCCATGCATTATTCTACATCTTTTTATTAAATAATTCATAAAATTAAAATTGTGAGTTAGGTATTTTATCTTCACAAGAACTTACATGCTTGGTACTTTTCTTCACTTTAGAGATCATTCAACTGAGCAATAACACTAATAATAACTGCCTCAGGATAATCACATTTATCATTTGGGGATGTTGTCAGGATTAAATAAAATGATATACACAAAATTCTTAAATAGTGTTTAGCATTGAGTACATTTTTAAAACTATTATATAATATTATTTTGATCTTTATCTTTCTTATTCCATGTTTCTAAGAGCACTCTTCTCAAATGGGAATACTCTATAGAAGTAAAGCATTGTCACTTCTATTCATATATAACAGATTGAAACACATTTACAACCTCTCCCTTCTTAAACCACTCTAAAAGGTAAAACATATAAAAAGCATAAGTGTATAAAGTACACAAAAATAAAGAAAATATACATAGTATGACAGCAATACTTTTACAACTGGAATTCAAGTAAGTCACAAGTGTCTTAGAAAAGCAAAGAGAATTAGACCAGAAATAGGGGAATTTTACATGTATAATAGATATATCATATCACAGTATCCTATAAAGACTGAAAAATTAGAAACACTAGATTCTTTACAGAGTATAGCTGCATTTCAACAGACATTAGCACACAAAAAAAGTAAAATTTTGCTTTAAAAATGTATAAGACATAATTTAAACCCTAGAACATTTTTACCCCACATCCACCTGCATTTACTCTGTGGAGATGCTGAGCTAGGAAGAATTTGGACATTGGGAACCTTATCTAGCTATATACCTTTTCTTAGTAGTGCTCTCATACCAGAGAGACAGTGGATGATAGCTTCTGCCTATGCCCTTCTCTGGAGAATTTCCCTTGGTTTGCCCAAAGATACCCACCAACCTCTGCCTCATGCCACCAAAGAAGGAGGGTAAAGTATTACTGATGCAAAGGTACAGAATCTTTGGTGAGATTTATGTTCCAGATCGCATGATAGGTATATGTTATGATATATTTCCAAACCCATAGAATATAGTGAAATATGATTTAAACTATGAAAATTGGATGATTATGATAGGAAATATATGGGAAATATCTGTATTTTAATGTCAGTGTTGCTGTGAATCTAAAACATCTTTAAAAAACTAAAGTATCAGTAAAAAAACTGCACACTAATTAATATCTTAGATAAAAAGTTGCTTTCATTACGCACAAAAAGGAAACTTTAAAGTGGAAATTTTGGAGAAAAAAAAAAACCCTGATATCCAAAAAGGAAAATTTAATTGAAGGAGTATTCCTTAAGGTAAAGTAGCTGATGTAATAAAATCATAAATGTATAATGATGGAAACATGATACTTATTCCTCACTCCATTTAATGTTTCAAAAGATGTTCTCAAGAGATATTTAAATTTATTTCCTGTATTAAATTAATAAATAGGTAAAATGTCATAAAGAGTTAAATGCTATGAAGCTAATCATAGAATTATCATCTCAATAGGCTTGTCAGTAAAATTCTCCATGAAAAGGTAATATTTGAGTGAAGATAAAGTAAAGACATTTAATAAAGTCAAAAGCAAACATTTATACGTTGAATAAAGTAAAATTGTAGAATGTATATAAATATATATAT
>NW_011888838.1:715424-717835 GCF_000151845.1 Pteropus vampyrus
TTTCTCTTCTCCTTCCAAAAGATTTCAGAATTTTATTTTTTAAACTTTTTCCAGCTCTATTGTGATCTAATTGAAATACGACATTGTATAAGTTTATGGTGTACAGTGTGTGATGATTTGATACATGTATATAATGTGAAACTATTACCACAATAAGATTATTAACACTCTTATCTCTTTATGTAATTACCTTTTTTTGTGTGTGTGGTAGGAACATTTAAGATCTACTCTCCTAGCAACTTTCAAGTATAAAGTTAACAACACTATATTATTACCTATAGTCACCATGCTGTATTAGATCTCCAGAAAATATTTTATAGATGGAAGTTTGTACTTTTTAACCCACATCGCCCCCTTTCTCACAACACCCATCCCACTTTAAACACCATTCCCAGTCTCTGGTTCTATTTCAGCTTTTTCACATTTCACATATAAGTGAGATTACAGGGTATTTGTCTTCCTCTGTTTGATTTATTTTACTCAGCATAATGCTTCCAAGTTCCATTGATGGTCTCACAAATGACAAGACTTCTTTCTTTTTAAAGCTGAATAATATTACATTGTGATAAATATATAGAGTCATATATATAGTCATATGTATATCATATAGTTATATATATTCACATATATTCAAGTCTTGGCAATTGGGAATAATAATGCTAAGAACATGGGGTGCAGATATCTCTTTGAGATAGTGATTTCATTTCTTTTACATATGTACCAAGAACTGCGATTGTTTGGACCATATGGTAGCTGATTTTTAATTTTTGAGGAAATTTCATACTGTTTTCCATAGTGGTTATACCTGCTTACATTCCCACCACAAAGCACAAGGATTCCTTTTTTTCCTAATCCTTGCCAACATTTGTTATCTATTTTCTTTTTGATGATATCCATTCTACCAAGTGCGAGGTGGTATCTCATGGTGATTTTGATTTGTATTTCTCTGATGATTACTGATGTTAAGCATCTTTTCATGTAGCCATTGGCCATTTTTTATGTCTTCTTGGGGGGAAAACAAAACAAAACAAAACAAACATCTATGCAGATCTTCTGCTCATTTTTTTTTTTTTTTTTTGATTATCCTGAAATTGTTGATATGAATTATTTTGGATCTCATTAAGTTTTTTCATCAGCACCATGCTGATTGAGAAGGGAACATTTCAGTGGTGAGACACACAGTTGAAAGAACACATGAGAGGCCAAAATGAGAATGAAACGATAGGCACTATATTGTGGAGATAGTACTTCTATTGCAGGGAGTACGCTTCTATTTGGGGAATACGCTTCTGCTTCAGTGGACCACATGGGTTCCACATATATCAGAGTACAATAGTGGCATTCTGCCACACATGTGTGATACAATAAGCTGAATTATGTTTACATATGTTAGGCACACTAAATCCTGGGTCCTATTCCCAGCTGTGAGCTTAGATCACAGCCAGACCTGGGAGTGGCCTGGCCTGTGACCCACAATTATTATATTAGTAGTAGTAGTAGTATTGCTATTGAATTGTATGAATTCCTTATATATTTTAAATATTATCCTTTTAAAAATCAGGTAGCTTGCAAATACTTTCCCTCAATCTGTAGGCTGCACTTTTCATTTTGTTTATTGTTTCTTTTGCTGTGCAGAGCATTTTAGTTTGATGTAGCCCCACTTGTTTATGTTTGTTTTTGTTTCTTGCTCTACGAGTAATATCCAAAAAAATCATTTGCATAGAGCCATGTCTAGGAGATTTTCTCTATGTTTTCTCTAGCTGTTCTACCATTTTAGGTCTTACATTTAAGTCTTCAATTCATTTTGAGTTAATTTTTGTAAATGGTACAAGATGGGAATCCAATTTTATTTTTTGCATGGAAATAGTCACTTTGCCAGCACCATCTATTGAAGAGACTATGTTCTCATTAAGTACTCTTGGTTCCCTTGTCAAATTAGAGGCATATATATACACGGATTTATTTTTTTATCTCAGTTGTGTTCTACTGGTCTATATGTCTGTTTTTATGACAGTACCATAATGCACTGATTACTATAGCTTTGTAATATAGTTTGAAATCAGAAAATGTGTTGCATCTAGCTTTGCCCTTTCTCAGGATCACTTTGGTAATCTAGAGCTTTTGGGCAGTTCTATATAAATTTTAGTATTATTTATTTCTATTTCTGTAAAAAATGCCATTGGAATTTTGAGAAGGAGTGCATCGAATCCATAGATGGCTTGGGGTAGTAGACATTTTAAAAATACTAATTCTTCAAATCCATGAACATGAGATATTTTTCCATTTATTTATGTCTTCAATTTCTTTAATCATGCTTTATAATGTATAGGACTTTTACCTCTTTGGTGAAATTTATTCCTAAGTATGTTGTTGTTTTTGATGCTGTTATAAGCAGGGTTTTTTTTTTTTTT
>NW_011888838.1:719340-728348 GCF_000151845.1 Pteropus vampyrus
TTTTTTGTGTTTTGTTTTGATTTTTAGAAAAGTTTCCTCCCTCTAGAATTTTCTGTTTGAAAACTTAATATATTTGATATGTGGGATAAGAGAAAAAGAAAATGCCTTAAGTCCCTAAATATATCGAATTACCTCTCGGATTACTGTTTTCTTCATCTGCCCTATCAAAATATACTTTTTGTTGATCAAATTACATAAAGATTATAAAAATTGTAGTCTCAATTATACCATTTGATGTTCCTATATTGTTAATCCATGTTTAGTTGCTAAATTGAGTTTTAAAATTTCAAAAATAAATCGACGAAACTATAATAAAATTTTATTTCATTGAATATATTAGTCTTTATTGTTGTCACTTACAGAGGATGCTCTCTGGAATGAGGATCAGTTAACTTTCTTGGTCCTAACCTCTTCAACAAAGTTTCTTTTCCCCTCAGTAGTGCTCAATGAATATTACTATCACAAAGTTCAAAAGGAGATAGGCTTCCTGTCTATTCTTTTCCAAAAATGAAGAAATAATGTAAAGGAATTAATGAATGAAAGGAAGTACCCTTGTAATATATTAGAGCTGGACTATATCTCAGTAACAGAAAAAAGTTTAGTGTTGAAAGGTTTGGAAGAAAAGTGAAGCAATTTGCTGAGACTGGTATATATTCAGCAAGTCTGACTTTTACATATTAGTTTGGTAATTAGTATTATTTGGCCATGAGGGAGTAACCCCCATTCCTTCTCTCAAACCCCCTTGCATGAAAGGCACACCATCATGAAAACCATAACCGAAAAAGCACTGCCATAGTAAGTACTCAAATTAAATCTTGGAGTGAGGAAGGAGAGGAGAGAGAAGAAAGAAAGAGAAGAGTACAGGAGAGAAAGAGAGGGAGAGGGAGAGGGAGAGGGAGGGGGAGAGGGAGAGGGAGAAGGAGATTCTTTTTCTTGCATCATTTGTGCATTCTGAGCTTAATTTCAACTTGTACTTAACTCTACTTCTCTGCATGGCTATGGCCTATTCATCTAGAACCACTTTGTCAAACCACTTTGTAATACTTTACAGACTGCATTATTTTCCCTAGGCTATTCATGCAGCTCAAATGAATTAGGCCACCTTTTGAATGAGAATTCAAAAAAAGTAAAAGATCTCAAATAATTGGAAATTTAAAAATGAAATATTTGAAGTAGCACCGATTACCTGGTCCACTTGCCATTAATGACCTAAAATGGAAACAAAATATCCATGTTGTACTAACTCAAAAATCTTTAATCATGCAACTCAGCTTGCCCTGTAAAATTTATGTAAGTTGTGAGTCATAGAAATATATGATTCACACCTAAATTATGTAGTAAAAACAATAATAGACTGTAAGGTTGAAATTAGATTTTTCATGTGATGTGATCCAGTTCTCCAACATAAAAGCAGCTTCTGAGGTACAAAGTAAAATTCAGGTCAATCTTAATTTATTTGAACCTTTGGCTTTTACCATGCTTAAACTGTTTAACAATTTTGTCCTTCAGAAACAGCAGAATTAGTTAAGTAAAACTTTCAAATTTCATTTAATTGTTGATACTATTTGGATTTATAATCTCTAAACTTTTCACCTTTATTTGTTGTTCGAGACAACCTGCAATCAGTGACAAACTTTGTGATTACTCTATTTTGTCCCCAGATGTTATGCACTGTGAGACTTTTTGATCAATCTTTCTTCAGTCTGACTAGAATTGGCCTTATTGGTGAAACTTCATTAAATACATAAAAAAAAAAATTGCATATTTGCAAAACAGTGTATTCAGTTTTTTCTTGTATATATTATCAGTGTTATTAGATTCCATATTCGGGAAGATGGTTGTACAAGTTAATTATTCTTTTCCAAAAGATATGAACTTATTTTGGATTACAGATATTTCAAAGTTATTACTTACCTTGTTTGTTTAAGGACAGCTTAAAAACAAATACATTTATATTCTTTCTCAAACAAACAGTAAGTTAGTAAAGCTTTTTCTATAGCTGTCAGTGGTGCTGGTTTTGCATCCAAAAAATTATTCTTAATGTTTATGTATTTGTAAACTTTGTTAATTTAGAAGATATATTTACTTGCTGGAGATTAGTTACTTAATTCAAGAAAGATAAATATATAAACACAGGAAGAATGGAGGAAGATTAGCTCAGCTCATTGAATTTCTGTGAAATATTAGTAAAAAAATGATACTTCTAAAAATTTTTTTCATGTAAAAATAGAGAATATGTAGCCAAGCATAGATTTTTGTGGACACGTAGGAATAAAATGGGAAGTTGATGGGAGTATTTGTAATTGGCTGTATTTCATGGCTTTTCTATAAATAGAAATATATCTTTATTTTCTGTTTACTGACATTTAAATCTGGTTGAAAACTCTTATGGCCTTATGATCATAGAGACACCACTTACCACTAGGAACTGTCTTAGAATTTTGAATTTCTTTTTTCTCTTTAACTTCTTCTATTTTGAAAATTCTCATACAAGCTGGCAAAGGAATAATGATATATTTTCAACTCTAATAGACTTGTTTTTCCACTGTTGGATTTCTCTATAATTTTTGTTCGCTTGCTTGTGCTTTTGTTAAGAAGAAGACAGGGTGGTTTAGACAACGTGTGAATGACTGTTAGAAAAAGACATCTAAGGCAATTCATGGATTCTCTTCTAGGCTATGAATTTACTTACTCGTTTTTTTTTTTTTTTTTGAGACTCCGTAGGCCTTTTTTTTTTTTTTTTTTTTTAATGGAGGAGGAAAAATAATGATTACATAGCCACATTAGTGTAAGTTGAGTTACCTTGGCCTTTAAAATCAATAATATAGTTTAAAATATGTGTTTATGGATATTTTTGGTCAAAGGAAAGAATGGGTTTATTACTGTTCTTTCTCGGTGATTGGCAATAATGCTGTAGAGATTCCATTATTTAATTTCACCTGAGGAATGTGGGTGCTTTCTGAATACTAACAGTTTTGCTTGTCAAGAAGAAACAATAGATTTTTGAAAAATAAAAGACATGCCTGTTTATTACATTATTTTTTTAATAGTAGGTCAAAGTATTAAAGCAAATCAATGAAAAGAAGTACTTTAAAGATTAATTCTAATTGGAAGAATGAGTGCCACCACAGGATGGCTGTGGAGAATTAAACCATTCTCCTTACTGCACACATATTTCAGCTGTGAGTATTAAGTGTCCTGCATTGACTTGACTATCCTAGGTATATCTAAATAGAGTATTAACCAGATCTCAGCCTTAAAGATCTTAGTCACAATCAGTATGTGATACTACCGCAAGGCACTTTTTACATTGCTATTTTCATTTACTCAGATATAACTTTCTAGTAGTATAAAATATAATTCATAGATTTAGAAGTTTTTGAAGATTGAATCAAATGGTTGATTGCATCTCTTATTGATACAGCATCAATTACTTAAAAGAATGAATTATAAGGAAAATAATACATTTTGAATATTTTGGAGAAATTACTAATGTGGTTTTGTATCTTAAAAGTACCTGTTAAGAAAATAGGTTTGTACTTTCTCTCCTAATTTTAGGTCAATAAGAAGGTTGTTGCTCTTTGCCTGCAATGGGTTGGGGGGAGGGGAAGTTAAATAGTACATGGAGAGAAAGCATACTTTTCAATGATTTATATAAATAAAACTCACTAATAATGATTTTAATAAAATTCATATCTAGCTGAATAATAGTAGCAATGAAGTGAACTCAGCCATTCCTTAACTTTGTCAGCTCAATGATGAGTTAATATTATGATCAATGGGATCATGGCAATATTAGATGCAGGCAACTTCTTACTTTAGTTCTGCTTTTAACAACAGTAACATTCAGCAATGAATTTACATGTAAAGCTTTTTAATGTCAAATTTTAATTTAATAAAATCAGCACTTTTTTTGCATTTACAGGATGCAGTGTAATTGTCGGTTGGGAAGAAGTTGAGAAGATAGTTCCAATATCAAACTTCAGACTAGTATTTATTATTTTAATGGAAACAAATTGCTCTTTTTCTCTCTTGCATCAGGCTTTCTAAAATTTTACTTTTCATTCAAAATTCCACCTGGGACAAAGGATCTCAAAGTGATTTTCAAATTGTTGAAACCAAATATGATTTTCCTTCACTAAACTTGTTTCCTATAACAATATGTCAAAATGAAACATTAAGCAATAAAAACAATAGACACAAAAAAAGTCTTGTTTGATAGGGTCAATATTATCATCTAAGTACCTACATTAGACAGCACTAATAATTCAAATTAAAAATAATTTGTTTAATTAAAAATGTAAAATTTTTACATTAATGAAACAAGAGGCTAATTACTCAAAAACTTTCAGATTAAGTAAATGATTTAAGCATTTCATCTACAAATGCACAGCAAACACTACCAATTATTAAAATGCTTTTTATGTATAGATTCCAGGTCGACATGTCCAAAATCAATTTAAAATCTTTCTTCTCAACTCATTCATCTTCCTATATTTCCATTTTGAATAAACCATTTGTATTTTACTTAACCCACAAATTCAGGAGACTCCAAGTCCTCCCTCTCTTCTCATTTATCACATCTCATTGGTCCTTGAATCCTATTGATTTTACTATGTTAATATTAGTTTCTCTAAATATAAACCCCTGCCTAACTACCAATGACTTAAGTCAAATTTTCATCTCTCATCTGAACCACAGTATGCTCCATTCTTGTCCTTCATCCATGGTGGCTCACGCCAGGTGGTCCTGGGCAGGACACAGGCTGAGGCTAAACTTTGCCTGCGGTGGGGCCTTTCCTAGGAGACCCTGGCTTGTAAGACCAGTGGCCAGCTTTGGTTTGAAGTCAGAGCACCAACAAAGGTGGCATTTGAGGACAACACACGCAAAGGGTAGAATGGGCAGGCACCATAGCTATGCTCTATAGGGACAGGCTGTGTATAGCATCTTCTCTACAGTAGTCACTGGCCATTCCTCTCAACTAATTAGCCTGAGGGTCAATCTCTTGCACAGATGTGCAAACAGAAACCAAGCTCAACCACAACAGGAACACACATATAACACATACAAGGGGCATACCTGAAGCACCTGTGTGTATTTTTCTATGTTTGTATGGATATACCTCAGCATAACTTGTAGTTCTCATAATATAGAAAAAATTAAGCTAAACTTTAGGAGTATTTCAAAAATGAATTCAGTCCCATATTATACAGATGATTACATAAATATTGAAAATCTTACTAATAGATTATACTGTCTTCTAAACTTATGTTTACAGAGATATTTACTTATATATAAGATCAAATGTTATATTAATACATACATAGATCATAAAGAAGATAGGGCTCTCAACAATAAGACTTTAAATCTGTAGAATAAACCATAAATATAAATAAGGATTAACAATAATAAATATGCACATTAAATAGTAATTTTTAAAAATAAAATCAAATCTTATTTTGGTGATTTTCTAAAAGTGAGACACAGAAACCAAAGGTATAGCAAATATAGAAGATACACTTTGTACTAGAAGATAAGAGTAGTGTAGAAGTACAAATAAAAAAACATATTCAGAGATAATTTCATTAATAAATGGACCAAGGCACTGAAGTATGGGGCAATGTATAACAAATGCTGAAGAGACAGTAACTTGAATGGAATAAGAACTGCTATTGTGACACTATAACTGCTCTACCTAAAACAGCAGTAAGCACTATTCTACTGTAAAGGATTTTCCTAAAAAGCTGCTGAAAGAGTCCTTGTGATTCTATACTTTTAAAGGAACCTAAAAATATTAGTTAGTGAGTAAAAAAAACACATCTGCATCCTTTGAGAATTATAAAAATACAATTTACATTGATGCTAAGATGCGTGATAAATCTATAGTTTCTCTTAGGGTAGTGTTTGCTTCAATTGATTATAGTTTTAAAGATGACTGATGATTATAAATAGTATCAAATTACTTAATGATATAGAACATGTTTAATTAACAAATTCCATATCAATTACATTTGGATATACTGAACACACAGTAAAATGTAAACATTTTAAATTTACAATTTGATGTGTTTTGACAAATGTACATACTCATGTTATACCCATCATAACTAAGATATAAATGTACTCACCACCCAAAAATATTTTCTTATGCTCCCTTAGAGATAATTTTCACCAAACTTGTCCCAGCCAACACTTCTCTTTATGTCACATTATATTAATTTTGTCTATTCTAGAATTTCATGTAAATAAAATTATAAAATAGGTACTTCTTATGTCTAGCTTCTTGCACTCAAAAAATGATCTTGAAATTCAGTTATATTGTTTTGTATGTTAATGCTTTATAACTTTTATTACTGAGTAGTATTCCACTGTATGAATACACATTTATTGAGTGCAATATCTATTTATGATCCTGTCATCTGTTGATGGACATTAGTTGTAGTTCCAGTTCAGGACAATTGTGAATAAGCATCTGTTAGCATTAACATCAAAGTGTTTATATAAACATAATCTTTCATTTGCCTTGAATATATAGGTAGGAGTGAAATTGTTGGGTTATTAAAACGAATAAGAGCTGGTCAAACTGTTTTCTAAAATGATTCTAACATTTATGTTCTCACCAGCAATATATCAGAGTTTCAGTTCTACATTTCCTCTCAACATTTAGTAATGACATTCATTTTAATTATATCATTCCGTTTAGAAGATACACTTAAAGTTTAAATTTGGATTATATTTTTTAAATGAAGTACAATTTAGCTATTTTTCTTTTTCTTTAATGGTTATTGCTCTCTGTGTCCTGAATTAGAAACCCTTGCTTTTTATAAGGTCATAAATATTTTCTTTCATTTTTATCTAAACATTTTCTAGTTTCACCTTTTACATTTAGGTTTATGATACATACAAGATAACATCAGTGCATGTGTTGGCAAGACTTGAAGTTCATTTTTTTCATATAGACATGCAGTTGTTGCAGAATTATTTATTAAAAAATACTATTCTTTATTTAATTTCTTTAGAACTTTTGTCAAAAGTCATTTAATCACATATGTGTAAGTCAATTTTAGACTCTATTGTGTTCCACTGATATCTATGTTTATCCTAACATCAGTACCATGTTGTCTTCATTAATGTAACTTTGTAATAAGTATTGAAACCAGGTAGTTTATGTTTTAAAACTTGATTCTCCTTCTTCAAAATTATGCTGCATTCAAAATACTTTGCATTTCAACATGAATTTTAGCATCAATGTCTCAGTTTCCTAAAAAAGGTGCTTTGTGATACTTTGATTGGAATGACATGATAAACCAACTTGGATAGAACTGTGGTCATATATTGTTAAGTACTTTTTTGCATTTATTGACTAAATATATAATTTTTTTAATTCAATGAATATAGTGAATTATGCACATTATTTTTAGAATGTTAAGCTAACTTTAAATTCCAGAGTAAGGCTTACTTGGTCAGGGTATATTACATGCTATGATAGATTGCTGGATTCTATTTCTGAATATTTTTTTAGAAGTTCATTATCTAGGATCATGAGAAATATAAGCCTATATTTTTGTTTCCTTATAGGTATTTTTAGAATTTATTTAATATCAAGATTACCTCACAAAATGACTTGAAGACTTTTTTCTACCTGTTTTGTGAGTTCGTCTAGAATTAATAATATTTATTCTTTAAATATTTGATAAATTCACCAGTAAGGGTTTGTTTGTGGTGATTTTTTTTTAATTAAAAATTGAATTCCATATACATGGCAATTTTATTTGTATATATGCATAAAAATATACAATTATATACACAAATATGTGGCATGTGTATGTGTATATATGTATATATATGTATATGACATCTATTATAACATATATTTGTTATTTCTATTTGAATCAGCTTGATACAATGAGATTTTTCTATAAATTTTTTAATTTTTTGCTTTAATATATATTAAAATATATTTTAAAGCTATAGCAACTATACAGCACAGTAAGCCAGCATTGATAGCTCATAACTGATTTAAAACCAACTTTAAACTTTAAAATCAACTTAAACCAACCTTACTGTGGATATAAAAGCAACATGAAATAAAAAGCATTATAAATCAATAAGAAAGGATTGAGAATAAATGTTGAGAAAACTGACAATTTGGAAGCCAATCATTTTAGATATTTACCTTTTTCTCAATTAAATTTCAGAAAAATTATAGCAATAAATATAAACACCTAACAAGGAAAAAAATAAGTAATTTTTTTTTAGTTTTTAAATATATTTGTTTATTTTTGTTTTTATGAATAAAAATAATGCATTTGAAAATAACACAGTCACGTGTTTTTTTAAAAAACAAATAATACAGAAAAGGATAAAAAGCAAAACTCTTCTCTACCGTCTGATCCCTAGATTTCCAATCTCTCTCCAAAGGTTGCAACTGTGAATACATTCTCACAAATGGGTTCAGAAACAGAAAAAAATGCATGCACATTATTTTTAAAATTTTACACAAATAGTTTCACACTGTTCTGCACTGTGCTTTTTCTACTAAACAATGTATCTAGGAGATAGTTCTGTATTTTAATGGCTACAGTCTTTGGATACATAATTATTTTCTAACCCCTATTTATGAGATATTGTGGGTGTTTCCATGAGTTTCTTTTCTTTTTTTTTCCCAGATTCCACATATAAGTGAGATTATATAGTATTTGTTTTTCTCTATCTGACTTATTTCACTAACATAATGCCTTCAATGTCTATCCATATTGTTGCAAATAGCAAGGTTTTCTTTTTTATGGCTGAAAAATTACCACTGTTGCAGAGATAGGAGATAGATGATGATAAATGACAAATAGATAATAGATAGATGATAGATAGATAGATAGATGATAGATAGATAGATAGATAGATAGATAGATAGATAGATAGATAGATAATAGATAGATAGATAGATAGATGATAGATAGATATAACATTTTCTTTATTCATTCCTCCATCAATGAATACTTAGGTTGCTT
>NW_011888838.1:728897-733026 GCF_000151845.1 Pteropus vampyrus
GTTTTTCCCTCTGGTCAATAAGCTATCTGTAAATATTATTTGATCATTACTTGAGCATTTTAGGTTATTTAATTCTTTAGTGGACAGAGAATATAAACTATTTGATTTTGATTCATTGAAATTTATTGAGTTTTCTTATGGCCTACCATATGGTCTATATAGATTAATGCTTCATGTACATTTAAAGTCTGTCTATTTGAGACAGGAATAGCGATTTTCAATTATAATTGTGGATCTGCCTATGTCTCCTTTCAGTTCTAACAGAAAGTGGTTTATATGTTTGACATTCTTAAGAGGTACATGCATATTTAAGTATATTTTATCTTATTGATGAATTATCACTTTTATAATCAAAATATCCCTCTTTAGAAATATGTTTCTCCTGAAGAATACATTGTCTGATATTAATATAGCCCCTCCAGTCTTCTTAGGATCATTTTTAACATCTTATCCTTTTTTCATATCTTTATTTTTATCTAGCTATTAATATTTAATGCATGTTTCCTCTAGATAGCATTTTGCTAGGTCTTGCTTTTGTATCCAGTTTAACAATCTGGCTTGTATTTGGAATGTTTAGACAACTTAAATGTAATTTAATTATCTCCAGGTTTTGGTTCAAGTCTACATTTTGTTATTTATATTCTATTTTCCCCATCTATTCTTTTCTTTTTTAAACATCGTTTGGAGAAATTTTAGTATTCAATTTAGAACTATTTATTATTTATATCTTTTATTTTTATAGTGATTTTCTTCAAGCAATTTGCAAGATGCATTTTTTAACTTAATGGAGTCTATTTTAATGTTGCTATACGCTTATACCAGTTTGTTCCTCCTATCCTCTGTTGCCGCTTGTACATATGTCATAAATTATATAATATATTATTTTAGTTTTCTTTAGTCAATTACCACTTAAAAATTCCTCATATATTTAGCATATTTAGTACTTTTGATTACTTTGTGTATATTCAATTTTTTACGTGTATCATTTTCAATTCATCTAGAGAACTATATTATTTCTTATAGTGCAAGTTGGCTGATAAAATTTTTTCAGCTTTTTTGTCCTAAAAATATTTTAATTTTACCTCTTTTTTTGCAGATTCATTGCCTGAATATAGGAATACAGGTTAATTGGTGTTTGTTTCTGCACTTTAAGGATACAATCTGTTTTATTCTGTCTTGCAGTCTTTCTGAGAAGTCTGAGGAAGTTTTTATTTTTTATCTCAAGGATTATATAAATCTATCTGTAAGTGCATTTAAGATTTTCTCTACCTGTGGTTTTTCAATATTAAAAAATGTTGTGTCATGCTGTTTATCCTGTTTGAGTTTCATTGAGCTTCTTAGGTTGTTAATTTATTGTTCTTATTAACTGCATTATTTAAGTTGTTTTTGTTGCTGTTTTCTGCTTTCTCTTTCTTCTCTTCTTCTAGGTCTCCAATTACACAATTATTCCATTTGCTACTTGACTTTTTTCTCCCATGAGACTGAGGATGTTTCATTTACTCATATTTTTTTCTTTGAACCTCAGTTTGGGTTGTTTTGTATTGCTATATTTTCAAGTTCACTCATCTTATCATATGCATTATTTAATATGCTATGAAGCTATAAAATTTTATTTCTTCATATATTTGAAAAGACCCAAACCCCACAAAATATACTTGCATAAGCTTTTATTTAAAGACAAAGAATATGGTACAGCAAGAGAGAGCATAGGCATGCACTGGAGAACTAAAAGACATCAATATATATGCACCCACGGGTTGACCTGAAACAGACTAGACTGTACACAGCTTGAGACAGTATCTATGACAGCAATCTTGGCTTTGGAAGAGCTCAAAGGAAAAACTTGCAGAAGGTGAATTTATGTTCCCTTGGCCAGTCTTTCTAAGATGACTGGACTATATTAATAATGTTTTGTGTTTTTTTTTTAATTTTCTATATTTTATGATATTTTTATATCTTTGGGGTAGGGAAAGTTTGACTTGCTGATTGAGAAGAGACTACTCCTCCCAGAGTAGCTTAGTGCCAAGACAATATTTACCCTGTGAACATTCCTTTTGTATGCAAATGTTATGCAAAATGGTTTCTGGTGCTTGATCTAACCTATGCCATCTTAAGAAGCAAGTAACAGCTAGTTCATACCCCTAATGGGTGGGCTCATATCACGTAAAGTAATGTTCTTACAAAGATAAGTAAGTCCTTAAAGTTGTTTACTGCTTTGGAATATACAGCTCTTAATAAGCATATGCTACTTGGCTATAAGCCAGTTGGATTCCTGGAGGTTGCATATGTCAAGCCCCTATCACCTATTGGGTACAGAGAACCACTGTCTGGCTTCCATCCAAGACTGTTTCTGTCTATAAGTTTCCCTAATAAACTCTCTTTAATTTTGTAGTTGTCAGCCTCTTTCTTCAGTCTCTCAGCTCTTTCCTCCTTTGGAGATCAGTTCCACTATATTTCAGAAAATTTTCCCAACAGAAAATTTACCAATCCCAAGACTATATCCCTTAGTCATCTTCTTTATCTAACTGTCACACACTAAGCCAATATTCCCTTGGCCTAAATCAACCCCAAACCAGGTACCAGACTACTAGAGACCACTGCTATAGCTCAGACCCCACAGATATTATTTGAGCTAGTCAATCCTTTGTTGTTTTCCTCCACTGCTCTGCTTTACCTTTCCCATAGAAAACACAATAATGAAGGTCTAGGCCATACTTTCCCCCTGTTCCTTTTGCTTCATGATCAAATCTTGTGCTTCCCCATGTGGCTCTGCATGGCATGGTACATTCCCTTCTCTTGAGAACTATAAGCAGTAAATTCTTCTTTCAATGACATTGACCTCTCTGTGTTGCCACTCAGTCACCCCCATAAATTTAAATCCCATGAGTACAATTGGACATGGGCCAGTTTTAAACCATCAGTAAAGAAACTGACTTCTGGGACTGCCAGGAGACTTTGTGACTTTAAGCGGCGCATCATAAATTCTAGTGTCCTTAACTTGGACAAGAATTAATAACCAGACACATAAACATGCCCAGAGGTAAAGATAGAGCTTTTCCTATTCAGATATTCAACAGCATCCCTTCAATTCAAGCTCTGATCAAGAGTTTGTCATTATAATTTGCTCATCATTATTCCTTTTCTGGTATCTTTTACAAAATTTGTAGAACATAAGAAACAAAAGGCTACTTGTGAAAACAGTAATCATTTGTGTCAACAAATGATGTGTACATATTGTTTTAAAGAAACATTTTAGTTTATCAGTACAAACTTTTTCATAATCATGGAAAAGCTTGACAATTCTTTATTATGACTTTTGAACTTTATGAAAGGTATCAATAGATTAATTCAATAGATAACAGTCAATAGATAACTGTTATCAATAGATAAAAGTTAATTATTAACTAAATCTAGTCCTTCTATTGGCTTCTATTGAAATAACTTTGTGTGGAGATTTTAATTCTCCAATATATTTGAGCCTCAATATTAGTATTATCAAAATCAAATTTATACTATTAGTTACAACAGCATTACACCAAAAAGCAGTTAAAATATCAATTATACTGAGACATACCAAAATAAGTCAGAGTTAAATTTAGATTTTCTGTGCTTTCTTTCTCTCATTTGAGCCTTCCATACTTAAACCAATGTCTTCACTTCAAACTCTCTGAATTTCTCATTTTAGTATTATATCAGAATTAATCTTTGCTATTTCAGGTAAAAGTCATACTTTTTTCCCACTTAAACATGTTGTTTATGGAATCACATGTCCCATTTTACCAGATAGGATTCTTGATAACATTAAATGCCCAATGGAAACATTTTACTATTGGAGACACCTATGGTTAAATGGACACTGGGAGACATTTCTTTTCTTTTCTTTTTTTTTTTTTTTTTACCGGTAATATAAAGAGGTTAAATAACTTGAGGAAATCTCTCGAAACATTTTCTTAACTCATTTTTAAAATCTATTTGTTGTTCTAGTCTCTGAGAGATGAATGTCAAAATTTTAACTTTCTGAATTTTGGTAAGAAACATGGCAGAATCAGAGATGTCCCCACATCTCTCCCCTTGAAACAACAATAAGCTGAACATCTAAAACTTAACAAAAAACACCCAAACTGCACAT
>NW_011888838.1:735601-738155 GCF_000151845.1 Pteropus vampyrus
AAACAGTAACATAAGGACAAGGAAGTAATGGAAACACCGAGCTAGAAACTAGAAAGCAGAAGATAAAATGCCTATAAAAAGACCTCATATTTCAATAATCGCTGTAAATGTTAATGGGCTGAACTCACCAATAAAAAGGCACAGTGTTGCAGGATGGATCAAAAAATAAAACCTAACCTTATTCTGCATTTAAGAGACACATCCTAGCTCCAAAGACAACTAGAGACTCAAAACGAAAGGATGAAAAATATTTCAAGCAAATGGCATTCACAGAAAAGTGGGAGTAGCGATACTCCCACTTTTATCAGACAAAATAGACTTCAAAATAAAAAAGGTAAAGAAAGATAATGAGAGATACTTCATAATAATAAAGGAAATCATGCATCAAGAAGACATAACACATGCTACTGAAGAATAACTGGGTCAGAGAAGAAATAAAAAGAGAGATCAAAAGGTACATAGAAATTAATGATAATGATAGTACAAGGCAATTGCGGTAATAAGAGGAAAGTTCATATCATTGCAAGCCTATCTCTAAAAACAAGAATGAGCCCAAATAAACAATCTAACACTTCATCTTCAAAAACTAGAAAAGGAAAAACAAATGTAGCCTACAGTCAGCAGAAGGAAATAAATAATCAAAATTAGAATGGAAAATAAATGAAATTGAAAACAAACAAAAAAATAGAAAAAATAAATGTAACAAAAAGCTGGTTCTTTGAGAAAGTAAACACAATTGACAAACCCCTGACTAAACTCACTAAAGAAAAAAGAGAAAGGACACAAATAAACAAAATCAGGGATGAAAGAGGAGAAATTATGACAGACATTGCAGAAATACAAAGGATCCTACAGGAATACTATGAAAAAGTATATAACGCCAAATTTAATGACCTAGATGAAATGGACCAGTACTTAGAAAAATACAACCTTCCTAGACTGAATCAAGAACTGGAAAATCAAAATAGACCAATCAGCAGTAAGGAAATGGAAACAATTATCCATTGTTTAGTAGAAAACAATCCTACCAAAAAGTAAAAGTCCAGGACCAGATGACTTCACTGTTATTCAATATAATATTGGCAATCCTAGAGAGTGCAATCAAGCAAGAGAAAGATATGAAAGGCATCCAAATAAAAAACAAAGAAGTCAAACTGTCACTATTTGTGAATGACATGATTCTTTATATAGAAAACTCTAAAGACTCACAAGAACACTACTAGAAACAATAAACAAATACAGTAAAGTTTCTGGATACAAAATCAATGCTCAAAAACCTATAGCGTTCTTATACTCTGATAATGAAGTGTCAGAAAAATAAGTGAAACGAATAATTCCTTTTGCAATTGCAATGACAACAAAAAATACCTAGAAATAAATCTAAGGAAACATGTGAAGGACATGTACATTGAAAATTACAAGACCCTATTAAAAGGAATCAAAGAAGATACAAAGAAATGGAAAGATATTCCATATTCTTGGACTGGAAGAATCAACGAAGTTAAAATGACCTTATTACCTAAATCATTATACAGATTTAATGCAATCCCTATCAAAATCTCATCAGCATTTTTTAAAGAAATAGAAGAAAATATCATCAGATTTGTATAGAAGCACCAAAGGTCCTGGATTTTCAAAGCCATCCTGAGAAAAAAGAATGAGACTGGAGACATCACTCTGCCCGACTTCAAATTATATTACAAAGCGACAGAAATCGAAACGGCATGGCATTGGCAGCAAAACAGACACATGGACCAGTGGCACAGAGTCGAGATTGCAGAGGTAAACCCATGTTTATATGGGCAAATAATTTTTGACAAGAGAGTTAAAAACATACAGCGGAGAAAGGAAAGCCTCTTCAATAAATGGTGCTGGGGAAACTGGAAAGCCACCTGTAAAAGAATGAAACTAGACTGCTGTCTATCATCACACATCAAAATTAACTCAAAATGGATTAAGGACCTGAATATAAGACCTAAAGCAATAAAATGCATAGAAGAAAACGTAGGAACTAAACTCAGGGACTTTGGACTTAAAGAGGATTTTATGAATTTGACCTCAAAGGCAAGGGAAGTAAGAGCTAAAATAACTGAAAAGGACTATATTAAACTAAAAAGCTTCTGCATAGCAAAATAATCGTCAACAAAGTAAAGAGACAACCATCAGAATGGGAAAATATATTTGCAAGTAATACTTCTGATAAGGGCCTAATATCTAAAATATACAAAGAGCTCATACAACTCAATAACAACAGAAAAACAAATGATCCAATCAAAAAATGGGCAGAGGTCCTGAAAAGACCCTTTACCCTAGAGGACATACAGATGGCCAACAAATATATGAAAAGATGTTCAACATTGCTAGCTATTAGGGATATGGAAATCAAAACCACAGTGAGATACCATCTCATACATGTTAGAATAGCTATAATCTATAGGACAAGCAATAACAAATATTGGAGAGGATATGGAGAATAAGGAACCTTCATACACTGCTGATGGGACTGCAAATTGGTACAGCCACTATGGAAAACAGTATGGAGGTTCCTCAAAAA
>NW_011888838.1:738205-749053 GCF_000151845.1 Pteropus vampyrus
AACTGGAAAGCCACCTGTAAAAGAATGAAACTAGACTGCTGTCTATCATCACACATCAAAATTAACTCAAAATGGATTAAGGACCTGAATATAAGACCTAAAGCAATAAAATGCATAGAAGAAAACGTAGGAACTAAACTCAGGGACTTTGGACTTAAAGAGGATTTTATGAATTTGACCTCAAAGGCAAGGGAAGTAAGAGCTAAAATAACTGAAAAGGACTACATTAAACTAAAAAGCTTCTGCACAGCAAAATAATCATCAACAAAGTAAAGAGACAACCATCAGAATGGGAAAATATATTTGCAAGTAATACTTCTGATAAGGGCCTAATATCTAAAATATACAAAGAGCTCATTCAACTCAATAACAACAGAAAAACAAGTGATCCAATCAAAAAATGGGCAGAGGTCCTGAAAAGACCCTTTACCCTAGAGGACATACAGATGGCCAACAAATATATGAAAAGATGTTCAACATTGCTAGCTATTAGGGATATGGAAATCAAAACCACAGTGAGATACCATCTCATACATGTTAGAATAGCTATAATCTATAGGACAAGCAATAACAAATATTGGAGAGGATATGGAGAATAAGGAACCTTCATACACTGCTGATGGGACTGCAAATTGGTACAGCCACTATGGAAAACAGTATGGAGGTTCCTCAAAAAACTAAGAATTGATCTACCTTATGATCCTGTAATCTCCCTACTGGGTATTTATTCCAAAGACTTGAAAATCCATATCCAAAAAGATATTTGCACACCGATGTTCATAGCAGCATTATTCACTGTGGCCAGGACATGGAAGCAACCAAAGTGTCCTACGATAGATGATTGGCTAAAGAAGCAGTGGTACATATTACTCAGTCATAAGAAGAGATGAAATACTGCCATTTGTGACAACATGGATGGATCTTGAGATAATCATGCTAAGCGAAATAATACAGACAGAAAACGTTGAAAATCGCATGATTTCACTTATAAGTGAGGTTACCAAAGTGTAGGCGGGAGAGGGGAGGTAGATGGGTAAAAGGAGATAAATATGTGGTGGCAAAAAGAAATCTAACTATGGGAGGTGAACACACAATGTAAATATATAAATGCCTTACTGTTATAAATGTACAGCTGAAACTTATTGGATTTCATTAACCAATGTCACTATAAAACAGATAATTAATTAATTAAAAATAAGAAGATATGAATATATTCAATTGACAGATTTCAGATGCAAAAAGATAATAACTTTCCATATAGATTTATCTGTTTCTTCTGCTGCTAATCTTATTTTTTTTTCATAAAACTATCTTTATGAGTTTGCTGATCATTTTTTTCCAATAAAGTTTTAATTTTTTCTAGAATCTAATATTTTTTATTTTATTTGCATTAAGATAAATTGCTTGAACTAATTTAATAATTTCTAGACAAACATAACTCTTAATATGCCATACAAATATGCTATTACATTCATAAGTGTTCAGGTATTTTACCTTATATGAGGACATTTAGCAACTCCAAGCTTGCTGTAACAAATTTCCTCATTTTGTGATGAAGAAATAGGGATATGTTTTCTAATAGCTCAATCAGTTCATTCTCTTATTCAATCAACATCTATTAAACACATACCATGTAGCAATTATTCAGTAGACATGAATATTCAAAGATTAAAGATTTGGTCTATTCATTTAGCTCACTGAGTAATCTGGACGCTTTCATATGTTATTAACCTGATTCATTTTTCTTAAACTTCACCAAAGATAAGGATAAATGCCTGAAAAATCTTATTTCTACCCTCAAGGAATAAATTAATGAAAACTCTTATGCACTTGTTACAGTAAGGATTTCAAGAATAGCATAAATTATCTTCTTTATAGTAGTAATTTATAAGCTTAATTTTTAACCAAAATTTATTCACCTATGTAGACTTTCTGCTTCTTATAAGGTGACTTTTATTAGATTTTTACTAATTAGTAAAATTTTCAACTCATGCAATTATTTTTGTAAAGATTATAATACTAGGTTAGAACATCTGAATACTAACTATAATAAAAATTCTATAGATATTAGCAATGTATTTCCAATGTTCTCCACAATAATTCTCCTATAAGATATACAATTTAAAAATTATAAAACTGAAATGGCTATGACAACATATAAAATATTAAAAATCATAAACTATAAGGACATACCCTAGACTTCCCTTTGCTGCCACAGATAGATACCTTGAGTTAAAAACAGATTAAAACAAATTTATTTTCTAGTTTGGCTAGCCAAGTGTTACCATTTGGCCTTCTTAAATAAAATCAAAGAGTCTTTAAGTTTAGCTTATTAATGATTAACATATGGGTAATCAGTTTTATTGTCCAAATGCAAATAATTTAATAAAATTACCTAATTGGATTTATAAATGCAAAAATTACTTTTTAGCAATTTGCATGGAATTATATATTTTAATAGCAAAAAAATACAATATTTGTACACTAATAATACAGATAATATTAATAATCTATTTTCTCTTCATGAAGTAAGTAAAGTAAGTAGAGTAAGTAAGTAGAGTAATGGGTATCAGTTTATTCAAAATCCTGGACTTCTGATTTCAGGTATAATAGGTAAAGATCTCTGAAATTATCAAATCTATCCTTATAACAAGAAAAATTAAACAAACTAAAATTCAACATTTTTTGGATTCCTCAGAAAACTGAGTTCATAGAAATAGTAGCCACCCCAAATTATGAAGATAGAGGAAAATCTATAGTGTTATAGGAGATATCTGTTTATCTGAAGCAGAAGCCACTGGAGTCACAACCTGAGAACACATAAATGATCATTTTAACAGGTTGATAGAGGATGAGTGTGGACTAGCGTTAGAGTGAGAAACTTGTTGGAGTTGCAGTCCCTCGCACTTTTGTGGGTTTTAAGTCCTACAGATTCATTGTTTTTATTTTAATGGATTTTACTTCCAGTAACCCCATGAGCATATGATGGTAAAAAGCAAAGAATAATTCATACTTCCCCACACAATATAGCTTCCAGAAGAAAGCATAATAATTGTAAAATAAAAACATTCTTAAAAGAAGAGACTTCGCCACAGACTTTTCCTACCTGAGAAGTCCATTTTTCTCTCTCCAAATAGCTTAAGACTTCCCATCTCAAATAAGAAATTCTTAAAATTCAAAAATTTTGAAAATAATATGACAAAAAGATAATAAAAAGTAGGTAAAAACTCAACAGATATCTCACAAAAATGGATATTCAGATAGAAAATATGCATGTGAAAGAATTCTCACATGTAATGTAAATTGAATTAGTGAGATGCCTACTATCTTACCTAGTAGATTAGCTAAGATAAAATGTAAAAATTATATTACCAATTACTAGCTAAATTGGCGGGGGGGAGAGGAACTCTAATTCTTTTATGGTGTTAATGCTAAAATGGCATTGCCATTTTGTAAAACAATTTGGCAATTTCTTACAAAAAAAATATTTATTTTTACTCTACAAACCAACAACCATGCTTCTGGGTATATACCAACAGATTTGAAACTTTGGACAAACTGGCACATAAATATCTCTAGCAGCTTTATTCATAATAATCCAAAATTGAACCTACAAAGATGCCCTTCAATAATTGAAAGGATACATAATATTCCAGCATATAGGATGTACATTTAATGATGGAACATTGTTCAGTGATAAAAATATAAATGAGCTATCAAGTCCCAGTCATGAATGAATCTTAAGTGCATTTTGCTAAGAGAAAAAAAAACAGTTTGAAAATGCTATATATTATATGATTTAAATTATATGATATTCTGGAAAAATAAGAACTACAGAGTGGTAATTAGATAACAAGTCACTGCGGGGGGTTCGAGGGTGATGGAAAGGTTATATTGGTAAATCAGGAATTTCTTTATGGCAGTCAATTTATTTTGTATGACACTATATTTCATTATGCATTTGTCAAAGCCCATAGAAATATGTAGCACAAAGAGCAAAACTTTGTGTATACATACTTAAAAAAATCAGTAATGAGGTTTGAGGAATCCCAATATGTAATGTAATACGTGACAAAATAACCTAAACATTACATTACAGTATTCAAAAAACAAAAGCCCTATGTTGATGTTAGTACATTAAAAGAACACAGAAGTTAGCTAAAAAAGCTCCCAATGCCAAAGCTGGGACAATTTGAGCAATAAAAATAATAAAGTCATATTAAATTATAACCCAAAAAATAAAATAAATATACATGAGTTTATACTGATCGGCCATAATGATTGGCTGAATAGATGAATGAATATATGAGGCAGAGAAAACAAACCTCAAGTGTAGAAGAATTCCAAACAGATAGTTTGTGTGAATACTCTGCCCTCAATGTGAGAGAGCATAATTATTCACTCCTTAAGATTGGTCTATGCTTAGTAATTTCTTTTAAAAGAGTATAGTATGAAAGGGCATAAGGATGTTCTTGGAGAGGGGAGTAATTATGCAGTGCAATAATCCAAAAATATACATTTCAACCAGGTAATCAAATTCAACATCAACAATATTAAGTCATCTTGAGAGTATTTACTTTTGATATGTAAATACTCTTTACATATCAGCAAACCAACTTTACCTCTTCTTTCTAAAAACAAATAACCCCAGACTAGTCTAAAGAAAACATCAGAGCAATTCCAGTTGAGGAATAGATTACAAAATACCTGACCAATACTCTTCAAAACTTCAGAGACAATGCAAGTTTGAGGAACTGTCATGGGCAAAAAAGTCTAAGAAGTGGTGTTTAAATGTAATGTAGTATTGTAAATGGAATCTTATAACAGAAAAAGGGAAATTAAGTAGAAAAAAAAGAAATCTGAATAAAGTACGGACTTTGCTTAATATATCATCAGTTCGTAAATTCTAAGCAATGTGAACTACTAACTTAAGATGTTAATAATAAGAGACACTGGGTATGTGTTATATGATAACTCACTATACTGTACTCACAATTTCCCTGTAAATTAAAAACTGTTTTAAAATAAAAAAAATTATGTTAAAAATGTACTACTATATTACAGACTCTTTTGAATAACATCAACATTTCAAATGCAATAGCAAATTGATTTACTACAAATGTTTACATAACATTTACTGTTAACTATCCTTTACATTTTTGTAATACATTTCAACTTTTTTGTCCAGAAAAAGAATGACATAGTGGAAAATCACTTAAGTTGAATTTACTTCCGTTTATTTTGTAAAAAGCTATTTTTATAAAGTGTTACATTATATGTATTTATTATTATTGATTTATACCATACCAGATTAAATAAGTAAAAATTTTGCTGAAGATATAGAAGTTTACTCAGTTCACTGTTGTATCATTGATATTTGGAAAAAATAAACATAATTCTGTGCTTTAAAAGGCATGGACTTTAAGAATCTTATCAAAATAAGCAAAGTAAAATTAATAAAAGTCAAGGAAGGTTGTCTTGCATCTGTTATGTATTGTTATATAACACATCATGATAAAATTTAGTGATTTACACAATGATAATGTTTCTCATGAATTTGGTTGTACTGGCTCAGTGTCTATAGTCAGCTGGAGGGTTGGCTTGAATAGAATAATTAAGATGGACTCAATCCCACTGACAGATGGAACTAGCTGTTATTCGGGGTACTTGTGGCCTCTCCTCCTTTAGGCTAGTGGCCTTCCATGTGTGGTCATCTCAGGGCAATATTAAAGATGGCAAATATAGAGACTTCAAGGGGTCTCTTAAGTCCTAAACTACAAAACTCACCCAGTATTAGTTTCATCACATTCAGCTGATGAAAGAAAATCACAAGGCCTGTCCGCAGGATGGGAGGATCAGCAATGCCACATTGCAAAGCGGCATGCATACTAGGCTTGAAAGAATTTGTGTCCATTAAACAATTTAACATAAATATACACATTGGTATTAAGTATATCGATACAGCACATGAACAGGGGGTTTTCTGTTGTAATGGGATTGTTTCTCATAGTTGTCATCATTTTGATCATCCTTAACATCGGCATCTCCATTGTCAACTCTAACATATACTGAGGTTTCCATATGGGCAGGATAGTCTTCTAAGCATGTCTTAATTAACTCATTTGAGCATAACACAAACTCTGTGATATTGGTAATGTTATTTTTATTTTAAACATGTTGTGGCATACATATTAATTGATTAATTGATTGATTGCATTTTTAACCATATACTAGAAACACAACTGAGGTCAGTTTCATCTCCCTGTGCTTTGCATTTTAAACTAATAATATGAGATTGTTGCAATACAAATTTCAAGGTTACTCCCAGTTTTGAATATTTACAAATGTATTACTATTGATCAAGTACCACAAATCATCTATACAAATATATTTATAGCAACTGATGTTCTTACTTTCATGGTTCTTCCCTTTATAGTTCTCATTGTTAAAAAATATTTAAAATGACTTATTTCATAAAACACTACATAGGGTTGAGTTTCACATTGGCAGAAGCTGAGCTAAAAGTAGAAAATATTTTTATGTCCACCATTTTCACAGTTTTTATTTTTTCAAAATCAAATAACCTTGTGGAAAATTGGAAAGAGATTAGCCCTGTTCATAGCACTTTGATCATTTCAAAACTGCTGTTTTCTCCATCCAGTCCCATAAATGGTTTAATGTATTAATCCCAATGTATTATTTTGATAACATGTTTTATAATATTTATATAATACATAAACTATTATTTATTTAATTGTTAATAGACTCTGATATTTAATTCAACTATATTTTGAAATAAATTTTGCTATTTTATAAACTGCTTCCAATTAGATACTTTTCCATACTCATCACATATTCTTGGTTTTACACATTACTATAAAGTAAACATAATATTTCTCAAATAACATTAGTCTGAGGCTAAGAGACTTTATATGATTTTACCAGGACCACATGACTAATCATGATTACCATTTATGCCTCTCTGACTCAAAATAACTATTTCATTTATGACAAAATTTTAGTATTTTATATTATTTTTTAAATAACTTTAAAAATACATCTCAAACAATCACTATGCACATATATTTAAGCTGTAATAGTTACCTCAAATAAATTTAAATAGCATCTTCTAAGAACTTGGCAATACTTATTTATTCTAGACATTAAGACACCAAATCCATTAACAAAAAAGACAAAGAGTAAATAAATATTAATGTTGTTTTATGTCTTTCCAGTTTAAATGTTTCATGATTAGAAATCAGAGTAGGTCTTATTATAAAAAAACTAGAATGAAACATGAAGAAATAGAATTCATATAATATATATCCTTGTTTCTAACCTTGTTCAATATTAATTTAAGTATTAAATAACCATATTGAAACATTTAAAAATTCCCTAAAGATAAAATCTCACTATAGGTCAAATTATAGAATTTACATAATGTTTGTGGATGAAATTACGTTATGGCTTTTTATGAAAATTGTCCAGTGAAATTGTAGTAGGAAAGAGTTGCTATGGAGTGGAGATGAAATATGATTTGCTATGAAATGTTAAAAGATGAAAAAGAAGAGTTCAATAGGAGAATCAGTGTGCTATCTCTACTTTTTGTAAATGCATGAATATTTGAATAATGAAAAATAATGAAATAATGAAAATAATCATTTCTTGTGTATGGCATGACTATTTAATGTCTTCACTGGAGATCAATGGAATATTAATTTAATGCTATAATTGGAACTTGAATTATATACACTGATTTATGACCAGATAGTGATATTTAACCTAATCTTCTGATAGTCACATAAAAAATAACAATCAAAGGCTTTCTTGGCTATCATCATTGCATCCTGGATCTGTCATCATCCTAGTCATCTCATTCTGATATCACTACAGTGGAAACTATCCTCTTAGTCCATGTCCTGTGGATAAACTTGACTGTACCTCTTAGGAGCCAAGAGAGTGATCTGTGACCTATGTTTAACCCATCAAGTCAATCCATCCTTGGGGCCATAGAGATAAGCTCAGGGATTGGTATGCAACCTAACATAGGGACAAACAAGAGAGAAGAATGGTGTTTGAGCCATCAATTCTTCCCTTATATAGTGAAATTGAAATCGTGATAATTTAAATCTGGGGCTTCTGAGTAGGAAGGAAAATATTGGATAAAGGATTCTAGTGACCCATTTGAGTCCTGAATAAATCCACACCTGAAGCTATAGCCACCCCTATACCCTTGTTAAATGAAATAGTAAATTATTTTTTATGCATAAGCTTATTTGAATAAAGAATTTTTTCCCTTGCAACAGAACGAATCCCAACTTACATGTATACACAAAAAAAGGTGCTACTAAATAATGTTTTCAATTATGAAGCCCATGACTTGAGACAACATCAGATTTAATTGCAAACAAAAATTAGATGAGAATGTTTTTCAATCCATTACAAATTTTAAGATCTTTGACTTAATTTGTTTCAAAATCTATAGATATATATTTGATGGCCTTTAAGTTATGTATATGGGATATTTCTGTAGAAAACTGAATTTATAAAGTGAAAATTAATCTTATTTTTGTCCAAAGAAATCTCTGCACTATTGATGAAATGAGAATATCAGAAGTAATAAATGAAAAAAGATATACTTGTTAAGTATTTTTTATAAGTGAATTGAGAATAGGAGTTAACTTTTAGAACTGATTTTTCTGGTTACTTAATATTATTTAATGTTATTTCCATTTTCATTTGATGGATAAATAATAGCATACATGTTATTTTAAAAAAGAAATATGATTTTCAGATATTGTACAATATATTTAATGATTATATAGCAAGTATTTCAGAGTAATAGTGTAATATAATCAATATTATAAGGATTTTCTCATGCTTATGATGTTTCAAGTGTTAGTAGTGATAAAAATGGTTTGAAATATCTATTTCTCAAAATTAATATTGAATTTTGAAAAACTGCAAAACTAGAAAATATATTTTTATGACTATTATCTTAATATTTTATCTAATCCTCTCTGTATATACAATCTCTTGGAAGTGAAATTAATGAAAACGAATACTTGTATAAGTATTATATTTAAATGAAATCGTACACAGTGCTTAGTTTTAAAAATACATTGACAACTCAAATCAGTAATGGGAATTAAAGTTTAACTGCACTGTGGGAAAATAATTGTAAGTCAAATAATTTACTTATAAAAACAATTTTTAAAATAGTTTTTCTTGTACCTCTTTTTGTTGGTCATTTCTAAGATTCTGTATAATGTTTAGAAAAAAATCAACAATTTAGTTAAATTTAAAATTAGTTAAAATAAGTAAAGAATAGACAAAATTCATGCTATATATGTTATTTAATAAAAATAAAAACTGAATTACTAAAATATACTAAAAATTAAAAAATAATTCTCTAGTCAATACTACAGAAGTATATTTAACTTAATTAATAGTTAACTGTCAAGACATTGTCTTGATATTAAAACCAAGTCAGATTTGTCATTCTTAATTTCCTATGAATTTTATTATGAAAATTGCTGACCTCCTTATGGTTGTTTCGATATGCTTGTTAATAGTGTAAATTAATGATACCATACTATAATAAAGCTTTATAATTGCATTAGGAGAACAGCAACAGAAAAAGATGACTACCTAAAACAATTAATTAGATAGAAGAAAACATAGGTACTAAATTTATGGACCTTAGTCTCAGAGAAGATTTTATGAATTTGACCTGAAAGGCAAAGAAAGTAAAAGCAAAATTAAATGAATGGAATATTTCAAACTAAAAAAGCTTCTGCACAGCAAACGAAACTATCAACAAAACAAAAAAGCAACCAACCACATATCTTAGAAGAAGATATTTGCAAACAATACCTTTGATAAGAAGCTAATATTCAAAATATAACTTATGTAAGTCAGTAACAACAACAAAATACAATCCAATTAAAAACGGACATAGGATCTGAACAGACACTTTCCCAAGAAGACATATAAATGGCAACAGAGCTATTAGGGAAATGCAAATCGAAACCACAATGAAATACCACTTGTTAGAATGGCTATTATCAATAAGAAAAGAAACAACAAGAGTTGGAGAGGCTGTGGGGTAAAAAGGAACCCTCCTACACTGCTGGTGGGCATGCAAATAGGACTGTATTTTTCTAGAGACTAAAGTGACTGCAGTGCTTTTATCATACAATGACAATGGAATTAACACTCTATTCTCAGATTTCATTCAAGTAGAGAAAGTACTAGCTACTGAATGCACTTGAGCAGGTGTGGAAAGGCAATAACAATACTACTTTATGACCACATCTTTAAAGTTCTCCTGTTGCCATTTATGGACTAAGCTCCATAAATTTAGTACCTATGTTTTCTTCTATCTCATTAATTGTTTTAGGTCTGATATTTAGGTCTTTGATCCATTTTGATTAATATTTGTGTATGGTGTCTAAAAGTAGTCTAGTTTCATTATTTGCATGAGCTTTCCAATTTTCCCAGCACTCTTAATTGAAGAGGATTTTTTTTTTTCTCCATTGAATGTATTTAGCTCCTTTGTTGAAAATTAGTTGCCCATATACATGTGGGGTTATTTCTGTCCTCTCAATTCTGTTCCATTGGTCTGTGTGCCTGTTTTTCTGCCAATACCATATTGTTTTGATTGTTGGAGTTTTGTAATATAATTTGAAGTCAGGGAATGAGATACTTCCAGCTTTGTTCTTTTTTCTCAGGATTGCTTTGGCTATTCAGGGTCTTTAGTGGTTTCATACAAATTTGATGATTTTTTGTTTTATTTCTTTGAGAAGTGCCATTGAGATATTGATAGAGATTGCATTAAATCTGCAT
>NW_011888838.1:750117-754691 GCF_000151845.1 Pteropus vampyrus
CTTCTCCTATAGATTATAGCAATTCTAACATGTGTGAGATGGTATCTCATTGTGGTTTTGATTTGCATTTCCCTAATAGCTAGTGATATTGAGCATCTTTTCATATATTTGTTGGCCATTTGTATGTCCTCGAGGAAGAAGTGTCTGTTCAGGACCTCTGCCTGTTTTTTGATTGGATCATTTGATTTTTTGTTGTTATTGAGTTGTTAAGAGCTCTTTGTATATTTTGAATATTAGGCCCTTATCGGAGGTGTTGCTTACAAATGTATTTTCTCATTCCGATGGTTGTCTCTTTACCTTGTTGATGATTTCTTTTGCTGTGCAGAAGCTTTTAAGTATGATGTAGTCCAATTCATTTATTTTGCTTTTACTGTTCTTGAATTCAATGGATTTTTATACATTGAATTTATATCCTGCAACTTTACTATATTTGTTTATTGTTTTAATAGTTTTTTGGTGGAGTCTTTAGGATTTTCTATATAAAGAATCATGTCAGCTCCAAAAAATAATAATTTTACTTCTTTATTCTCAATTTAGATGCTTTTTATTTCTTTTTGTTGTTGTTGTTGTTGTCTGATTGTTCTGGCTGGACTCTCTAGTACTATGTTATATAGCAGTGGTGAGAGTGTATATCCTTGTCTTATTCTTGATCTTAGAGAAAAAAAGCTTCCAGTTTTTCACCATACATTCAGTATGATATTATCTGAGCATATGTCATATATAGCCTTTATTATGTTGAAGTACTTTCTTTCTATTCCCATTCTATTGAGTATTAATAGCCATAAAGGAAAATAGTATGCAGGTTCCCCTCAAAATTAGAAAGAGAGGAACCATATGACCCAGCAATCTCTCTTCTATTTACTTGAAAAAATTGAAAACATTTATTTTTAAAGATATATGTACCTCTACGTTCATTGCAGTGTTATTTATGGTAGCCAAGACATGGAAAAAAACCCCTGGGTCCTTCGATGGATGATTAAACAAAGAAGATGGTACATATATACAATGGAATATTACTCAGCCATAAGAGATGAGATACTGACATTTGCAACAACATGGATAGATCCTGAGAGAATCGTGCTGAGCTCAGTAAGTTAGATGGAAAAGAACAAGAATCATTTTGGCTTTCTGTTTTATATCGCACATATGTGTGAAAGCACATATGTGCGATATAAAACAGAAAGCCAAAAATGAATAGAGAAAACAAACAAACAATTCATTGACACATACAAGAATATGGTGGTTACTAGAGGGGAAAGGGGTGGTTTGAGGAGGGCAAAGTGAGTCAAATATATGGTAATGGAAGAGACTAAACTTTGGGTGATGAGCACACAATGCAAAATACAGATTATATATTATAATATTATACATTGAAACGTATATAATCTTATATAATTAATTTAATAACAACATAAAAATAGTCCTGCAAAAATAGCCAACACTATACATTTTATGTAAAATTAAACATTTTTTCCTCCCCTAATTTTTTCTTGCTTACCTAACTGTCTCTAAATTCACCATATGATAGAATGTTTGAAGAATTTGCCACAAGATTCTCCCTCTTTGTATCAATATCCTTCCCAGATCCTAGGCTTATCTATGCAAATTGTTTTGGGCAATAGGACAGTATATTATATACATAGAGGCTTAAAAGTATCTGTGTATCAGGGTATGCCCTCTCTTGTTGTTTTTGGGAACACTTTGACCATCTCCACATGAATGTGTTGAAATATCCTGTTTGATAATGAGAGATATGTGGCCAAGTCATCTCATTTATCCTGGCTGACCTCCAGTCAACTGCCACAATGTGAGAGTGGTCATACCAGATTATCTAGGCTCAGTCAAGCTGCCAGCTGAACCTTATTAGTCAATCCAACTCAGACAAGAAGAACCACCAAACTCACACTTTAAGTCATGAGAAATACATGTTCATTGTTTTAAACCACTAGATTTTAGATGGTTCTATACACAGAAGGAGCTTAATGATACATTACAGAATTAAGATTATAGTCAGAAGTGCAACTATAAGAAGCACAAAGGTTCTTACTTTGGCAGATGTTGATGGCTTACTCCTGCTTCCTTTTCCAGACATTTTGATGGATTTTTCCTACAGCATCTCTTATGTTGGATAATATTTTTCCTTGCATTGGCCTCTATCTCTATTGCCATCTTATTAATTTTTCTGCATCTGGTAGCCTATATCCACCCTCATTTTGCTGATTTGTCAAAGCCTTCTTGACAAGAATCTTTTAAAACCATTTTTTAGGCATTAGTCTGTGGATTCCAGGACTAGTCCCTGGAAATAATGCACCTTTGACCAAGTACATGAAGGTATGCAATTATTTCCCAAACATGACCAAAGCCAGACAGACTCAAGCCACTTTAGCCCACTTTGGAGGCTCTTCTTTAAATTGATAGTTTAAAACTAATTCAATGTGTCTCAAAATTACAGGGGATAAATATGACCTCTCTAAGTACTTTCTTTAAAGTCCTTCTTTAAAGGTAAGAAAAGAACGATGTCATTCAAGATAAGGAAATGGAGCACAATGGAAACTTTCAAAATAAATTCTGCCTCAATTTTACCACTTTCCTCTCAAACTTAGTTTCAACCATGTTATTTCCTTTATTTGAGGGTAAGAGTTGTCAAACAAGATTTTGAATCTGCTCTTTTCCCACCTTGCTTAGAAAATCTAGTATCTCAATTTTATTTTATTCTCATGGGGTCTTAGACCTGAGAAAGAAATACCATATTTTAAAATTTTATTTTATCTAGAAAGCTTTTTCTACTAATTGGCAAAACTCGTCTCTTTTTGGCTTAAACCAAACATCTACCTGAAATACAAATACTACATTGAAAAATTAAGCAACACATGTAATTGTTTGATATATAATTCACAAATATTATTTTAAGCTTTTCCATATATCTTACTATAACTTTTTTGGAACGTTTGACATGATTAAACTTTCAAAAAATGACTATTATATTTAGAAAGTAATGAACAACAGTTTATGTGTGAGATTATAAATTATAGCTACAAATAAAGTATACTCGTAAGATTTTTGCAGTCACCCACAATTGCCTCAAAAATGCAGTTATCCTGTTGGAGATAACATTAGCGGGGCAAAAGGGCCTGACTTTGAGGACAGGAAAGCCTATCCTACGTTCTGTTTCTGTCAGCCATTAATTGCGCCATCTTAGCCAAGTTGCTTCATGGGCTTATTGTTAAGATTAGAAGTGACATAAATTATGTCACACAATTTTCTTTCACCCTGTTGTCAAGTAAAGTATGGAATATGAATAATGTAGCTTCCCAATTCAAACTTAGAAACAATTTTCTCTGAGTTGTGAAAAAAATCCCCATTGTAAGTAGTGTTCTACTGTATAGTTCCTCCAGATGGAAATCTTATAGGAAAGAGATCCTATCCAAGTCCTTACTATGGGGCCCCCAGAGCAAGCTGTCCCTTAATTCAAAGAGAATAGGCTTTTGACTACCAATAGCTGGGAAGTAGACTACCAATAGCTGGGGAGTTGATCTATCCCAAGAACTCCATATCAAAATCATAATCATAGCTTCAGCATTCTATAAGATGTACATGAGATTAAGCCATAAAACTCCCAATAAGGTTAAACAACTCATTGAGCTCTTTGCAATTACATCACTAATCTCCATATTATAGAATGTACCAACCACCACAGAAGGCATTCAGCATGAGGCACTCACTTTCTCAAACGACTATTTGGCAGATGTACTTAAAGAAACATTACTGTTTAACTTCAAAATACTTGAAAAACATAGTTTACAATTATGCTGATAAAGGAATGACTATCGACATTGAGATTTTAAGTAAATTAAATTGGGAACGGTATGAATAAATTTTCTTTTGTGAGTTCTTTGATTCAATGAGTTAGGTATAAGTGCGATCTTATTTAGCATGTGGCTGTAGCTCTTAGTGTGAAAATAAGTTTCTGGCTAAATGGATAGGTGAATTATTTATAAATATGTTTAACTCATTCATTTTGAGGTGTCCAGGTGCTCCAGTAGCACAGGAGAAGATATATTTTAGATGAATAAATACATAAAATCTAATATAACAATCTGCATACACAAGAAATGGTTTAATTTAAACCAAGACAAGTCCTATATCAGTTAAATCAATACACATACAGCTCTTAATTCATGAGACAAATGGTTGTGGTGAACAAAGTCAAAAAGTGCAGAAAGCTATTATAGTTAACAACAGGGAGCAAGTGCCCTACTCTATATCCACATAAGCAGAATACCAGGAACAAAAATGGTTTTCAGGACTTCTACCAACAATGAAGTTGGGCGTTTGAAATTTAAATGGTGACATTTTAATAGTTAGAAAGTTGAACTTCAACTTTTTAAATTGTTAATTGTACAAAGAATAGTAATAATTAATTCCTTAGATACACTTAGGCTTGTTGTTACATTCTGAATTCTGGTAATACTTTGCTATATTTCATTTTAGTAATCTCAATGCCAGAAAGAATCTTAGACTGAAATAAATATATTGAATAAAAATTTAATGATAAACAACTAAATAATATAAAA
>NW_011888838.1:758091-759666 GCF_000151845.1 Pteropus vampyrus
GAAGAAGAAGAAGAAGAAGAAGAAGAAGAAGAAGAAGAAGAAGAAGAAGAAGAAGAAGAAGAAGAAGAAGAAGAAGAAGAAGAAGAAGAAAGAAATGGAGGAAGAAGAAGAGGAAGAGGAAGAGGAAGAAAGAGAGGAAGAGGAAGAAAAAGAAGAGCCTTAACTTCTTTATGCCTTGGATAAAAGAGCTATTTGGGATTTTAGCATCTTGTCTCCCATCCACAGAATTGTTGATTTGAACTTTAACAGTAAATGACATTCTAATCTTGCTGCCATAAATATATTAAAGCTTCTGGCAGGTTACTGCTTTGTGTAAGGTTCTGTCACTGGGTAAAATGTTCTTGTCTAAGGAAGAAAATATCTGCCAGGAGCAGACAGGGCTTAACATGGTGTCAGCTTTGTAAAAATGTCAACATTTGTTCTGTAGTTCACTGCAAGACTAACAAAAATAAAATATCACTCGGAGTGATAGCAAAAGACAAAGTAATAGAGGTTAAAGGAGGGTTGGGTTCCTGAAATAAATTAATTCATTTTATATTCCCTTGTGTATGTTAGGGCTGCCATAACAAAGTACCACAAACTGGGTGGCTTAAGCAATAGTTATTTATTATCTATCAGTTCTGGAGGCTAGGAGTACAAGATCAAGGTGTCAGTAGGATTTGTGCCTTGTGAGAGCTGTGAAAGAAGAATCTGTTTCAGTCTTCTCTCCTTAGCTTTTAGGTGTCTATCTTTCCTTATGTGTTTATATTATCTTCTCTCTATACCTTTTTCTGTATCCAATTTTCCCTTCTTATAAAGACACTAGTCATATTCTAGGAGGACCCACCCTAATAATCTCATTTTAACTTTGTCTCCAAATAAAGCCAGGGGTTAGGCCCTCAACATATGAATTTGGGGGGAACATGATTCCATCCACAGCACTTTAAAACACTCAGAGATAATTATTTTACCTAAGTTACCTGAAGCTATAATTTCAGCTCACCACTCATCAATATATTCATGTTACGTATGGGATTTAAGTAATTAGCCAAGAAAATCACAGTTAATTTATTAAATATATGTTAAAAAGAAAAAAGTTGGTCAAAATGATAACATTATTTTGGTCAATGTAATAAATGCAAGTTCTTATAAATTTGGATTTAAAGGCTGCCCACTTTATCTTCTGCCCTAAATCTGCAACTCAAGTCATTCTCAGCAAGATTTTTGCTGTGAATTGAACTGCAAACATGCATGAACAAGCAGTAAGACTTGATTTGAAACAGTTACAAAAGGAATGCAATTCCAACTGACCTTTATGAATTAGTAGAATCATTTGTTTAATATTGTAGCCATGGGCTTTCATTTTTGAGGGAAATGACATAAAAAAATAGTTTTTGTTCTTTTCTGGAACTGAAAAATCAGGTAACTATATGGAAAAATGTTTCTCAGAATATTAAAGCAATGTAGGATTTTTTCCTTTCAGAACTGGATCACATGAAACCATACTCAACATCATTAGTCATTAGGGAAATAAAAATAAGAACTACAATGAAATATCACTATATATCCACTAGTATGGCATAATCAAAAAGACAG
>NW_011888838.1:759716-762095 GCF_000151845.1 Pteropus vampyrus
AGAAAAGAGACCACACTTTCCCCAAAAAGTCAAAATATTTTACATTAATATCGTCAAAACAACACGCTTAAAGAAAGACATAAAACAATATCAAAATATTGAAACTGTAGCAAGATTTGTCTATAGTGTAAAAATTCTTCTTTTATCTGATTATATTTAAATGAATCTAAACTTAAATAGTATAGTCATTATAATATGCGAAGATACCTCAAGTGACCAAAAAAATACTCCATTGTTCTCAATATTTAAATTAAGCTTCAGGTTTCTGCTCTAAAATGAAAAGAGCTTGAAAGTCACCATTCCTAGCCTTAAAAAAAAGCTAAACAAAATAAAAACCATTTGTTTTTCTTGGACACATCAGAGACCTGATATCACAGGTCAAACCACCACCCAAAAGTCTGGAGAGACAGGTAAATCCAGAGATTTGAGGCTGAGATCTGCTTATCTGAAGCAGAAGCCACTATTAACATTAAAATGGTAATTTTGTGTAATGGTAATTTTGACAAATTGCTGGAGGATGAGAAGCACTAGCACAAGTGGGAAACTCCTAGGGCCACACTCTCAGGAGGCCCCAACATTTCATGGGTTTTTACCTTGAGGAATCACACCAAGATTTCGCAGTAATTAACTGAGAAAGTTCACCTTATGGAACTAAAGGGAAAAAGGAACAGCAACCATTGTGAATTAGTAAAAGAGTACACTTCATATAAAAGAGCTATTCTCCAGGAGTGAAGGCTTTCTCAGAGCCCCTTATCTCATCTGGGAAAAAGGCTATTCTCTCGTTCAGCTTCTACTTTCTGTCTCAAAGGAGGGGAAAAAAAAAGGCTAAGAAAGTCTTATAAAGGTCATATGTCAGTTCCCATGAAAGAATTAGATTTAATTATAAGATTATAAAATGATTTCTATTCTCTATACTTTACTATTAAACCACCAACAGCGCTCTAGTATAACAATGAATTCTTGCTAAAAAACAAACAAACAAACAACCAAAAAAACATCTTTATGAAGCATAATTTTTGAGAAAAAAGTGCTTAGGAAAACCCAAAATAAACAAGGAAGACAAATGAAAATTACACTAGAAGAATTTGAAGCCTCTGATATATCTAACTACAGCAAACATTAAATGAGGTCAATTTCTAACCAAATTGCTATAAAACTTTAAAATGAAGGCCAATTTGCTTCAGTTCCTATTGTCCAATATGTCATGCCAAGGTTTGAACAAAAAATTACAAGGCATACTAAAGGACAAGCCGAAAATGCAGTCTGGAAACAAAGAAGCATTAGAATCAGATTCATATGACACCAATTTTGGAATATTCAGACAGGAAATTTAAAATAACCCTGATTAATATATTTAGAGCTCAAACGGTAGACAGCATGAGAAACCAGGTGGTCCATGTAAGGAGGAAAATGGAAATTCTAACAAAGAACTGAAAGAAAATGCTAAAAATAATTAAAAAAAAAAAAAGTAACAGAAACCAAAGAATGTCTTTGATGCAATCATGAATTGACTGGAGAGTGATGAAGAAAGAACCAGTGAGCTTGAATAAAGTTTGATAGAAACATACTAAACTGAAATTCAAAGAGCAAAAAGAATGAAAAAAAAAGAAAAGAAAAGAAAAACAATTGAACATCCCAGAACTGCAGAGGATATTTAAATATAAATGTGCAACATATGCATAATTGAATTACTAGTAGATTAGAAAGAAAAAAAGGAGAAATATTTGAATTAATAATGACCCAGGAATTTCCAAAATTAATAACAAAAAAGAAATAATCCAGAAAATTCAGAGGACCCCAAAAAGCCACATTTAGATGTATCATTTTCAAATTGCTGAATACCAAAGACAATGAGAAAATTTGGAAAAGAAAAATGAAAAATTTACCTTTAGAGGAATAAAAATAAGAAATATAATGCACTTCTCATCAGAAACTATGCGAACAATAAGAGAATAGAGTAAAACACTTAAATGTTAAAGAAAAAAATCTTTTAGTTTCTTTTTATATTTATGTATTTAAACTAATGCTTGGCAAAACAATTTTCTATCATTTAAAAGAAACAGACATAAGAACTGAAAGAAATACAAATATGTAAGAAAGTGAAAGTAATTTTTGTTTCTGTCTTATTTTCCTTTTTTAATCTGTTCATTTTATTAAATTTATGTCTCCCTTTTCTGGTAAGCAAAGGTACACTGGCAATTCAGTCAAGAAAGAAATCTCTTAATACAGATTTTGGTATATATGCTTTCAAAAATTCATTGGACAAAAGTAATTACAAAAAGAAGAGGAGGAGGAGGGGGAGTGGAGGAGGAGGAGGAGGAGGTGGAGGAGGAGGAGGAGGAAGAAGAAGAAGAAGAAGAAGAAGAAGAAGAAGAAGAA
>NW_011888838.1:766711-805678 GCF_000151845.1 Pteropus vampyrus
AGAGGCAAAAAGCAGAAATATACAATGGTGCCCCCACTTTAGAAAACAGTTTGACAGTTACTCAAATGTTAAATATAGTTATTATATTACCCAGCGATTCTACTCCTAGGTATTAACCTGATAATAAAAACATATGTCCACATAAAATCTTATACCAAATGTTTACAACAGCAATTTTTATAAAACTAACCAAAACCCATCCTACTAATTAAAGACAATATAGTATATCCTTATAATAAAACATTAATTGAAAATAAAAATAATGAATTATTGATACATGTTACAATATAGATAAACCTTAACAACATTATTCTAAATGAAGGAAGGTAGTAATAAAATATCACATATTTTATGAATTCAGCTAAATAAGTTGCCCAGAACAGGCAAATCTAAAGAGAAGGAAAGTAGATTAGTGGTTTCCAAGGGCTGAGAATTATGGGGGTGGTAAACAACTTCTAACATATATGAGGTTTCTTTTTGGAGTGATGAAAATGTCCTAAAATTAGATTGTGTTGCTAACTCTGTGAATATACTTAAAAACATTGAATTGTATGTTTTAAATGGGTTAATTTTGTGATATTTGAATTATATGTCAATAAAGCTGTTTTAAAAGTGAAAAATTGAACTTAAAATAGAGAAATGGTAGAATAAGAAGAAAAGCAAAATTAAAATGTAATTGTTACTATATTCCATTTTTCAAGAATACAGAATATATAGTATGTTAAGTAGAGACATCAAAATTATAATAAAAAAAAATTAAATACCATAATAAAGCCTAGAAAAGAAAATACAATGTTTATGATAAAAAATAAACTAGATGGAATTAATAGCTGATTATATGTTACAGAATATTATTATACTTAAAGACTTAACAGTAGAAATTATTAAAAAAAAAAAAAAACACAGAAATATGTCTGGGAAGAACAGAGCATCAGTGAACTCTGGGACAACTTCCAAATCCAAAAATAAGTGAGTTGGAGTCAGTGAATAAAGCAGTGACAGAAAAATATTTAAGTAAATAATAGCCAAATTTTTTCCAAATTTTATGAATACATACACACACAGTTATAAGAAGTTCAACAACCTCAAGCACAAAAATTATGACAAAAAATATACCTGAGCACATCATAAATAAATTACTTAAAACTGATGACAAAGATAAAATCCTCATATATGTATTAGAAGAGCTAAAATAAAATGTAAGGACAACATTAAATACTGACAAGGGTGCAGATAAACTGGATCTCTCAGGGTACAACTACTCTGGAAGATAATTTGGCAGTTTCTTAAAAATTAAACCTATATTTACCATATAACCCAGGGATTGCATTCTTGGACTTTTATTCCAGAGAAATGAAATGGTCCACACAAAACTCTCTACACAACTATTCATAGCAGCTTTATATGATATAGTCAAAAATTTTTATAGTCAAAAATTGGGAATAACCAAAAGGTCCCTAAGTAAGCGAATGGTTAAAACAACTTTTGTACAGATATACCATAGAACACTATTCAGCAATAAATAGGATTGAACTATTGACAAACAAAAACATATTGGGTGGATCTCAAAGGTATTGTAGTGATTGAAAGAAGACAATCTCAAAAAAGTCACATACTATATGAATTCATTTATATAACGTTCTTAAAATGACAAAGTAATATAGACGGGGAGAGCAAATTAATGGTTGAGAGCGGGTAAGAATGGATGTGACTATAAAGGAGTATTAAGGGAGATTTTTGTGGTGAAACAGTTCTATAGCTTGATAGTGGTAATGGTTACCTGAATATACACGTGATAAAATAACACAATTATATATACACATTGAACCAATGTTAGATTCTGGTTTTGATATTGCACTATAACTTTGTAAGATGTGAACTATTAGGGGAAATTAGATGAAGGTACATGAGACTTCTTCGTGCAATCTTTGTAATTTCATGGGAATATATAATTATTTCAAAATTAAACAAAAAACAAAAAACAAAAAATACTACTTTTATTTTAGAGAAAATTTTCCCCAGGTAGTTGTGGACCCTGGACCCTTCTACTGAGGGGGAAGAGTCACATGGGACAGATCTAAATGCAACCCACAGTAAGAAGCTAAGTCTGCCCAGCTCCTACTGAGTCAGTTGACCCACAGATACTTATGGAGGAATAAAGGGTTGTTTTAAACTGTTGATCTTTGACGTGTTTTGTTGTACAGCACTTGCGTAACAATAGCAAACTAATACATGCACACTTGCCTCACATCTCCACAACCCTAACAGATTGATGTCTGTCATTGGTGACTGGCAGAAACAGATAGTTGTCCTCTAACATCTGTTCTACTCTTCTCTTACTCCAGAGTAATAGTACCTCTAATTTTTATCTAGTCATATGGTCTGCTGGATTAAGATTAGATTTCCAGCCTCTCTTTTAAGTAGCTGTAGCCATGTAACTAAGTTCTGGGCAATGAGATGTAAAGGAAAGTGTCATGTGTCAGTTTTGGGGAAACTACTTTAAGAAATAAGTGACACTCACCTTCAGTTCCCTCTTTCTTAGCCCCCTCACTCTTCCACAGATTGAAATGCAGAAATGATGGCTGGAACTCAAGCAGCTCGGAGATGAAGTGAAAGCTATATTTTGAGAGTGGCAAGCAATAAAATAGAAGGAATTAGGGTTGCTCTTTAGCATGGGAATGCCATACCAGCCCAGAGCTGCTTATATCTAAATTTTTTTTATGTGAGAGAGATGTAAATTATCTTATGTTTTTTGTCATAATAGAACTCAATCTTTACTCATAGAGTGACTTCTTATCCAAGATACTACTTTCCTGTGCAACCAATCATGCTAAGTACTATATACCTTCTATCTATTAGATAAGTATTTATTAAATGCTTATAATGTGTCAGGCAAAGTGATAGTGCTAAGGAAACAGTAAGGAGAAAGATGGATATGGCCTCTATCCTCGAGGGCTTTAAAGAGAGAATCTCATAAGTAGCTAGAGAAAAAAGAAATCCATACATAAAAGCAAGAAGAAAAATGACAGCAGATTTCTTATTTAAAAAAAAAAAAATGCAAGCTGGAAGACAGTAGAGACATAGCTTTAAAATACTGGGGGGGTAGGGAGAAGACTTGGCAACCAAGAATTCTTTAGGCAAAAATATCTTTAAAAAAAAAAAAGGCTTTTAAATATATACAAAATGCCAAATGTGCCAAATAAATTACTAGCCAGTAATTACTACAAGAATATTAGCGTATTAAAGAAAGTCTTTACAATGGGAGATAATAACACTGGATGAAAATCTAGACTTATACAAAATAATAAAGAGCACTGAAATCAGTAACTACATAGATAAATACAATTTTTTAATTTTCAAACATTTTCAAAATATATTTAATTGACTGCTTAAACAAAAATAGCAACAATGTGTTGCGGGTTTTATGACAGAGAGAGAAATAAAATGTGTGACAATAGTATAAAGTCTACAAGAGGAGAAATGAAAGTGTACTATTGTAATAATGTCCTTATTTGTGAGATAACAAAATACCTTTAGTTAAAGGTAGATTGTGCATCTGATCTTGGAAGCTAAGCAGGGTCAGGCCTCGTTAGTACTTAGATGGGAGACCACCTAGGAATATCAGGTGCTGTAGGTGTTAAAATAAATGAATGAATGAATGAATGAATGAATGAATAAACAAACAAATAAACAAACAAACAAATAAATAAAGGTAAGACTGTGATCATTTTTAAAGGTGACGATATAAACCTTAAGGCATGCATCTAATAAGCAAAGAGGTCAAATTAATTCTAAGTAATATTCAATTAATCCAAAAGAATAGATGATGCAAATAAAAAGCAAATAACAAGATTTATATTCGAACCCAACTACATCAGTAATCACATTAAATGTAAATGGTTAAACCAAACAACAACAACAACAATGTTTTCAAAATTTAAGAGCAAGATTCATATGGTATCCACAATAAATCTACTTTAAATATGATGACACAGATAAAAAGAAAAAAATGATCGAAAAAGGTATACCAGACTGAGAAAGATGTAATCAAAATAAAATTAGGAAACTTCCAGATTCATTTCAGAATTATCAAGGACACATTAGTATCCCCTCCACCCTTACAACAAGGCAAAGGATGAACAAAGTCCATTTAACAACTCCTCTTGAGCCTGCCAGACAACAGAAATCACAGGGCAAACAAATAACTCGAAATCTATGGAAACACAGACACCTGAAGAAAGAAACTGGACTTCAGCATTTGATACCTGGGGCAGATTCAGTAAAACACTATATAAACCAGTAAAAAGGTACAGCTACAACATTTTAAGGAATATTTAAAAGTCAAGTATACCTGTCCCTCGAGTTACATGGATTATTCATTCTACACATATTTTTATACACTGAAGAAAACTGCATAAAGAGTCCACCAGTACGAAAAAAAAAAAAATCCTAAAGAACTAGGACAATTATAGTAATATTTATTTCACATATTTTCACACACAAAAAAATGCTAATGAAAATTCAGAAAAACTAAAATAAATTTTATTCGTTGTTGGTAATCTAAAACAATCAACCTTCTCTTTTTAATTGGCACAAAGTCACTATCTTCATTGCTCGAAATATTTGGAAGTACTACTTCAATTCATTGTTTATGTTTATGTTTTTGGATGATCTTTTTCCAACCTCATTTATGAGAAGTTTTCATATTCTTCAATATTCGGTGCAACAATTTTTAAAATCTTTTCAAAACGCTAAGGCTCATTGGATGTTTGGATCAATATCTAGAATTGCAGTTTCCAGTTTTGTGGCCAATTGAAGAGCTTTGTAAATATTTTCTGTAGTGAATGAAAGAGATTCAAGGGCTCTGCCATATTCATAGGTGGGATGGACCTCAGATATTAAGTGAATTAATTCATTATCAATTAATTGGTGATCAACCAGTCATTTGTTAGTATTATCTACATTCAAATTGTCAGAGACTTCTTGAAATTTATTTAATAAATTAATAATGTCAGTTAATCCATCTTCAGTTGTTGGAACCATATTCCTTAGTACAGCCACATCTGGTGATATTGCTTTCCAGCAAGTATTTAAAGGTGATGGCTTTATATTACTCAAAGCTAAAGTAACATTCCTGATACAACTTAAAATTGTGTATTTATTTCAGGCTTCTCTAATTGTAAGTGATTCATTATCTTCAAGTTTATTAAAAATATCATTAAAGTAGAAATAATGCCTTGATGTAAAGGTTGGATCAAGGAAGTTGTATTTGGTGGCAAATAACACAACTTTTATATTTGGATATATGTGGATGACCAGGTATATTATTGTTAAGTAGTTAGCCAGGCATGAGAGACAGGAGCAAAGACCCAGCTCTGTAACCATAGAAACTTCCCTTGAAGACCTTCCTTAAGGACCTTCCAGAAATACCTCCCTTTTAAGGTTATAAATTACCCCAAATCCTAGAGTACAAAGACCATAAAAGCTGCTGGCTAAACTAGCTACAAAACCATGCACAGAAAGTATTGTCCATAACTTCAGCCTCGTTATACCATCATTATAATATCATGACTATGCATAGAAGTCCATGAATCTAATTATAATAGACTGAATTCTGGGTAAGTACATGTGCAGTAGGCAAAAGGTTATATAGCAGTCAAATGTCAGTCAAGCTTACCTCACATACAGATCATCTAGGACCTCCCATCAAAGCCCAAATATAAACAGACCTTCCCATTTCTGCATTGTTATAGCTCCCCTAGCTGGAAACCTGCCCCTCCCTTTGGGGTGTACTATATTATCACTTTGTCTCCGAAATTCCACAGGGCCACAGCCTTTTTTAGGGTGCCCAGTCTCCTTCTAAAATATACTATCAATAAATCTTATTTTTTCTCAATCTCGCTGACCTGTAATTCTTTGCTGCATTGGAGAGGAAGAACCGAGGGACAACACACAACTTCACCATTCACTTTCCACCACTATTCTCTATCTCCTCCTCCCTCACACTGCTGGGGCGTCGCCGAATTTCACGTCACCTCAGAGGTAACATTATCTAAAAGTAAAAGTATTTTAAAAGATAGACATTTTTTCTTCACAAACTTTTCAGTTTCCAAAGCAAAACATTTGTAAAACTGATCCCGAAAAACATTAGTAGCCACACATGCTTTTTTATTTGTCATCCAATGAATGGAAAGATCATTAATAATTGTGTGTTAGTATTAGTTCTTTGTACGTTGCTGAGTTAAGCTATTATTTTTTAGAAAGAGTAATTGCCAATAATGGAAATGAAAAAGGACTGGGTAAAATGAGAGCATGTAAATGGAAACTGTGTTTCAAAAGTCCATGTAAATGTGAATATTTAATGTGTAACATTAAAACAACTAGTGTAAAAAATATTGTGTAAAACAACTAGTGTAAAAAATATTGTGTAAATCGAGGGACAGGTGTATATGCAAATGTAAAGTGTGAAACTCTTAACAATAACAAATATAGGAAGAGAGGTCATACTTTTTTCCAGACTTTTCCTCCACATACACTACATGGTGATCATAGGAGATTGAGGAAAATCCAGAAGAAGCTTTTCCCGTGCTAGGGGAGAACTCCAGCTGCTGGGGCAATCTGCAAAGAAGGATCTCCCCCATCTTTCCTTCAGATATCAAAACTATAGGGTAAAAGCAATAAAAACTGTCCCTGGGGTTTTTAGAACATTAAGGGAAACCCATTGCAATTGGGGAAAAACAAAACAAAACTAACAAAAACAAAACCAACAAAAACAAAACCAGCACTGTCCCTAGGGGAATTTGCAGGAACATATACTAGGCCCAGTACTTCAGCTCTAAGAGGACAAGTAGTTCTTGTGATGGCTACACTGACAAGATGGTGACTCTGGGACACAGTTCCTATGGAGAGGTTAATTCAGAACATCAAAGAATGCCCCCACCTTCAAAGTCTACCATAGGCTAACTAGCGTTGAGTAAACATAGTAATGAAATATAGCTGTGAGAGCTGCGAGAGAAGGATTCTCTCTAGGCCACAGCACAAAAAGGAAACCCAAGGCCAGGAAGGGAGCAGATTGTGAGGAAACAAATAAATAAAATAACCTCTACAAATTAACCTGCACCGCAAAGTCAGCTTATCATCAGAGGAATTTGTAGGCCATGGTGCAATGAAAGTAATCTTAACAAGAGGCCTAGAATAAATGAATTCTATATTCGAACCAATCACAGAACCAGACTCAGATGAGAGACAGATATTAAAAACATTCAAGCAATTTGCCCAGACTGACATTTATAGATACATTTTAAATAAACTATGAGCCCATGAAAATATGGTTAACATTATTAATCATTAGAGAAATTAAAAATAAAACCATAATGAACTACCATTTCATACTCTCCTGACTGGTTAAAATTAATTAACTAATGTCACCAGAAGTTGGTAAGAATGTGGAGCAACCATAAGTCTCATACTGGTATAATTACTTTGAAAAAAGTTCTGGTAATATCTCGTATAACTAAATAGACACTATCCAATGGTCCTGTAACTTCATTACTAGCTATTTATTTCCTGAAAGAAAATATATGTACACAAAAAGTGTATACTCAAATGTTCCAAAGCAACTTTATTCATAATGGTTAAAAACAAAATAGATGAGTCCATTAATGGTGATTGTACATTCATAGAATACAGTACTGCTTGCCAATAAAAAAGATCATATTTCACTTTACTTAGTTTAAGTTCTGAAACAAACACAACTAATATATGCTCTAAAAATATCAGAATTATAGTTGTGGGAAAAATGAGAAGTGAGTGTAACATGGATGACCAAACTTTGAGGGATGACAGTAATATTTTATATCTTGATTTGGTTTACAAGACTATTCATTTGTCAAAAGTCAAAGCATACACAAAAATTTGTGTGATTGATTGTGTGTAAATTTGACATCAAAAAAAGAACTGTATACAAATACCGAATTCTAAGATTTGCATGCTGAAATATTTAGCAGTGTTCTGATGTCTGTAATTTAGATTAAAATTTATCAAAAAATATGATGAATTGATGGATGGATAGAGGTATGGGTAAAGAGGTGGACATCTAATGGAGCAGGAACAGCAAAAGTTTTGTGGTATATTCCAGGTATGTATACATGAGCATTCACTATAATTGTTTTAATATATTTTTTCAATTACAGATGGCATACAATATTATATTAATTTCAGGTATACAACATGGTGATTAGACATTTATATAACTTAGAAGTGATCATTCAGATAAATTTAGTACCCATCTGACATCAGTTATTACAATATTATTGACTATATTCCTTATGCTATACTTTATATCCCCAAGACTATTTGTAACTATCAATTTGTACTTCTTAACCTTTCAACCATTTTCACTCACTCTCCCAACTCTTCTCACATCTGGCAACCATCAAAATGTTCTCTGTATCTATGAGTTTGTGTCTGTTTAGTTTATTTTGTTCTTTAGAGTCCACATGTAAGTGAAATCATATAACATTTGTCTTTCTCTGCCTGACTTACTCCACTCAGGACAATATCTTCTAAGTCTATGCATGTTGTTGCAGATGGCAAGATTTCTTTATTTTTTTATGGCTGAGTAATATTTCACTGTACACATGTATCACCTCTTCTTTATCCTTCATTCATTGATGAACACCCAGGTAGCCTCCATATCTTGACTATTGTAAATAACGCAGCAATGAACATATGAATTTACATGTATGTCCCTTTAAAGTAGTGTTTTGAGTTTGTTTAGATAAATACACATAAGTCGGATAACTGAGTCTTTTTTGGTCTTCTGTTATATTTGTTTTAAAGTCTATTTTGTCTGGTACCAGTATTATTAGGTTAGCTTTTTCTGTTTCCATTTTCATAAAATATCTTTTCCTAACCCTTTACCTTCAGTTTGTATTTGTCTTTCTATCTGAAGTGAGTCTCGTATAGGCAGCATACATAAAGGTCTTGTTTTCTTATCCATTCAGCCATCTATCTTTTAATTGGAACATTTAATCCATTTATATTTAAAGTAATTTTTGATAATTATGTTGTTACTGCCATTATTCATATTTTTAATCTTTTCTTTTTCTTCTTCTTAAAGAAGTCCCTCTAACATTTCTTATAGTACTGGTTTTGTGTTGATGAACTCCTTTAGTTTTTTTCTTGTCTGGGAAGCTTTTTATCTGTAATTCGATTCTATATGATAGCTTTGCTGGGTAGAGTAATCATGGTTGTACGTACTGGGTTTTCATCACTTTGAATATTTTATGTCAAGTCCTCTGGCCTGCAAAGTATCTGTTAAGAAATTAGTTGACAGTCATATGAAAGCTCCTTTAGAGGTTTGATGGGGAGTGGAAAGTTGTGGGAAAAAATGGAATAAAACAAAAAGATATGAGCGAAGGTGATCAACTGAGAGAAACTTAGCAAAATATGCTCATTTGAATTTCTCTTGGCACCTCTGAGTCTTGGGAAACAGGATGATCCTTTCCTCTGAGTATGGGGCAGGCACCTCTCACCTGAGGGTCTTATGATCTAATTTTGGGAGACAGGGAAGATCAAGGAGTCCTTCTCAAAGTTCTTCAGCTTAAAATATTCAATATGCCAAGGTGCTCTATATTGAAGTAGCATGTCCTAAAACATGTCATACAAAAATAAAACTTAATTGTGACTTAAGTGACCAGAGAATGTTTTATTATCCCAGAGAGTGAACAGAAACATCATAGATCCTGCCCTAGATATCATCCAATGGACTGGGAGAAAATGGCCAAACACAATATATTTAAAAGAAAGTTACAGGAGAAATAAAATTTCTTTACCATTACATTCTATTGTATTTTCTGTGTGTGTGTGTGTGTGTGTGTGTGTGTGTGTGTACTTAAAATGTATTAACAATTCCACACAGGTTTTCCTGGAAAGGTCAAATACCCAATTTAGATTAAGCATCATATAAGTATAGTGTCTCTAGTCTGTGCAGGGGTATGATTTTTCACCAGTGGGATAAATTATTATGTAGTAGTTTAAAAAAATAGATATTGCAGCCAAACTACTTAGATATTGGTCACAATAACTATTTTTTGTTCGTGGAACAAGATTATTTAATTTCACAGAGCAAGTCTCCTCATCTGTAAAATGGAGATAATCATAGTATACATCACTTAGGAAATATTGGTTTGTAAACTAGCCACCATACACAGAAGAAAGGCCTAAGAAAGAGGTGACTACACTCCAGATTGGTAGGTGGCAATTTTAATAACAAAGGGAACTTACATAGAAGGCTTTTCTTGAGCAATTCCAAGATGAGTAGATCTCTACACCCAGCTTCCAAAATCTTAAAAGTTTATTTAAAGGCTCTAACTAGGTTCAGTCAGCATACTGTTCAGATGGTCACAACAACACATTGCTCTCTCAAGTCTGAGTACTTAACAGTTTGGGCTGTGGTAATGGTTGACAAAGCATACATTCCAAGGACTGGGGAGGGGTGAAGAGCATCTGATTGCCCTGTTCCAACTCACAGGTCAACCAGTGCTCTTGATGACCCCTTCCAAAATGTTTGTAGTTAGAATTAAGTGAATTCATAACTAAACCATCCAAGGCAATGTAATATAAATACTGGCAATTATAATTTTACATATTGGTTGCAGTTTTATAAAGTCATTCATATAATAGCTAAATGACTTTCTTTCACCTTCATAGTATTTATTAAATTCACTACCTACTAACACCTAAGGTATAATCTAAATAGGCTAAACTATTTCTGCGGAATTTTAAAAAGTGAAAATTGAACCAAAGGAAAAATAACCGGTGTTATAAAATAACTCCTTATGATGACAAGAAATTTACACTATTCCTCCAAGGAATTCACAAATCTGTCATACATAATTTATCACATCAAATGATTCTGTATTTAACACTGGATTTTAGTTTTAAGTACACAGTTTTAAGTACATACACACACATACACATCACACATGGCTGGTATAAATTTTCTAATGATAAAATGTTCATTTTACATCTTCTGTATTATATTATTATTGACTTGATATGCAATATGTGTGCACAACTCCATAGATTCTCATTTGGCATGTGTAGATTGTTGTACTATAGACTGGTTAATATATATATTATTATTGATATATATTATATAATACTATATAACGTTATATAGTATTATATAATATATTAATATATTATATCATATTTAATAAAATCTATTATCTATTATATATTTTATCTATATATCCCAAATTACACATTTTTGATGAACTTATTCAAAAATGTCAAAATTTAATATATATATATATATATATACATATATATCAAATTACATATTTTCAATTATTTTATCCAGGGATGTAGAAATTTAACATCCATGTGGTGGCCTCACAGAACAAGAGTTGATACACCATACGTCATCACAATTTCTTTGGACCCAAACCCAAAGTTCTCTAGCAAAGATGGTGCAATTCTTGGTGATATCATCCATACAAGTTAGGGTCTTGCCTTGGCTGAGAGACTTAATTTTTTTAGAAACTTATTGATTTCTATCCCTCCCCTTAGAACTTACAATACTATTCATATATGTGCATAAACAATTTCTTCTACTTCTGTGAAAGAAAATCCTTAAAAACATTGGACTCTCCATTTGTTGGCTCTACCTCAGTGTCAGCATGGCTACCTTCTTATGAATAGGCAAGGAAGCAGAGCTTCCTGTGAGTCTCCATCTTTATTTCTCACTTCTCTGAAAGGTCCCTTTTCTGCAATGTTCTAGAGTTATAGATGAAATCGTACAACATTACAGCAAACACTGGTTAAAGCAAACAACACTAACCCAAGTGGCTTGTTTCCTTCGTGGAAATTTGAAGCATCTCAGTCTTCTCACTTATTGAATTCAACTCTTTAATCCATATTAAATGATGTGGGAGGAACTAACTGTGTGATGCCACATATATTGGAAGCCATATTTTAATTCATCTGATTTCAGTTCATTATTTTGTTGTTTTTGTTGTTACTATTGTTTTAGTTATGTGTTCTAAGGTTTAATGCATTGTTCTACACTCTTTAATTTCCATGTCCTGAGAAGCCAATGATACCACTAAAATCTATTTCACAAAAGGTAATTTTTTAATGTGTATCATGATGTGTGTTCCTTCAGCAGAAATAATGAAGTATGTTTTTAACAGACCTAAATATTTTCAAAAAGTAAAATAAAAACCTTTTTAAAAGACTAGCACTATGATGCAACCTAGATTATTCATATACTTCTCCACATCAATAAAAAAGAAGCTTTTGTTAAAAAACAGTGTTAAGGAGAGAATCAAAGGTTTTTCACCAGTAGGATGAATCACAAATATGAGTTTAAATAGGAAGACTATAAGAAAAAATTAATAAACACATTCTCTTTTAGTCTGGTAATAAATGCTAAGTCTTCAGGATTTTACATGACTGAAAGTTCAATTCATTTTCAGTGAGAAGGAACAAATAGTAATTTGGCTAAACCTTGTAAGATGCTTGAAAAACTGGCTAAGATTATAGGGAGATGTGAGACTTGGGTTGCAAATAAGATTGCAGGTTCTTATTCCTTAAATACAAAAACAAGATGACTATCTTCTTGGAATTACCTTAGTGTATCCTAGGATTAAGGCGGAGAGATTAATGAAATAGGCATTAAGTTTCTTCCCAGGACTGTAACTCGATGAATTCTTGAATTCATTATTTCACCTTGTAACAGATTCAGAATACAGCAAAATTACTGGACAACACCATTTCTTAAGGTTTTAGCAATGTCACAGATAATTAAAGAGAAATTTGAGTTTTGTCCTGGTTTCAATAAATTGGTCAGCTGGACCACCAACAACATCTTCCTATGCAGTTATAGAGATATAGCAGTGTGTTAATAAAAACCTCAAGGAGGTCGCAGAAACTATTGGACATTTTCTACAGGAGCTAGAACTCTGGGCAATTTCAAAATTTATATCTATACTCCTGTTTCAACATAAAGAAAAGTCTAAGAGTACATTGTATATACACGTATATGTTTATGTGTGTTAAGTAGCCTAAAAAAGTATTGAAAATTAATGAGACATTACGAAAAAAATGGCTAACTTCCCTCCCCCTTTCGCATATACAACTGTGCTAATCCAACAACTCACCAGTTGTTAATACTTAATACTCAACAGTAAAATGAATTCGCAATTTAATTAAAGGATAAGATGGTAAGTTCTATTTAGAAAGTTCATGGCAAAGGCATTTTTCTCTCCCCACACCAATTTTTTTTAAACCAGTCTTTCTAATATCTGTCATTTCTTACATTTTACTTGCTAATGCTGTTAGCATTGATATTAGTTTAAAAGAAATAGTAAGTGGGAAGTTTAAGATTAATAAAATAATAATATATGTACAATTAAATTTAATTAGATAACTAAGTATAATATAAATAATATAATTCAACACTTGAAAAATTCAATTAGCTTAAAGTTGTGTACAAAGAAAAACAACCTAGGGGGATAAAATATTGTACATTATACTTTTTGTTCATGAACTAATAAAAGATTATATTTTTGCTTATTTATCCAACAATTCAACTCTAATAATTTTTAATAGAATTGCTACAAAAAGTTAATGATTTTCAACATTACTAATGATTTTAATACAATTGCTAAAAATGTATTGTTATATTTTCTGAAATTATGGAATTAATAACAATAAAATATTATGTTTCTAAATATAGTGTTGTATTTTGCTCAGCTTGTTAAAGAGAAAATAACTTTTCTTAATTATAAGATCCTCTTTCCAGAGAACCAATCCTTGACTATAAGTTTCAATGGCAATTTTTCCATTTATCAGAACAGTTTGGAAATTGCACATATCCATTTTTAGGTCTTTTATTTTTCAAATCTAGATATCAAAAACCTTAAATGTTTTTATATAATGTTGAACTGACATGCTCTTAACTTTCAAATTAAAGTTTTGAAACATTTCCATTTCCCAAATGATCTTTAAGTGTAGATCTTCATTTCTTATCTGTATATGTTATAAATATTACCCACAAATAAAACCAGGTATAGAATCTAACAAAGAATTTTAATATAAACAGCCTCTATGATATTTGGGACTCTGTTTTCTGCAAAATTTATTTTAAATAAGAAATTCCTAAATCTCAATACACCTTGTTATATACAGGTAGAATCTTTAAAAAAAAACGAAACAAAACAGTGTTTTGTTGACATGTGTCCTAGACAATCAACAAATTTTCTCAATAATTGATCAATAAATAAGTATATATATAATAATGCCTATTTATTGTGGTTGAATTATATCTCAAATTCTATTTTTATATATCTTTCAATTTTTTAAAAAAATTATATTATGCATGTATTACTTTTATAATCATATACATAAATATTACTTTTTTAGACTTGTTTCATGATTAAATAGAAGGGGTTATACTTAAATAGTAAAGATATTAACATATCTAAGGCAGGAGGAAAATTAAAATTGTTTCATGACAATTTAATCTCTGAATATTTAACTGATAGCATTGAAAACAAAATTTTTTTCATAGCTACAATATACCGTATGGAAATCAAATTCTAATAGTTGATTCTAGTTTCTATGACATAGAATAAGAAAACTAAATATCATACATAAATCTAGTCTTTATTTAATTTCTAATACAGCAGCCTCAATAGTAATATTTTACTTGATAATAGTTTAGATAATTTCACTTTAACTCCTTCAGTAATTTGCTTCTTTTAGTTTATTCTTACCTCTATCTCTCCTAAGAGAAATGTAAACAAATGTAGTACAATGTTTTAGGACAACAGAAGCATCTACAAGTGTAGACGTAACCCAGAAGAAGGAGGAATTAAATTGTTTGTAAAGAAAGTAAAGTCATGCAAATTTTTCCATAGGAGGTATTTGAGATAAATTGAATATATAGTTCCCTAGGACCAGATGTCTGTCAGACAAACTGGACTACTTAGTGCTAGTCTTGATTCCTTCTGTTCTTTCACTCATCTGTCTCATGCATCGACAGACCCTTAAATTTTGTTTATTCTGTTTTCCAAATACGTTCTCATTTTATTATTATCACTAGTGCTTCCAGCCAGTCTCTCTCTTATCTCTGTCCTAAATAATAGTGACTGGCTCCTAACTGCTATGCTTGATATTAGCCTCTCTGCCCAGTATCCTCCCATCACCCAATTTCCCTTCCCCTGTACCTTACAAAAATTAATTTCTAAAACAGTCATTACACACTCTACTTAAGAAGGTAAGAAAGCACTCATTATGCAATAAGTTCTAAAATTATTTATATGGCCCCTAAAGCCCATTTAAACATGATCTCACATAAACTTCTGTCCCACCAACACATTTCCACTTACAATATACCCTATGCTTCTCATTAATTCCTCTTTGGATTTCCACTATTTTCCTGCCACTGTTAATGCTTAACCTCTGCAGATATTGCCTTCATAATGCCACCACCTCTTCTAAGTTCCAGCTTGAATTCTATCTCGCCTAAAAGGGTTTCTTCAATACCATCTCTCTTTTCCCATCCTAATAGAATAGCTCTTTAATCTGCAATTCGCAATCTTTTGTAGAAACTTTCACTATAAAATTTAGCATACTCACACCTTGTGTCAGTTTTTACAAATCGACATTTTCTTCACCGTGATATGAACTCCTTCAAGGTGAGAATTATATTTTGTCTTTTTTCATATCCTCAACATCTAGTATATAAAAAGAAGAAATAAAAGAATATCTGATATCTAAAGTTCCTAGATATTTCCTTTTCTCTGTATCACATCTAAGATCAAAACTATCATATTCATCTTTTTTGGTAATAATTTCTGTCAATGCATTATTATTATTTTTTTTTTTTTTAGTAATTCCACAGTGCAAGGGCACACAACTTAAAAAAAAAACAAACAAACAAAAAAACGGATTTTTGGTATCATTGAATAAATTTCCTCTTAAGATAAAATTGGAATGGAGTTTGCTATTTTTTACTTGACAAATTTTAAAAGACAGGCAGAGATACAATTTTAAATGATTCTGCTGCATATAACATATATCTAATTGTTCTTTCTTCTCAAAGCTACTATCGCCATTCTTCTCTAAAAGACAATAAAACAAAGGAAATGATACAAGTACTTGAGTTTTATAAGTGAGAAATAATGCTTCTGCGGTTGTTAGAAATACTTTGAAGTGCCTAATTTTATCTAGGGAATAATTTTAAAAAGTAGAAAATTTAAGCACAATCATTTAAAGATATTCGGTTATAGTGTTTAGAAAAATCAAAGTTACACATTTTTTAAAAATGACTTTATCAAACTTGAACTCATTTCATTTCTGCTTTTCAATATACCAATATGATAAAAGCTCATTTTTCTCCCCTTTAAAAAGAACTAATTTTTGCTGCAGATAATTGAAAGAAAAAGCAGAATCACATATTTAAATTTTCTACATGGGAAGTCTTTTATAAAGAACAACATCTATTTGAGTTTTCTTTTTTTGGAATTAAACATGAAAATGATAATTATTTCAAAATTGGCATGGAAATTGCTGATGTATATTTACATGATCTTTATTTCCATAGTGTCATAAAAGAAAAAAATAATAAAGCCAACCTGCTATGAAGTTACTTTGATAGTCCGGATAAGAGGATTTAGAAATGACCTAAGACAAATTGGGCCGCAGTGTCAACAAAAATCGAGAAGTAATCTGTTTAAGAAAAATATGGGTTGTATTTGTGTAGTTAATATAATTCTTACTAACAAAGTATTATCCTTTAGATTGGCAAAATAATTGATTTTTCTTTGCTATAAAAAGACTATAAAATTTAAACAGAAACATTGATATTTATGTTACTGGTTTCACATGCTAGCATCGTGAAGTTGAACAAGGTAAGGAAAAAAAAAAAATGCCATTCCCTACCTTCCTATGCCAGTTAATATCACCATTGATTTTTCCCTCTGGCTCTAAGTTTGGCAAGAGGAATTCCCAGGTGTCTCAATACCTGCCACCTTCTTCCTGGCTATTAAGTGGATGAAATGATATCCAATATGCACATGACTCTCAGTATATATTTGCGGGTTGGCACCCACACTGATCCCCAGTGAGTCTGCAAATGAAAAGCAGTATGTCTTGCCTTCAAAACATGGGGAGAAAATCTTGTGTTCAAGATTCTTATAGTATGTTAAATAAAGCAGTAATGATAACAATAACAATGAAGCCAAACATGAAATGCCTAAAGTAGAAAATGAACTAAGTTTTAGGTCTCAAAACAGCCTGACCTGTTCTCTCAGAAACTCTAGTGATACAATGATTATTATGCTTATCTTTGATTATATTCCATTTTTACTCAGAGGTAGGAACCTGTCCTAAAGAAACAAGACTTGACACTTGAGTGTCATAGCATCTGGCTAAGGGTACATGTTAAAATATTGGAAGCCAGTCAGCTAAGAGACAGGATAAATTTTCAAAGAATAAAAAGTACTTCAGTAGTGCTGAAGTGTAGTATGACAAAGAAAAAGAATGAAAAAAGAAACTAGAGTTAATAAGGAACTAATTATGAAGAATCTTGTAAGCCTTTTCAGACCTTATGATCAGGAACAAATGAAGTCATAAGTACAAAATACAGGTTCACTCTAAGTTGTAGAGAGATTATTTTCATCATTTTGGAAAATGATATAAATGGGAGCAAAATTGCTGGAGAAAGATCCCTTATCAGGTTGTTGCAGTTATCTAGAAGACAGTTAATGATGGCTTGATCTAAGGCAGAGTTTAGATCAAGTTAACTGATATTTTGGATTGGATAATTATTTGCTGTGGTGGGCTGTCCTGAGCATTGTAGGATGTTTAGCAGCATCCAGAGCTACTACTCACTAGGTGCTAGTATCATACCCCCAGTTTTGATAACCAATAATACATTTAGTCCTTGTCCAATGTTCCCTAGGGGCAAACACCTGCCTCTTTCTGCCTTCTCCCCTTTAAGAACATTAACCTAAAATAGTGGAAAAGGGAATAAATAAAGGAGAGTGACTGGAATGATATTTAAAAACTACTATCCAAAGAAAATTACCCAATAGAGATATTTTACTATTGGATATAGAGTTTGCGGGATGAAAGGTTAAAGAGGTACAAATTAGTAGTTGATACATGGTCACAGGGATGGGAAGCACGGCATAGGGAATGCAGTTAGCATTAATGTAATGGCTAGGTGGAGAGCCAGAGGAGAGAAAGAGCAATTAGGGGTATCATTTTATAAGCTATATAAATGTCTAACCAATGTAGTGTATAATGGAAACTAATAATAAAATTAAATTTAAATAAAATAGAATAAAATGAAGAATACTTGAAAATATAGGTTTCATTCTATAAACTTGGGAATAAAAATTTAGCTTTAATTTTATCAAGATTAGGTATTCTAATTTCGCATTATTTCAATCTATTGTCACGCTTCTAACAGAATATTTTTGGAATAGATTTTACATTATTTTATATTTAAGAAATAAACTAAGTATTCAGTATAAAATAACCAGAAAATGATTATCCAGTATTAATTATGGTTACCATTTGTTGTACAGGCTTTCATATCTATACTGATATATAAATATTTCAAAACTGTGATCAACTTGTTTTGATAATTTCTTTACTTCTTTATATTTAGTGGCCAATTTCCAATAAAGAGAAACCGTAATTCAAAGCTTTACATTTTATTCAATTTAAAGAATATGCCAAAATGTATTTAAGCCATCTTTTTGAGAGTGACATATGAAAGTTGTGTCCAATATTTGGATAATATTGGCATTGTCAATATAAATGTCTTGATAAATAAATCATGGTTCATATGTTCAAATCTTAATATATATTTCTGGAAAGAAATTCCTGAGTTGAAAGGCATTTTTACTTTAAATGTTTTTAATCTGGGAAAAGTGTGTCAATTTGTTCTTATACTGGCTGTGCATGATTTTGCCATTTTACAGCACAAGCTTGTTCAATTGTTTAAATGTAAAAACAATATTGACACAGTCCTGAATCCATTATGAATAAATATATACATTATATCCCATATCCTTGAAACAAATGAAACAAAACACTTTACACTGAGAAATAATCTAAAATAATTCAGTCACTCTGTTTAGTTCTAGGCTCCAAATCAATGAAATCCCAGACATTTTCTATAAATTTCTAGTTCCTTAATTAAAAAAAAAAAAGTAGATGGAGTAAAGGGGGTCAAATATGTGGTGAGAGAAATAAATCTAACTATGGGAGGTGAACGCACAACGTAAATATATATATGCCTTACTGTTAAAGTGTACAGCTGAAACTTATTGGATTTCGTTAAACAATGTCACCATAAACAAACAAACAAATAAATAAACAAACCTCTATCCTTGATTTTTGCATAGCTCTATCCTCAAAGGAGCTATGCAAAAGCATATTTTCTAATATGTTTAAGATTTTATTTTTAACATTTAAATTATTAAATGATTTGGCTTTCAGTCTAAGGATAACTGGATTCAAATACTACATTTGTCCATTACTAGTTCAAAGTTCGGACAACTTTAGTGATCTTTGAGTCCCATTTTCTCACTTTTAAAATGATGTTGATCATATACATCTCATTAGATGTTTTTAGGGATTAAATTAGATAATGCATATAAATGGTTTAACAGACTTCCTAATGATAGTAAATAATAAATAATGAGGAGGAGGATTTATGGATTGACACATAAGAATGTATATACATATATATATATACACATACATATATGTATGTGTGTGTATATGTGTGTATGTGTATATATGGCCTATATATCATATATATAGACCAAAACATATATAATTTACCAAAGACTTATTTAAATATAGAAATTTAATTTTTTGGATAGTCAAGAGATACTTAATATTAAAAGATATATGAATATTGACTTGAAAGTAATTATTTTTTTAATGTTTTTAGTTTCATTTGGAACAGAATAGCAAATTGAGCTGTGCTCATGAATATTAGATACAGAGAGAAACTTCTCATACATGGAAGCTACTTTGGACTTTGGAGTTTTAAGTCTTTGTTTTTCCACTCTTTTTAATGGAATGATACAATAAATAATGAATGGTTAACAGTGATGGCAGATCAACAAGCAAAGATAAACACAAAAATGATATAAGGCAGTGTTCCTGTTCAATACCTTTCAAGTAGTTTCAGATTTAGATTACTTCTAGGCATCCAGGCATTTGAGCTATCACCAGGAATATCTAAATTGCTTTCTCACAGGTTCTGCAAAGTACTCTCTTTACTTTATCTGCTCATTTTAGATGGCACCTCATTGAATTTCTCCTAGCCAATTTACTTTCTGCAAAGCCCACATTTCTCTTACAATAGAGAAATTTCTTTAGTTCTACTCTTTTAACTTTAGCTTAATAGCATAGGGGTTTTCGTTAAGTTTCTCTGTCAGCAGAACAGCACAAATTTAACATTTATATGATCTATTTTTACTAAATAGCAGAAGGAGGAAGTACTATGCCAAAGGCAATGTGGGTATTAACTTTCTTGATGGTTTATACAATTATTTGAATATATTTCTAAAGAAAATTAATATTTGATCAAACCTAATTAGCTTTAATTTACATAAAACCATAATATAAGTTACTTGTATGCTTTAGATAAATAGAAGTTTTATTTGAAAACAAGCCATGGAAATTTCCAATTCAGACTCATCTGGCACTCAAAATATCTAAAGTATGAGAGTAATATGAAACAAAAATTCTAATCTTATAAGAAAATTATTTTAATGAGAAAAATTATATTAAATTTTAATTATGTTTTTAAAATTGCTGTTATATAAGAGGATGGAAAGATAAGTTACAAACTGAGAGAAAATATTTGGAAATCACATTCTGACAAAGATCTAGTATCTAGAATATGTAAAATCTCAAAACTCAACAGTAAAAGAAAAAATCAGTTAGAAAATAAACAATAACAAAAAGAACAAACATTTCACCAAGGAAGATATACAGATGACAAATAAGCACATGAAAAAATGTTCAACATCCTTAGCTACTAAGGGAGTGCAAATTAAAGCCACATATCTATTTAAATGGCTAAAATAAAAAGTGGTAGTAACACAAAATGCTGGCTAGAATGCAGAAATTTAATCACTTAACTATTCCTGGTGAAAATGTAAAACGGTATAGCTACTGTGGAAAAACAGTTTGGCAGTTTCTGAAAAATAACAAAACTAAACTAAACAAATTGCATTATAACCCAGCGATTACATTCTTGGGTATTTATCCCAGAGATATGAAAAGATACATTCACATACTGTACAGTAATTTCCATAGAAATTATTTGTAATACACAAAACCCTCAAGCAACCCAGGTGTCCTTCAATGGGCGAACATTTGAACAAACTGTGGTATATCCACACCATAGCAGTAAAAAAAAAACAAATCATTGATACACACAACAACTTGGAAGGATCTCCAGGCAATTGTACTGAATGAAAAAAAGCCAGTTTCAAAAATTTATACACTGTATACCTTCACTTATATTAAGTTCTTGAAATTACAAGATTCTAAAAATAGAAAACAGATTACTAGTTGCCAAGAGTTACAGACTGGGTAAGGACTGAAGTGAAGAGGGTATGGCTACAAAAGTGCAATGGAAGGATCTTTGTGGTGATAGAAACACTATGTCTTGACTGTATCTGTCAATACCTTGGTTGTGATACTGTACTATACTTTTGCAAAGTGTTGATATTGGGGGAAATTAAGTAGTATATACACAGGATCTCTATGTGTTATTTTTTATGATTACCTATGAATCTACAATTATTTCAAAATAAATTTTTAAATTTAATTTTAAAAATTGCCATAATAGAACATGTTTCATATAAGCATCTATATTTAGTTTTTTAAACGAATAGAAAACTAGAAATTACAAAATTTATCAATAATACCATCACCTAAAGATAAAAAGAATAATATTCTGATGAACTTTCTTCCAGACTTTCTCTACAAACCCTCATGTGCGCACACACACACAGACACACACACAATGTTCATTTCACTCCTTCAGTTGTCTAATCTTTTATTTAACATTAAATTATTAAGATGTTTTCTTGTCATTTCTTCAACAAATATTAAGCAAATACCATATGCCACAATAGTATGCTACTTATGTTATAAACAAAAACTTATAGAACAGTAAATGCTGTTCCCTTGTAGAACGTATATTCTGACTGAGAAGAGAGAAAATAAAGATAAACAATTGGACAAATAACTAAAATATATATTTGTGTATGCTTATATGCAGATAATTATAAATAATAAAGAAAATTATAAATAGAAGATAATCAAGAACTGATTGGAATATCTTCTAAAATAAGGTGGTCAAAGATGATAATTTACAGGTGACATTTGTGCTGAGCTTTGAAAAATAAAGAAATAGTAACCTGTATGTAGGTGTCACACAGGAGCAATCTAAGAGAAAGATAAAGCATAAAGGTACTAGATGGCAAAAGCTTTATTTTGGAGAAATAATAAAAGGACATTTCCACAATTTAGTGGGAAAGAAGGCAGAAATCAAATCATTCAGTGTTTAATTTTCTGGTTTTTTATTAAAATTGAATTGCATGCATTTGAGCTATCTTCTGACACCTTTCAGCTAACAGAATACAGCAGAAGTGGTACTGTGCCCGATCCAGGACTGTCCTTTAAAAATCTTACACTACTGTTTTCATTCATGAAGACAGTTGTCATATAAAGAAGTTCAGCTACGCTGATATTACAACAGTGTTAGGAAGCCCAAGCTAGCCACATGGAGAGGCCATATGGAGGAATACTGTAACACCAGATATAAGAATAATGCCATCTGGGATGTTTCAGACCAGCTCAGTAACCAGCTGAATGAGGCTGATTGAGAAATCCAGGTAATAACTCATGAATTATAACTACCCAGAAAATCCCTGCTCAAATTTCTGACAAACCAGAGTATGAAAAATAATAAAATCATTGTTTTATACCACTTAATTTTGGGTTGGTTAGTTATACAGAAATAATTAAAGGAAACAATAAACCTATATTATAATATGATATTATATAACATCACAAAATGAAATAGTGACATAATATGCTATAATATAATTTCAAGTAGCGAGATTATTTGTTCACCTTTCCTAACCAAATATGATTTTATGGTATTTCCAAAGTTGTCATAACATAATATTGAATCACAAATACTATTAAATGAGTGAAATTAACTATGCTGTCTTGTTTCCACTGCTGAGAAAGTAAATATTATTGTTGAATTTCCTGTTAATAAGTCTCTTTAACCACCAGCTTCAGAGGTATTTTAACATTTACTATTACGCTGTTGAATTGAAAATCTTATAGCAAGTTTTGAAGATTTCGTGAAATTGTTCTTATTACCTCACAAAGAAGAACTAAATAAGTATGTCTTTGAACTGTGGAACATACTTATTCTTCGTTAGTAATATTATATTCTCAGTTGGAATACAGCCTATTCTTTTTTCTGTAATACTGTTCTGTGAGAATAACAGAAAACTGACTGCAACTTCGGTGTTTTCTCTTATCCTTCAGCTATATATGCCTAGTACTTAATAAACATAATAGTATAGGTAAACTAGTTTTTTTCAAATATCTGTGCTCTCCTAAGCACTGTCTTTCAGATATCCATTTTATAAACACTCTGCACACAAACAATAACATTTAAAAAAGTGACTAAAAGAATATTATTAGTGTTTTTGTACTTCTATTTTTAATATTCTAGATCTCGTTCTTAATAAATGTTGGTATGTACACAGAGATAATTGACTCAAGTTAAATGTGACCTAAATTTATATTGATAACAATTTTTATTAAATGGTTTTATTAAATTTACACTGTTATTTATTAGTCATTGAATTTATTTGACATAAATAAAGATACAAATTACAAATAATTATTAAAGCTTTATAATTTATAAAATAATAATTTAAAATGTCAAAATTCCCAGTGATAAGATGAAGAATAACTGAACAACTTATATAATTAAGACACATTTGAAGTTAGAATTTTATGTAATATGAAGTACATTACTTTCCACTTAATATATATTAAAATTTTACTTAAATAGTCATTAATTTTTTGTTTCATTTTATATTCAGCTCTGTCTAGTAGTACCCCAGAAGTCATCACTAATACATAATATACTTTATCCCAACTTCACTCATGAGTAAGCTTTACTGACACCAGAAATACAAATTACTAATCTATCATGGGCATATTAAAAAAAAAAAAACAGATTTCCTTGAGCTGACAAAAACCTCTATCCTATAAATATTTGAAATTGTTTATTACTATGCAAGATTAGTTTTCTAGGAGAGGAAGACCTCTTCCTCTTGTGATTATTTCCACAACCTGTAGAATCTATATCCAATCTCAGGGGATCTTCAAATATTTCATCAAGTGCCATCTCTGCCACAGGTCTTTTGGTTGTTCCACTTAAAATCATTTTACTTATTATGCATGTTTTTTCTATAACAATACAATTGTACTCATAACAATATATACAAATAGAAATAATACACACATTATATAAAATATATACAATAATGTATTATACATAATATATAAATAATATTTAATAATTAAACAACAAATATAAATAATACAACAATATAAACAAAGTGTTATATTATAATGATATAATTGGGGTATTATATACCCCAAACCCTTCTTGGCTAAAGATAGCATTTTGGCTCTAAGACCATATTCTTGGGGTGGGGGGGAAATTAAAAGAAACAAATCTTAAAAAAGAGACCATGCCCATATCTTGTGCAGAAAAACAACATTTCCCTTTAACTTAACCTATTGTAATGGAAATATATTAATAAAGAGGAACTCTGAGCTCCACCTAGTGTTCGGAGAGTTCCCACATCACTAGTCTCCTTTGATTTTATCTCTATTTCAATTACTTTCATTTTCAAGTTAACATTCCTGAGCTTGACCCTTAAAAATAAATGTTGAGCAGAGCTTCATCCTCAGGTTTATGTTTTTCATGATTTATATGTAAATCCTAGATCTCATCTACATCCAGAATTTCTGCTACCACTTATATGCTGGTGATTTCCAAAACTAGGTCCGTATTTCTAAATTCTATTTACTTGTTATCAACATTTGAATGACTTGCATAAAGTTTAAGCTCAATGTCTACAATGGAATTTATTTTTAATTCTAATTATTCTTAATTCTCCTTTATTTTCTATCTAAATGTACTACTATTCACGTAGTAAAATCCAGACATCAAAGATTCACCTTTGATGATTTTTTTCTTCTCATTTTCTACTTTAGTCATTGGAGTCTAGCATGTTTAGTATCTCTTGGACTCTTTTTTTCTCTCTGTTTCCACCGCCGTCGCCTTGTCATTCACACATGACAACTTTATAAACTTCCACGTTAATTCTCTGACTGCTAATTCCACTTATTTTCTTGTTTTTACCTTTGGTCCAATATGCTTCCTTTTGCACTTATCTGAGTAATCTATTTAAATTGCAATGCTGGTCTTTATTATACCTCCACATAAAATGGCACCTAACGGTTTTCAGGAAAATTTTTATCTTTCTAGTGTAATTCGCAAAAACAATCATGGTATAAATCAAACTTATCTCTCTGGCTTTATTTTTTTTTTTTTGCCTTGTGCAGTGCATGCTGCGTATTATGTGCTCAATAAATGAAGAAAGAATTCTTGTTTTCTTTTTCAAGAATCAGAGGATACACATTTTCACATTTTTTCATTTCACTTTTACTGGTTTCAAATATTTAAAATTAATCAGGAAATTTACTTGAAAATGGCAAATATCTGTTTCAACTCTCTAAATGAAGTAATTTATAAATCTGTAATATTATGTAAATGAAAATATAATTACTGTTAGCTTAATATAAAATGAGCTTTATTAGTAAATTAAAATATAATGTGTTTTATTATATAGGAAATCCAGCATGACATAGTGAACAGATACTGGATGGCAAGTCAGAGAATTTAAATTTGGTCATAATGCTGTCCATAATTTACTACTAGACTTTTGTCAGATAAACTAACCTCTGTAAGTCTTAGTTCACAGCCTTCTTATCTGTAAAAAAATTCTCTGAGCTATATTTGAACACGTACTATAAAGCTGGGGCCAATTGGAGTTCATTGTCACCCCAAAGGCAGGGGGCAAGGAGAGGGATAACGACACAGAAGTGCAGTTAGCATTTTTCCTTCGTTCTTCCTCACTGACACAGTGAAGAATCACAGGTCAGTAAAATTTAGAAAAGATTTATTAAAGGTATATTTCAGAAAGACAAAGCACGCACCAAGGAGGCATGTGGTTTCAGTGATGAGAGCTGCAACAAAGCGCTGTAATAACAATCACCACCACAACAAAAAGGGACAACAGAACCCAGAAGTGGGAATGTCTGCATTACATTTGGGCCATGATGGGTGATTCCAAAGGCTTTCCTAGATGATTGGCAAGTGAGGTCATTTTGATTGACACTTGCTGCTATATAACTCTCTGCCTAGTGCACATGTTCGTACACAGAATTCTACTACCAGTGGGATGTTCTTTGGGTGGTCTCTAGGCTCGGCCCCTATTCCTTTGGTCCCCTTGTCACTCATGTCTAATTAGCTACCTAACATGAAAAAAGTTGGCTGAACTAGATTTACCATGCACTGCATAATGACAATTTGGTCAACGACAGACTGCATATACAGCAGTGGTCCCATAAGATTATAATGGAGCTGAAAAAATTCCTATCGCGTGGTGACGTCTTAGCTTTGGTAAAGTTGTGGTGCAAAGCATTACTGTTTTGTGTAGGTCTCAGTCTACAGATAGTACTGCTATCTGCTAGAAATGTCTGGGGCACTCACCTGTACCCTAGTGAGCTTCCCACAGACATCTCCCTTTTCTAAACCAATGATACAACTTGAAAGATCCTCGTGGCTCTTATTATTATTGCAAGAAACCGTCAGCAATAACCATTAGGAAACTTTGAAGAAAAATAAGAGTTTATTATTTACAGGCTCTGGCGTGTACAAGGTACAGCAGGAGCCACGTAGTGAGGTCACAGGTGGAGAGTGCACATGGGCTGGGGGTTCTGCTTTTATTGGGGTCAAGGGTGGGGGCCTATGGTTTCCCAGGCTCTTTATTGGTGAATTTAAAACATAAGACTGGGGATTTAAAGTGGGGAAAGAGGAAAAAAAAAATGTTGGCCAAACGATCAGTTACCCAAATCAATCGAGATCTCTAAAACAAAGTCTCTTCAATGCGGGAGTTAGCCTGGTTCTTTAGCTAGTGGTATGGCTGGCAATGTGTTTACTCCAGATAGCCAGCTTTGAAGTGGATGCCTCTTTGAAGTGAATGCCTTGGCAATCAAAGCTTAAGTCAATCACCTGCATTACGAAAAGGAAAGCCAAGTATTAGGTTTTATACTACAATTACTTGGTGCTTGTGGTGATGGTGCTTGTGGTGAAACCTACTGCTCAGCCCATCCATATAAATAATAGCTCATACAATTACAATAGTAGACTATACCATCTAGGTTTTTGTAAGTACCATCAATGTTCACACAAGAAGGAAATCGTCTAATGACATATTTCTTAGAATGTATCCCCGTCAGTTAAGCAGGGACAGACTGTAATCTGTATGTTTCTTTCTACTTATTATATACAGATCAATACAGTTAAAATAATTCCCTCTTCCTCAGAAGGCTTCATCAATTTCCCTCTTAAATATGCCTATTAATTCCACCTAGAATTCATCAAGTTTTTTCCATTTGTTAAATCTAAAATGATTTTATTTTCTTGATATGAGATAAAGATAAATAAAGTGTATATATAAACAGTGGATTGACGTATTGGTCTGTTGTGAACAAAAATATGAGCATTTACAAATAACATATAAGGAATTTAGTGTACCTCAGCCCTCATACTCTTTCAGGTAGCATTATTAAAAAAAATATTATCACCCACTCAGCCTCGTAATTATTTCCCCAAATAGTAGAATTCATATATTTCATAAGCACTCTTATTTTATGGTGAAATTATTGATCTGGCTGGCAATGCGTTTATTCCATGTAATAATAAAATAATTATTACCAGAATTCGAATATCCTCAAAATTTTCTAGGGCAATAAATTTAAATACAATTTTCAAATATTCTAAATAATAATGATACAAATAGAAAATAGAAAAAAATCACAATTTTTATTTGTTGAACATTTCTTCTAGTTAAGGTCAAAAACACATTTCATTTGAAGTAGCAAACTCTGAAATAAAATGTAGACCAGACTTTTGAAAATACAATAGTAGATTCCAACCTTGTCAATTTAGGAATTAAGTGCCAAATAATTCATAATGGTATTCCATATTCTTTCTTTATTATTTTTGTTGACAAAATCTCTACAAGGTTATAAAAAGAAGAGTGTAGAAATGTATGGATTTCTGAGACAGAAAAAGAATTTAGACTTGTTACTAGAAGCGGCATTGACAAGAAACTTTCTATTTTAGGCTCACTCTTGTTAGACTAATTTAATGAACCGATAAAATATTTGTTTTTTTAATTGTTAATATATTTTATAGTTTTTCAATTATAGTTTTTCAATTATAGTGACATTCAATATTATTTTAATTAGTTTCAGGTGTATAGCATGGTGGTTAGATAATTATGTAATTTATGAAATACTCCCTCCAATTGGTCTAGCATCAACCTGGCACTATACATAATTATTACAGTAATATCAGCTATATTCCTTATGTTGTATTTTACATCCTTATGACTATTTTATAACTAACTACTAATTTGTACTTCTTAATCCCTTCACTTTTTTCACCCAGCCCCAAAACCCTGTTCTCATTTGGATATCATCAGTTTGTTCTCTGTATCAATGAGTCTGCTTCTTTTTTTGTTTGTTTGTTCATTTATACTGTTCTTTAGGTTCCCCATGTAAGTGAGATCATATGATATTTGTCCTTTTCTGTCTGACTTATTTCACTTAAAATGTATTTTTAATTGTTAGATTTTACAATCTGGAATTTCAGCAAGGAAGAAAAAAATTAGAGTACTCCTAATCATTCAGCAGGAGAAGCAAGGGAGGTATTTATTACAGAAAACTAAGTATTTCCAGAAAAAATGCAAGGCATATATATTGTAGACAGTCAATTCACTTCCCTGGAATTTTACTCTGTTCACTGACAGGGTAAATTTTTAAATACCAGAGGAACAACTTCTCAGGATAAGAAAATACTTATCCTTGTCTCCAGTGAAAAGGCACATTATCTAGGTTATAAAAAGGAAGTATAATGTGTGATTGTGTTTAATGATTATCTGGTTCTACTTTCCCAAAATACATTTCACCTAATCCTTCATTAGATTTACTAATCATTCCTAAGTCATATTTAAAGAGCAAATTTTACTTCTGTGAAATCTGGCTAATTCTTTCCTTTACCACTATCTTATAGAGAGTGTGGTGTGGGGAAAATAATAAGCCCTTGAAATCAGAACGTTAGGTAGCTAGTCAGACATGAGCAACAGGGGGAACAAAGGAATAGGAACTCAGCCCAGAGATCGCCCAAAGAACACCCTACTGGTAGTTAAAGAATCCCTCCTGCATCCCCAGAGACAAAGGACAGGAGGGTCATAATCTTAGCTAGCCTAATCCTGCTACAGACGCCTGAGCAGAAGGTACTACCCTAATTTGCCCACAATTTACGCTTCATTATAATTCTATGTTTATGCCTGTAAGTTCATGAATCTAATTACAACCAACTGAAATCTGGGTAAGCGCATGCGCACTAGGCACACTAGCAGCCAAGTGTCAATCAAAATGACCTCAGTTGTCAATCACCTCAGAATGCCTTTAAAACCACCCATCATGTCCCAAATATAATGCAGACATTCCCACTTCTGGGGTCCTTTTGTGGTTTTTGTTGTGGTTGTTACAAGTCTCTGTTACAACTCTCATCACTGAAATCATGTGCCTTCTTGGGGCATTCTTTGTCTTTTAAAAATATATTTTTAACAAATCTTTTATAAATTTCACTGATCTGTGATTCTTCACTGCATCAATGAAGATCAAAAGCTGAAAAGAATAATTTTGAAAAAAAATTTTAAGCTTATAGTGAAAATTTCTCAGGCATTGTCAGAATACTGTAAGTTGATAGATGAATAGACACAGAAGGCTGATGCCATGGATAGTGAAATAAGAAAGTGCAAAGGATAACTGGAGAAAACTGGTTTTGAGTCTTTTGGCAATAAAGGGGAATCAAATAGGATGACCTTCTGAGGAGAATGTGGAAACATTATTTTTTTGTGGGGGGGATGATGGGTTTGTTTAAATATAACAGTGGTTCTAGATTATTCAAATGCTGATGATAGTAACCAGTGGTAATAGAAAATAAGTAAACATAGGGAAAAAAATGTTTAATTATCATACCGAGATTTTTTGAGGAGTTGAGAGGGAAAATATTCAAATAGCAAAGTTGGAGACATTGGCGTTATAGGTTTACCTGTTATACTGTGAAAGAAAATAATAAGAAACACATAAATGACGATGAAGGTTGGTGAAGTGTAAGAATTTAAGTGTATTATTTTGAAATTTTCTTATTATTTTGTTAGGAAGGAAGAAAAATCATCATCTCTGGAAGTGGAGCAATAATTCAGGAAGATAAAATATTTCAAGATAATGGAGAAAATTAGAATTTCGGTAATCAGATAAATGTAGGTAATGGCTAGCACCTACAAAGAACAGCATAAACCATTTAAGAATACTCTGATATTATACAAGTGATCTACATACTGCTATGTGAGATTAATTGAGCTGATTAAGTTCTAGAGAGAGATCAAAATTTGGATCAAAACTTTCTAATTAGCTAAAAAATACCGCTCAGTTGACAACATACTATAGCAGAATTCTAAATTGCTAAACGATGCCACACAGTTAGACTATCTTAATTTTCTTGGTGCCAGAATTCATCCTTAATCACTTGTACAGTCTATAATGAAATACGTGTTGATCCTAACTGGATGATGTTCCATGAATATGTCCATATAACTAGGACATATAACATTGAGAACTTAATCTTTCTTTTCTTCAATGTTTATTGTATATCATTGCTGATCTCACTATACCTGATAGGGAAAGTAATTTGGCCAGAGCTTGAGATGTTGCACATGAGTTAATATTCCTTATGACAATGGTGTTCCTTATATTTCCATATTAAAAGATATAAATTAAAAAATAAAAGAGTAAGATGCTTATTTATTATAGGAAAGAAGTTCATATTTGAATAAATTGGATCAGAAGAAAAAAATGTAAAATGAGTATGCCAGTATGTTAATTTCTTCCTTTTGTCATTGTTTACTATAAAGATAATCTACTGAAGTTATTCCACATTGTTGAGAAACTTTTGGAAATTGGTGAATGTTTGGAAATTATTTTCTACTTCAGTAAATTAGAAGAACTGAGAGCAACTGAGGAATTTGCACAATTTTTTTATGAGTTATATATTCAGGATCTTTTGACTATAATTTTTAAACGAAAGATAAATATGTTCAAGTTTAAATGGTCACTTGAAGTGGTATGAAAATCCAAAGAAATTATGCCCAAACTCTCAATATGCAACCTTTGTTACTTATAATTGTAAATTGTGCAGAATAAGCAAGTGGAAAATACATATTAGAACTTAAGGAAATGTCTGAGAATGGAAGACTTTTTAAAAGGACAGCAAACAACATAAATGCTAAAATATCACTTGAATTAATTCTTTTATTTTATATTTCTAGAAATTTCAATAACTGCTTAATTAATTTTCCTATCTCTTTTCTACTCTATTCTAATTTATTGTCAGTATACCCACAATAAAATTTTAGTTTGGTATCTAATATAACAAGTTTGTTAAAGATATTATTCAATTAAAGATTTCTACATCAACTTCAGTGAAGTCTGATATTTAGGCTCACTAATGGAGTTGCTACTAGGAAATTCCATATATACACATTACAATGTTGTGAACAAGGATTGATGACACCTGCCTTGGTTCTTGTTAACATATTTTTAAGATGATCAAATTTATAGTTTAAAAGATGAGCATATTTCTTGTGGTGGAAGGACATGAAGAATTCTCTTTGCAAGTCAGCAATGTGAACACCTTGCAAATTCCTCAGTTATAGAAGTACAAAAATTAGAAGAAAAATCAGGGGAGATAGTATTTCCATTACTCAAAGCCCTTGTAAGATTAGGTTTAAAACATTATGTCCAATTTTAGACTCTAATGGAGTGCAGCAATTCACATTCTTATAAAAGTATTGAAGAGAGCTATAAAATTTGTCTGGGGATTAAGAGGTCTGCTTTATGAGGAAAAATTTCAAGAAATGAACTTGTTCCAAAAATATATAATAAACATATATAATCATGAACACAGAGTAAAAGAAAATTTAGGTAAAATACAGAAATATCTGAGAAAGAGATGTTCTGTATAAGTTCAGTATAAATATATCTTAAAATGAAAAAAATTTTCTCAAGTTTCTCAAATTTCAAAAAAAAATTTTCAGAAGATTTTCCAACATTTTTTTTTACTTGTGAGAATTACATAAGCTAAAACACTTTTGATTTCTTAATGATATAAAATGTTAAAATTATAAAAAATAATAAGTATACAATAAATATCATATATAATATAAATACACATCTTTTTAATATTTAAAGATTTTATAAAGTATAGCATTATAATAAACAAATAAGTAACATTCACATGTGGATAAGTGAGATAAAGAAACAAAAAACACCAAGATAGGATATTTAAAAGTTATACAACATGTTTTTTGGAATCAAGCCTGATATCAAACAAATTCTGCATAGTAAAACATTGTAAGGAAGGAAAAGTAATTTTCCCTCCACTCTTCTAGGTTCTTGGCTGAAATCTCTCTCTCCCATTTAATAAAGATAGGTTAACAAGAGAAAAACAAATAGAAGTTTAATAACATGTATACTCTCTTGTATACATGAGGGATAGCCAGGAAAATTAAATAACTCCTGAAATGGCCGAAACCATTACCTTAAATACCATCTCAAGCTAAAGACAAAAGATATTGGGGAGTGGGGAATCATTTATGGGAGGTTTTCATACAAAGCATGGTAAAATAGGGTGCAATTGTTTTGCAGATTTCAGTCTCTGCCTTCTTTATTGGTTAGAGATTTAGTCATCCCTTTCCTCCTGGCACAGAGAAGGAGACACTCTACCCATGAATATTTCTCTTACAAATATAAATATCTCTTACAAAAGGGTAACTTCTACTTGGGTGTTCAGAGCTTCTACTATGTCTGCTGTTTCTCAACGTAACCAGCGTAAAATAATCCTTGCACCAAAGAGACATATTTTCAGATGGCAAATTCTGCTCCCCTTCAATATATACTTCATATTTGACCAGAATAACAGCTGAACTTGTTAATATGGAAAATTGTTAAGAACCCCAGTTATGAAGAAATATACACAAAAGTATATAAATGTGGAAAATGAAACACATTTAAAGCAAATGTGGAAAATGAGACATAAAAACAAAAGTTATTTTCCATGGACTAAGATGACTTTATATCTTTTAAACAGATATCTTACAAAAGTAAGGCTATATTAAGATTTTTAGAAAATACATAGGCTTGTCAAAAATTAAGATTCAACAATATATTGTATATTTGACTAATATCAGAGTCATCAGAATTATAGTAGTAAAATTATGTAAAGTTGTCATGAGTATTGAAGAGGATCAGAACAGGCCTTCCCAAGATGTGCCATTTTGGCTTGTGCATTATTTTGAACTGAAGGCAATCAAGACACTAGGGGCTCAGAAGAAACTTCTGTCCCTCCTTAAATTACTTAAAAGAATCTAAATTGAGGCCTTGCTCATAATAAGAGTTATTACTAGAAATAACTTTTTATAACTTATTCATAAAGTGGGCAAACTTCTAATTACTGAACATCTGCTCTTATTATGATGTGGATGACTATCCTCCTCTCTGAAGCCCCAAGACATATTATCTCATTCTTAGGTTCAGGATGTCATATATACCATGTTTTATCTTTCTCTCTTTGAACTTCTCATGTTTGGGAGGGGTCTCTGACTCTAATGTATGTGGGGTTTTCATATATATGTATACAATTAAGTTTGGTTATTTTCTCTTGTTAATCTGTCTCATGTTGATTTAATTATTAGACCAGGAGAAGAATCTAGTATGGTAGAAAAAATTTCTTTCTCCTCCATATTATAATCACAGATTTTAAAAAGGATAAAAAAATGCAGAGTGTGTTCTGATACAGGTCTTCAGTATCTCCCCATTAAAGAAGATCGTAAAGTCAAATTATCGTGTTTAAAAAAACATTCCCTGCTTGAATTTTTCTCTCGAGAATACTGCTTTGTGCTTGTTGCATGTGTTTTTACTTCCAACACTTATCACTAATCATTGTCTTTGCACAGGACTGCTTGAAGATTGTCTTTAAGTATGAGAGTACTATCAGTATATTTCTATGAGTTATTTTGTTTTAAATAATTATGGTCCTCAAATTGCCACTTGTTTATTGGACTATGAAAATGACCAATTGATGATACAATTCTTAATTTTTTATATCCCGAGTATTCAGTTCCTTTGTTCTTTCTGCTGTCTATATTCTGTCTGTGAGGGTAGGATTTTATCCTGTCGTTTTCAATAAGAAAATACATTGTTTTTTGGATAAGAAGACCATTCTTTACTTATAGAATAAACTGAGATGAATGCACCATGATATTATCTGTGGCAACCATATTTCTTTATATGCAATAAATAATGAGAATTATAGTTAATTCTTTATATGCAGATTAAAGTGAGCATAGTAGATTCTCAACTAATGTTTGAATTATTATTAATTATTATTATTACTATTTTGCAATAATGTTGTGCTAAGAAAGTGTTAGGAGATTTATCCTATTTAAGAAATAAATCCTTCTACAGCAGATTTTGCACATTTCTGTTTTTTAAAAAAAATGGTGTAGATAGTTAAGGTACCACATTCTTCCAACTCACTTGTTGTTATGGTACATGTAAATTCCTTCTCTAGATCAATTTCCCACCTCTAACATCATACCTTAAATGCAGGTACTCTAAAACATTTAATATATGTTCTTAAAACATGTATCTTTGTAAAAACAAACAGTGTCAATCCACATGTTTGTATGTATACAAATAATACTTAGAACAAGCATTATTTTTCACATTTTTCTCATTCTTCAGTTTGAGCTCTTAATTATTGTATATCTGTTGATGATTATTGTTACATTGCCTCCATTGAATAAATTCAGCACATTTCACTTAACCATTCCCCTGCTAATGGATATCTAGTTGACCCCAGAAACATTGAAAATATCTTCTTGATTGGTGATGTCTTTTTTTTATAAAAAATATTTAGGAAAAATTAAGTTTATCAATTTTCATCTTATAAGGTCTATGTTTTTGGTAATAAGTTCCCCATTCTTCTAGAATACACATATTTTTCTCCTGCATTACTTCTATTCATTTTTATGAATCCTCCTTTATATATGGTGCAAAATCAAGGTCCAGGCTTATTGTTTTTCTATATAGAAATTCATTTTTCCTAGCTCCTTTTGCTAAACATTCTGGAATTTCTCCCTGTGTAGCACCATTATCATATACCAAGTACTCATATATACATGGGATTGCTTCTCAACATTTTAATTTATGTATGATCTGAGGCCTAGCCTTTCAAGAAATAGACTGGTTTTATTTTTATAACTTTTTAACACGACACTTTATATTAAGGCAATCTTCTTTTCGTGATCTTTTAAAATCAAAGTTGAATAGCTGTTTGTTAACTTTTATTATCCTATGTAAATATTAGAATGGTTGTAGAGTTCCTAAAAAATCAAGACAATAGTCTTCAATGGGAGTTTTAATTGTGGGGACATATTTCCAAAAATAAAAGAATTACCATTACAAAGATATGTTCCAGAAAAAACTTTGTATAATGATCAAAATTAATGCAAATATTTTATGTACTTTAATATTATTTTAAAATTTTTACCCATAGAGATATTTCCCATGCTTTTAAAGTGATCATTATATACTTTTAATGTGCCTTAATAGGAAAAAAAATTAAATTTCATAATTATTAACATAGAGAAACATAGTTACTCTGTAAGTTTAATTTAAAACATTATATGTGTAAGAATTTAGTCAGACTTGCTGATCTTGGTTTCAAGATTTTTGTTCCCTCATTCGATTGTATTTTATTAAAGGAATGATTATATAATGGCATTTTCACTTTCTTTTCTTATATTTACATATGCGATTTTCTTTTCATAAAACTATGGCCATAGCCCCCAATACTGAACTAAAATGCAGACAAAATGGTGGATATCATTATGATGTATTTGTTCTTAATGATAACACATCTAAAGATTCTCCATCAAATATGAAAGCATTTCTATTCTATTCCTTTTTGTCTGAAAGGTTCTTTTCAGCCATAAACAGATTTGAATTATATAATTTTTAAAATTCTTAATTAATTGTAAGACTTTTTTTATTAATATAATGAATTTCATTGCTAGGTATTCTAAATTATAGCTATTCTTACCTTTATGGAATATATAACACTCAATTAGAATTCATTTTCCATAAACTGTTAGATTCAATTAATATTTTCTTCAGATGTTTTAAATGTTTGTTTATACATAAATTATATCTGTAATATTTTCTATGATGGCATTATTTATATCAAAAATATGTTAGCTTCATAAGAGTATTAAGTATTTTTCTCTTTTTATCTAATTCCTGGTGCAACTTGTATAAAATAGGAATTGTTGGTTTCTTTACATAATTGTAAAAATAATCTGTGAACTATTTGAGACATGGGAATTTTAAGGTAGGCAATAATAAATTCCTACTTAGTGTGAATGTGAATAGCCATATTTGAAATACATTTGTCCATTCAATCTGTTTTTATGTTTTTCTTCCTATTCAGTCTTCTGTTATATTTTGAGTTTATTATTATTTTACTACTGCCATGAAATGTTTTAATCATGTTTCAAACATTGTTATCTAATACAATAATAAGTACTTTTATTTTCAGAGAGGTTAATTAACTTGCCCAAGGCCACATAGCTAATGAGCATTTGAATTCAGAAGTTCGTGGTTTTTGTAACTGTTATTCTAAAAGCCATCTCCTTAAAAAGTAGATTTTAAACACCTGTGAAATGTTTATTCATTCACAATCTTAGCCTAAATATCTAATTTTATTTTTATTTATGGACTGCCACTCAGTCATCTTCTAGAACCACTCACTTCCCCATAACTACTACAGCTCTTTTCTTACCATCTGCATATGGATATAGGAGAACTATCTCTGGAGATGAGAAAATAGTTCTATTCTGTAATGGTCTTGAATGTCATATGATTGTGAGTCTGTATAGGACATAGGATACAAGGAGTCAAATACTCACTATATCCCATCAGAATGCTAAAAGCAATTTAAATGTGTCTCAATGCATAGATTCTGGAGTCTATCTGTCTGGTCCAAGCCTGGCTCCCCACTTGGTTGTGTCACCTTGAACAATATTTACATTATCTGTACTTCAGTTTTCTCATCTGTAAAGTGGAAGTAGTAATATCACCCATCAATCAGAGCTTATAGAATTAACAAACCACTACATACAAAGAACTTAGAACAGTATCTAACAGTATGTAGTATGTAAGTATTCTAATTCCTCTTAAGACATACATTATTTGGGCACTGCTGTAATAGATATTTAAGTAAATACCTGAGTGTCAGTGTTTTGTTAACATGTGATATTGGTTTAGGTGCAACCCCCTACTCCATATCCAGCACCACCAACTGCCCCAGCATCTGAAAACTCAGTAAATAATTGTGCATGTGTTAGTGAAAAAAGACTAACATTTTGCTTGTCCACTTATTATTTCTTTCACTCTCAGATATCTATTGTTTTGTTTTTGCCTCATTGAAAATTTAAGAGAAAAAGAAGGAAGATGTTCTATAACTGACTAGAAGAATATGATACGACTTGAAGAATTCAATTGACTTTATTTCATGTTTTGGGAAAGAGAAGTACTGGAACAATGGTATGATAAGACAGTAGAAATAGGATAAAATGTCCATTTAACTTCCTTCAAGTGTAAAATAAGTATAGGTTTCTTATGTGGAGGTAAACCTCCAGAAGTCAGCTGAACTTAAAAGAAACATTGGCTTGATTTGTTATAAAAGCAAATGTTCCTAATACAGTATTAAAAACGGGCAAGCCAGGACCTTGGGTGATTCCTACATGTGTGTATTAGTAATGGGAGATCTACTTTATCTTGGTTCATCTCAGTTTCTCCATTTCTTATAGGATTATAAAGTTTATGTCTCTGTCAGGAAGCACTAGCTTGAGGCAAGAGCCTAAGGGCAATAATGTGTTAATTTAAGCCTCTGATCTTACCCTTTAAGTGTTTCTCTTTCATAAACAAAAAATTTAAGTTCTTTACATTGATATAGATGTTACAGATTAGTAACATCTAGTGAGATGGCTTATAAAAAAGAACTATTGGGAAAGAGAATATAATTTATAATAGATTTATTGTAAATTTTAAAATATACAAATTTTTAAAAATCAAAAAATTTTGACAGAAATAGCTTTTTCGAAAAATTGTTCATTGCAAAATTATCAATGATATTCTTAGTGAAAACAGAAGCAATTTCAGTAGTTATTTGTATGATATTTCTCCAGTTTTGTTTCCAAATTATTTTTTATAATGTTCATTAAATATGCCTACATCTTTTTTAATGAATAAATAAAATTAAACTTGAGTGCTGATAATGCAATGCTCCTAAGTTTAATTCATACAAAATTTTGCAACCTAACT
>NW_011888838.1:807118-812427 GCF_000151845.1 Pteropus vampyrus
TGGAGTCTATCTGTCTGGTCCAAGCCTGGCTCCCCACTTGGTTGTGTCACCTTGAACAATATTTACATTATCTGTACTTCAGTTTTCTCATCTGTAAAGTGGAAGTAGTAATATCACCCATCAATCAGAGCTTATAGAATTAACAAACCACTACATACAAAGAACTTGGAACAGTATCTAACAGTATGTAGTATGTAAGTATTCTAATTCCTCTTAAGACATACATTATTTGGGCACTGCTGTAATAGATATTTAAGTAAATACCTGAGTGTCAGTGTTTTGTTAACATGTGATATTGGTTTAGGTGCAACCCCCTACTCCATATCCAGCACCACCAACTGCCCCAGCATCTGAAAACTCAGTACATAATTGTGCATGTGTTAGTGAAAAAAGACTAACATTTTGCTTGTCCACTTATTATTTCTTTCACTCTCAGATATCTATTGTTTTGTTTTTGCCTCATTGAAAATTTAAGAGAAAAAGAAGGAAGATGTTCTATAACTGACTAGAAGAATATGATACGACTTGAAGAATTCAATTGACTTTATTTCATGTTTTGGGAAAGAGAAGTACTGGAACAATGGTATGATAAGACAGTAGAAATAGGATAAAATGTCCATTTAACTTCCTTCAAGTGTAAAATAAGTATAGGTTTCTTATGTGGAGGTAAACCTCCAGAAGTCAGCTGAACTTAAAAGAAACATTGGCTTGATTTGTTATAAAAGCAAATGTTCCTAATACAGTATTAAAAACGGGCAAGCCAGGACCTTGGGTGATTCCTACATGTGTGTATTAGTAATGGGAGATCTACTTTATCTTGGTTCATCTCAGTTTCTCCATTTCTTATAGGATTATAAAGTTTATGTCTCTGTCAGGAAGCACTAGCTTGAGGCAAGAGCCTAAGGGCAATAATGTGTTAATTTAAGCCTCTGATCTTACCCTTTAAGTGTTTCTCTTTCATAAACAAAAAATTTAAGTTCTTTACATTGATATAGATGTTACAGATTAGTAACATCTAGTGAGATGGCTTATAAAAAAGAACTATTGGGAAAGAGAATATAATTTATAATAGATTTATTGTAAATTTTAAAATATACAAATTTTTAAAAATCAAAAAATTTTGACAGAAATAGCTTTTTTGAAAAATTGTTCATTGCAAAATTATCAATGATATTCTTAGTGAAAACAGAAGCAATTTCAGTAGTTATTTGTATGATATTTCTCCAGTTTTGTTTCCAAATTATTTTTTATAATGTTCATTAAATATGCCTACATCTTTTTTAATGAATAAATAAAATTAAACTTGAGTGCTGATAATGCAATGCTCCTAAGTTTAATTCATACAAAATTTTGCAACCTAACTTATTTATCATTCAATTATTGATCAGTTACTATGTGCCATGTAGGTGCTTACTTCTGAGATTCAATTAGATCAGAGACAGACATATTTTCTGTCCTATTAGAACAGAGAAAGAGAAAGATATCAATTAATCAAGAGGAATATATTTGTAACTAAAAAAAATATATATATACAAAAAAATTCAAGGAATCTGAGAGTATAAATTAGGTATTTCTACTAATCTAAGAAGTAAAACTTCCTAAGATTATATAAATTTCTAAATTAAATAGGAAAACATCTAGTCATATTAATCACTCTAATTTAATATTGGTTAAGTGCGATATATGGTAAATCTATGGAAAATTATAACTATAGTTCTACAAGCACTTACCATTATTGTTTATTTATTAACAGTCTACTTTTATTCATCTAAAAATACAATCTCTTTCTCTGCAAATAAAGATGTACACACACACACATATATATATAAAGCTAATGTTATAAAACTGATATAAATCTTACTTTTTCTATGACTGGATTTAGCTATCTGCATAAATAAAAAAACAAGATTGAAAACATAAATACATTTGAAAATATCAAGGATCACTTATGTTTCATAAATAACTTTCGTAGATTAAAAGACTGTTGAAATTTGAAAGGTTTGTTTTCTAATCAATATCAACAGAAAGTGCAAATCAATTTGACTGCTCCTGTTGTGGAAACACAGAAATAAACCATTCTATCTATTGGTTCTGCAAAGAAGACTACATACTATAAAAAATAAAATAAAGTAAATGAACAAATAAACAAGAAGGCAAACATTCTTAGAATGTATTTAACTTGATTTTTAAAGTATATATAATTTTATGAAATATATATGTTTTATAAAATGAATATATTTTAATAAGAAATATTTATTTTAGTTAACTGTATATTGTTTAGAAACATCTCTCAAAAATATGTTGAAAGATGAGACCATAAAGCATTACTGCAAAATATCTTAGATAAGTATGTTGTTTCTTAATGATTTTTAGATCACATCCATAGTAGCATGCTCCAAATTTGCCTCTAATTTATTATAGGAATATTTTAGCAATGTTAAAATTAGATAATTCTTTGAACTTTCTAAGAGAAGTGATCTATATTCCTAAAAGTAAAAATATATTGGCTTTCTGTATCTTCAAAATTCCACAAAATAGTCTATGGCCATGCCACGCTGAACAAGCCCTATCCCATCTGATCTCGGAAGCTAAGCAGGGTCAGGCCTGGTTAGTACTCAGATGAGAGACCATCTAAGAAGACCAGGTGCTGTAGGCATAAAAATTTAAAAATAAATAAATAAATAAATAAATAAATAAAAAATAAGGGATTGTAAGCTGACAAAGTCCTTGCAATCTGTGAGGTCAACCAAGGGTTGCCTTGCCTAAAAAAAAAAAAAAAAAAAAATTCACAAAATAATAATAATACTAAGATTAAGATTACCATCGCACTGATGTCAAGTCTGTTGTCACCTCAGCAGCATGGAGTAGGTCCTCATTTTTTCCCTGTTGATGCAGTAAAGAATTACAGGTCAGCGAAATTTAGAAAAAGGAAGATTTATTAAAAATACATTTTTAGAAGGAAATAGGCTGTGCTAAGGAAAGCTACAGCCCTGTGGAATTTGAGAGGTGAAAAGATAAAAGATAGAATATGCTCCAAGGGAGGAGTAGGTTACCACAGAAGAGCTATAACACTGCAGAAGTGGGAAGGTCTGTTTATGTTTGGACCGTGATGGGAGGGTAAAAGGGCAGTACTAGATGATCAGCATGTGAGGTCACCTTGATTGATAGCTGACTGCCATATAATCCTTTCCCTACTGAGCATATGCTCACCCAGAATTCAGTCTGTTATAATTAGATTCATGAACTTCCGGACATAGGCATGATATTATAATGATGGTGTAATGAGGCTGAGGTTATGGGCAGATTAGGATAATACTTTCTGTGCACGCATTTGTGGCTGGTTTAAGCCAGCAGCTTTTATGGCCTTTGTGCCTTAGGATTTGGGGTAATTCATAATCATAAAATGAGTGTTTATGGAGGTCTTTAAGGGAGGTTTCTATGGTTACAGAGCTGAGCCTTTGCTCCTGTTGTTCATGCCTGCCTAACTACCTAACATTAACATTTATTGTGCACTCATGAAGCTTTAAGTATACACTTATTTAAACTTTTTTATGTGTAGTAACTGATTTAAAACTGAAAATAACCCCATGAAATAGATATTATTTTTATCTTAAATTTACAATAAGCAAATTGAAGAACAGCAGGTTTAACTAATTTACTTAAAGTCACACAACTCACAACGATGAAGTAAAGGTTTGTATTCAAGGGCCTGAATCCAGAATTTGTACTTTTACTTAAAAAAAACCTGAATTTCTATATTTGTCTAATTAAATTGCAATATATAGGGGACAAGTTTTTACGGCAAACTATGAATTTATGTCATTAAGAAAAAATAATTATTTATATTTATTAATATTTTTATCAGACCATAATTAACAATTCTCTACTTATCAAATGTATATTATCATACTAGATCTAGGTTTACAATGTTTCTTCAAGCATGCACCATATTATCGTGACCACCTAATTGATTAAAATATATTAACAGCTCAAATAATTATTTCTATTTTATGCTTTAATTTTAAACGTGTGTCCAAACAAATTAATTTGACTTTTAGGTAAAGTGAGTGCATATCTATGTGTCAAAGACAAGAAAAGTCCAAATTGTCTGTTTCTATGACATGAAGAGAAAGTGATTTAGTGACTGGCAAACATAGCATTATTGATGCTAAAGCTGAAGTTGTTGCTTGTTTCTTCATTTAGTTGCTTCAGTGAGAATTGTATTAATTAGAAATATATTGTTAAAAAAAGCTTTGGGTTAAATAGTTGAAAAAGATATTCATATGATTCAGATACAAATACACAAAAAGTTTTAAAAGTTGAATAAGACACATAAAATATAGACACAACATAATACAAGTTAGGAAGCAAAAATAAAGTAAAAAATATAAACGACACTGATATATACCAACATTGGTAAATTAAAATTTTTCTTTTAAACCAAGATATCAGTGAACTAGTTGTATTTTTTAAATTTTACTTTTTATTGTGGTTAACTGTAAATTTTACTTTATGTAAAGTGTCACAGAAGGCAATAATGTATATATAAGTGAAATCAATAGATTAAAATATTTCAATAAATTACTGAATATTTATAGATCATTATTTAGCAGAGTACTATAAGCTCTATAAAACAGTATCCCTACTCTCAATAAGTTTTCATAAGACTTATCAGGAATATCTTCTCCTCTCTTTCTTGTCATTCTACTTCACAAGGTGAAATTTCATAAATATTTTAAAGCCTCAAATGTCAGACTGTCATCTTAGTTATAAGCCTCTCTCTGACACACGTCGGAATCAAATTTCTTATTCTCATCTCTGTATACTTGTGAGAAATAGAACCTAGAGTGCTGTCAATGATTCTTACTTCCAAGTGTTTGTTTATACCTTTGAGTAACCCTTGCCCCCGCCCCGCACCCAGGATTGGAAAGACCTATGACTTGACTTGCTTCTAACCAACTGAATTTGGCAAAGATAATATAATGTCACTGTTGTTATTATACTATGTCATATAAGACAAAAACTAGAGCTAGAGCCTTTCCTTGTGGGTGTGACACAAAGTGAACAGCAGGTTGAAGAAACCCATGTGGCACGAACGACAGAAATCCATGGTCCTCAGTCATGCAGCTACAAGGAAATGAATTCTATTAACAACCCAAGTGAACTTAGAAATAGTTCCAAGTGGAGCCTCAAGATGAGAAAGCATCAGGCCAACACCTCCATTGTAGCCTAATGAGACCCTGAGAAGAAGACCCACCTAAACCATGCCTGGAGTCTTAACCCATAGAAACTACGAGACAGTAAATGTA
>NW_011888838.1:812477-851858 GCF_000151845.1 Pteropus vampyrus
AAGCAAATTGAAGAACAGCAGGTTTAACTAATTTACTTAAAGTCACACAACTCACAACGATGAAGTAAAGGTTTGTATTCAAGGGCCTGAATCCAGAATTTGTAGTTTTACTTAAAAAAAACCTGAATTTCTATATTTGTCTAATTAAATTGCAATATATAGGGGACAAGTTTTTACGGCAAACTATGAATTTATGTCATTAAGAAAAAATAATTATTTATATTTATTAATATTTTTATCAGACCATAATTAACAATTCTCTACTTATCAAATGTATATTATCATACTAGATCTAGGTTTACAATGTTTCTTCAAGCATGCACCATATTATCGTGACCACCTAATTGATTAAAATATATTAACAGCTCAAATAATTATTTCTATTTTATGCTTTAATTTTAAACGTGTGTCCAAACAAATTAATTTGACTTTTAGGTAAAGTGAGTGCATATCTATGTGTCAAAGACAAGAAAAGTCCAAATTGTCTGTTTCTATGACATGAAGAGAAAGTGATTTAGTGACTGGCAAACATAGCATTATTGATGCTAAAGCTGAAGTTGTTGCTTGTTTCTTCATTTAGTTGCTTCAGTGAGAATTGTATTAATTAGAAATATATTGTTAAAAAAAGCTTTGGGTTAAATAGTTGAAAAAGATATTCATATGATTCAGATACAAATACACAAAAAGTTTTAAAAGTTGAATAAGACACATAAAATATAGACACAACATAATACAAGTTAGGAAGCAAAAATAAAGTAAAAAATATAAACGACACTGATATATACCAACATTGGTAAATTAAAATTTTTCTTTTAAACCAAGATATCAGTGAACTAGTTGTATTTTTTAAATTTTACTTTTTATTGTGGTTAACTGTAAATTTTACTTTATGTAAAGTGTCACAGAAGGCAATAATGTATATATAAGTGAAATCAATAGATTAAAATATTTCAATAAATTACTGAATATTTATAGATCATTATTTAGCAGAGTACTATAAGCTCTATAAAACAGTATCCCTACTCTCAATAAGTTTTCATAAGACTTATCAGGAATATCTTCTCCTCTCTTTCTTGTCATTCTACTTCACAAGGTGAAATTTCATAAATATTTTAAAGCCTCAAATGTCAGACTGTCATCTTAGTTATAAGCCTCTCTCTGACACACGTCGGAATCAAATTTCTTATTCTCATCTCTGTATACTTGTGAGAAATAGAACCTAGAGTGCTGTCAATGATTCTTACTTCCAAGTGTTTGTTTATACCTTTGAGTAACCCTTGCCCCCGCCCCGCACCCAGGATTGGAAAGACCTATGACTTGACTTGCTTCTAACCAACTGAATTTGGCAAAGATAATATAATGTCACTGTTGTTATTATACTATGTCATATAAGACAAAAACTAGAGCTAGAGCCTTTCCTTGTGGGTGTGACACAAAGTGAACAGCAGGTTGAAGAAACCCATGTGGCACGAACGACAGAAATCCATGGTCCTCAGTCATGCAGCTACAAGGAAATGAATTCTATTAACAACCCAAGTGAACTTAGAAATAGTTCCAAGTGGAGCCTCAAGATGAGAAAGCATCAGGCCAACACCTCCATTGTAGCCTAATGAGACCCTGAGAAGAAGACCCACCTAAATCATGCCTGGAGTCTTAACCCATAGAAACTACGAGACAGTAAATGTACATTGGTTAAGCCACTATGTTTATAGTCATTTGTTACAAAGCAGTATAAAACTAATACTCTATCCATACCACTTCCTTTAAGCACTTAATTATCTATCTGTCTTTGACACTAGGCTGTGAGCTACCTATAGGCTTGTTTATAATTCCCCTCTTTATTATAAGATGAGTATGTTCGGCACATTTATTTATTTTGAATCTGCCTTATCTCTCTCACATCTATACACATACACACATACATGAGGTAACTATTTCTTATAATAAATTAGCATTATATACATATTAATTGCTTGAATTAATAAATAAATAAGTGAATGAGTTATTTTTTACTTCTGTTTTAATAGTTAAAGAATTGAATCCTGAGAAGGCTATATGGCTTGTAAATAGCAAAACCAGGATATGAACTAGAGCATCTGGCTATAAATCCTGTATTTCTTTGTTGCAAAATAGAATATGCAACAGTACGTATTTTCATCATAGGATGATTGTGTTGTAGGTTAGGCAAAATAAAAGAAATAATGTGCTTAAAGAAGTGCCTAATATATATAGTAGGATCATAATAAGTCTCAAATAACTCATTATGACTGAGCTCCCAGAAAGCTGAAAACTCCAATTAGGATGCAGTAATAATAATTATGCTATCCTATGTCTAGTGTAATTTTATTTTTTTTTCTTCTTTTAAGTGGTGTTTGTGTGACTTTCAGATGCACATTTCAATAATCCAGTTTTATATGGTTTTAATATCACAAACATCTTAAAATTGTTGAAGAGACATAGGCAGGATTCAAAAACATATATAAGTAAACAAACATGAAACTTTACTCACTAGTGTACATTTTGCAGAATATTTATGTCCCAGACATTTAGAAAATCAAAATCCTTCTACAGATCCAAGTTAATCTAACAGTTCATTAAATTCTAACGTCTATCTACAAGAAAAACAATAAGAACACTGATTTCTTGTGTTCCTAAATATTTCCATTCAGCAGAAATTGAATCTATTTTCTCCTGCCAGACTTTTCATTTCAAAATTCTTAACAGTTCTGACAGATTCGACCCATTCAGAGTGGCATGTCATTAAAGGTAGGCCACAAATAGAAGACTGAGAATGTGCTTTTATAAAAGTTGTTAAAATCACAGCGCACCTGGAATTTAATCATTTTTATGCAATGTGAGAGAAATCTTAGTGAATTCTTTGAGTTATAAGTGAAATTTTAAAATTCCCACACAATTCCCATATATTCACATTTGGACATAAATTCTCCTGGATATTAGTTTCTGTGTAATATATCCAAATGGGATAATCACAAAATTTCATTGCTTACTCTAAATTTTTAGTTCTGAGAAAAACTAAAATATCAGACAATTATTCTTATTTTTTTTCTATTCTTTAATTTAATTGTTATTTTTCAATTAGAGTTGATATTCAATATTATATTAGTTTCAGGTGTATAGCATAATTGTCAGACATTTATATAATTTACAAAGTGATCCCTCCTATAAGTTTAGTACCTATGTGGTACCATACATAGTAACTACAATATTATTGAGTATATGCCCTACACTGTACTTTACATCTCCATGACTATTTTGCAACTACTAATTTGTACATTTTAATCTCTTTACCTTTTTCACCTAGTCCCTGAAACTCCTTCCCATGTGGCAACCATCAGTTTGTTTTCTGTATCTATGAGTCTGTTCCTGTTTAATTTGTTTATTTTGTTCTTTAGGTTCTACATATAAGCGGAATATTATGGTATTGCTTTCTCTGCCTGACTTAGCATATTTCACTTAGCATAGTACTGTATAGGTCTATCCATATTGTTGCAATAGTAAGATTTCATTTTTTATGGCCGAGTAATATTCCATTGTGTGTGTGTATGTGTGCTTGTGTGCCACATCTTTATCTAGTTGTTTATTGATGGAAACTTACGTTGCTTTCATCTCTTGGCTATTGTAAATAATGAGGCAATAAACATAGAGATGCATATATCTTTTCAAATTAGTGTTTTGGATTTCTTTGAATAAATACCCAGAAATGATATTGGTGGGTCATAAGGTAGTTCATATTGGTGAGTCATAAGGTAGTTCTTTCTTTAATTTTTTTGAGGAACCTTCATACTGTTTACTATAGTAGCTGCACAGATTATCGATCCCACCAACAGTGCACCAGGGGTCCCTTTTCTCCACATCCTTGCCAATACTTGCAGTTCGTTTTTTATTGATGGTAGCCATTCTGACAGGTGTGAGATGATATTTCATTATGGTTTTAATTTGCATTTCCCTGATGAATAGTGACACTGAGCATCTTTTCATGTTTAGTGGCCATCCATATGTCTCTTTGTAGAAATGTCTATTCAGTTCCTTTGCCCATTTTAAAAATAGATTATTTGAAGTTTTTGGTATTAAATTATATGAGTTCTTTATAAATTTTGGATATTAACCCCTTATCAAATGAATCATTGGAAAATATCTTATCCCATTCAGGAGATTGTCTTTTCATTTTTTTGATGATTTCCTTTGCTGTGCAAAACTTTGTAGTTTGATATAGTCCCATTTATTTACATTTCCTTTGTTTTCTTCACCCTGACCCTATGGAGTAGGATTCCTCCCAGAGGGGCTCCTATATCTGCTGAGACTTCACTTTGGGTGTGCCATTTGTGAAGCAAATTTGGTGGTGCTCTATTGTGGTATAAAGCTGGCCACCAGGTCTGTTAGTTATGGGGCCTGTTTGGAGGAACTGTAGCACAGGCCAAGTTCAGCCATTTCCTGTTCCTGGCCTAGGGCCATCTATAATAGGAGATACAAAGGGATCTAAGGTTGGTAGCTTCCGGTGCTGGATCTAGAGGTGTGTGGGAGAGGCCATGCTGTGATTCAAGGCTGGCTGCCACTTATACTGGGCCTGAGGCTACTCAAGAGGCACAGAACATGCCAGGGTTAGCTGCTGCTTGCCTGGGGGCTGCAGACTTTAGAGAGTTTTTAAGAAAATCTGCAGCTTTGTCAGAGGCCTACTGCCCATGAAGCACAGTTACTGAAAGGGCCTTGGACAGTGGGCAGGTTGGGTGGGGTGGGGTCTCAGGGAGTCACCAGGGTGGAGCAAGCAGTGTTCATCAAGTTAATGCATATTCAGATATGGTGCCCACTTGTACCTGAAAGCTGTGTGGGAGGAGGGCTCCACACAGGAAAAGTGGTATCTGCTTGATGGCTGTGTGGGAAGAGTGCTCAACTGAGGAACAATGGCAACTGTCCCTCCAGCCTTTGCCCTGAGGCCACATAATTCAATTTTTCTCCATATATCTCTGGCACCTTTCAAGTTGCTGCCCTTAAAGTGAATGTTTGTAAGTCTGTGTGCAGGTCCTTTAAGAAGGTACCTTGGTTTCCAGCAGCCCTCTGTTTCACCTGAATGAAATCGTTGCTGATTTTTATAGTCAGATGTTGTGGGGACTCCTCTTCCTGGCACTGGTGCTCTAGGCTGGGGTGCCCAATGTGAGGCTGGGACCATTCACTCTTCAGCAGGGAACTTCTACAGCCAAGATATCCTTCCCAATTCTTAACTGCCACTCGTGGGGGTAGAGCCAGCCCATTTTGTGCCTCCACCCCTCCTACCAGTCTCCATGTAGCTTTTTTTTTAAAATGTTAGTTTTCGGAGTTCCATTCAGCTAGTCTTCAGATAATTCTTCAGGTTTATTGTTTTATAATTTAGTTGTAATTTTGATGTGGTCAGAGGTGAACACAGTATTTACGTACTCTGCCATTTTGACCAGAATCATAATTATTCTTATTTCTGAGTCATATTAGAAATTATAGTAATCAGAAAATACAACATAGTGCATATGTCAACATTTATGTTTGTGTTCTTCACAGAGGACGAGAGAAAATAAAAAAGCATTTGTTATTTTCATGACAATAGGTTCAGGTTTGGCTGTTTTCAGCCGGGCTTCCTCTTGCAACTGCTATTTGCTGGAGGTCTGAGTGAAGGGTTGCTAGTCTAGGACAGTCACATTCTTGTGGTTATTAGTTCTCTAGCTGTCTGATGGAGTAGGCTAGCCTGGGCTTATTTATGTAGCAATGATGGGATCCAAGAGAATCAGTAAGATCACAAGCTCTCTGAGGCCAAGCCTTATAACTATCACACCATTACTTTTTATACACTTTATTGAACAAAGCAATTGATAAGGCCAGCCTATATTGAAGAGATGAATCAATAGATTCTAGTTTCTGATGGAAGTACCTGAAGAGTAATATTTCAAAGAATGTGGATACAGCAGTGAGTAAATATCTTTTTTTTTTTTTGCATAAAAAGTATACCACAGTGGCTTTCCAAAAATTTCACTGAATGTGCTAGCTGAAGTTTGTGCCAAAAGATACTTAACATCTTTTCCCCATAGAAACTAAATACTGAGGACAGAAAAAAACAAAAAAAAAAACAAAAAACAAAACCTATACAATCTATTCCAGATGACCGCTATTTCTCTCCTGCTGCCAGCACCATTGCTCAAGTGTTCATATTTGATCTGCTCCATTTCTCATTTCCCTGAGAATCCAGAGGTCACAGAGTCTGGATTCTGGATTGTTGGCTACACAGGCTGCAAGAGCATGAACTTTGTATTTAGAAAGACTAGAATGTGAAACCCAGCCACTATCCAACTGAGTGACCCTAGATAGATAATTATTCTCTCAATGTCTGTTTTCTTAGCCTGAAAAATGAATTTAATTGTCCATATAGGTCTGTTATAAGGGTTTAGTGGTTGTAAATAACCCGAGACTACTATTATACAGTAGGTGCTTAATAATTATTGATTCTCTTTCCTCCCATGGCTTTCTTGAAATACATTTTTTCTTTTTATTACAGGATAGCTTGTCTCATAAATAAAATGATGCCTAGAGTTATTCACAAAGAAATATGCTTATATTTTTTTAAGTGTCGAAATATTTAAGCTGTGGATTATAATTAAAGAGCAAATTTAAGGCAATATGTTATCTTAAGGCTTATGATTTTCTTGAGGATATTTTCACAGCCAAAGTTATATTGAAAAGATGAATAATTAGAATAAAGAAGAAAGTGCTGTCTTAGGTAGTATTCATTCTTTGAGGATAGGAAGAATATTAATAACTCAAACATAATCAGTATACACTAGAATGATTAATCTTTGATATATTTGGGGGTCACTTTTAATAAGGGCGTACTGATTATTAATACAAATGAAAATAAAAGACATGAAAAGTGGCATTGATTCATAGGACACCAGAATATATCACTTGGTGCAACATAATTATTTAAATGGTCTCCACTTAAACTGATGAGGTTAGAACCTCCTCATTTTCACAGGTATATTTTCTTATCCAGGCTTTCCAAAATCCAGTAAGGGAGTGAAGAATTTATTTTCCCTTCAACACAAACAATCCAGGTAAATCATTTAATCTCAGTAATAAGATTTAAAGTTTAATTTTATTCCAGGTAGGGGTAAAAAGAAGCATATCGTTTTAAACTCACAGAAAAATGCTTCCAAGAGCATTTTCACATATATGTCTTCTCTCATTTAAATAAACAGTCCCACATCCTGACTCTTTTAAAGGCAATGTAACTGGTCAAATTCAGATGAGTTGTATGGCCAGCTATACATTAGGGCTGCAACTCAACTTCCTGTAGCCTCATGAAGTGGTCCATAAATCCATGCTTGTTCATCTCCTGTAAGAAATGACTCTGTACAACATGTTTCCCAATCCAACCAGTTTGCTGTAGTCCTACAGTAGTAACTTATTGACTCCTATGTTCAGGGCATAGCCTATTTTCTAAGACCAGCTTTTGTTATCACAGGAATTCTTTGCAAATTTTCTATCTGAAGTAAGCATTACTGCTCTTTCAACTTCTCATTGTCATTGCTGACTCCTTACTGCTTTCCTAATTGCTTGTCTCATTTCTGCACTCATCTTATCTGGATCTCTAGTATCTTGTATGGCCTGGTTCCATAAATCTTGTAGAACTTGTACCCCATGGCTCTGCATTTATTTTGTCACTTATATGAGCACTACATCTTGACTTCTTATCTAACTCTGCCTTGACCACTGGCTTCTGGGATATGCCTGAGATTAAAGCTCTTCCGTTCTTTCATTGTCTGCTTGATCTGAACTCTCCCTATCTTTTCAGCTACTCTCACCCTACACACAACACTATCTCTTATGCTTCTTCTAACAAATCGACAAATTATATTCAGTCCCTTGTAGATCAAAAGGGAGTTCTCTATTAATCACATAATGTACATGGTATTGTTTTAAGGATTCTCACCTGTAGTAGTCTGATTTGTATATACAAAGGTAGAGTAAGCATTTATGTTATAAAAATAAACAAATAATCTTAATTTCAGCACTTCACTTATATAATGAGACTCAATATTGTGTTGTAAATGGGGGAGTAAGTCCTTCTTGTGAGATTTTTAAGGATCATTCCAACACGGCCATGGAAATTACACTATGAGAGGTATATGAAATTTAAAATTGTATTATAATCACATGTCCTAGAGAAGGAGGCATGGCGTGCCCAGAGTTTAGGCAGGGAAGGAACAGAACAAAGATCCATGGTGAAATGCCTTTAGTGGGGCATCATGCCTGGGATAGTTGTGAGATGAGGGAAGCATGCTTGTTGGGTAATTTGAGCATAATTGGATAAACATGGAAAGGAGTGTAGTAAAATGAACATACATGAACACATATACTGGAAATGGTTACCCAAAGATAGGCAATACTGAGTAAAAGTTCAAAAAAAGCAATGCAGGTGCCAACACTCAGGGAGCCATTGAAGCAATAAACAATATCTTTATATTGCAAATATTTAAGCCATTTACCTTTCTGTTTTCTTCTATGGTTTTTGTCATAATTGTATTTATGACAAAAAAAGTAATTAATTTTTTCATTTTAGAATATATTTTACTATAAACACTATATATAACAAATTAAAAGACATACACTGATGACAAGAAATATCGTGAGCAAAAATTCAATTTTGTATACTGAAAATAGCATTGATAACATTTTACTCTTTGCAAATGCCTCAATAAAATAATGAAATTGCTGATATTTCTTACGCTTGCATTAAACAAGTAAATTTAAAATGATAAAATAATTCAGAATCATAAAAGACTACCAGGACTGCTGTCTTTCACTTAAAAAGCAACGATGTTTCCTTAAAGACCTAAACAACTCTTTTCGGAGATTTACGGTATTATAATATCTAAGGAGACTGGCAGTAACCATTTTATTTCTCTTAGGAAATCAAAATGTCACATAGGTCTCTAGCTGTCCCTCACATATGCTTCCTTTTCAATGGCTTTTTATTTGCTGTTTCCTCTACTTGAGCACCATTGTCCAAAACTGTCACATATTTTATTCCTTCACTTCATTTTTGAGTTTTTTTTTTTTTTATTTTAAATTTATGTCACCATCTCAGGGAAGTCTTCACTGATTACCTTATTCATAGTAGTAGTCCCATTCACTCTCTCTCCTCAATCTAGTTAATTTTTAAAGAATTTCCCAATACTACATATTACTATACTCATACACAAACATACATACACATCTGTGTGTGGCATTATTGTCTGTACCCCATGTTAGAACATAAGCTCCAGTGGGGCAGAAAGTCTTACCTGGAAGAGAAGATATGAAACAGGTTTATCAGTAAACACACACATATACACACACATACAATAGCACAGTAAAATCATTTTGAGGGCTGAGTCCTTGATATTTTACTTTACAATAGTATCAGCCATGCTAGTGACCAGCATCTGGAATAGGTAATTTGGATGTTTAACACAAACCTTGCTGCATAGGCAGCTAGGCAAAGATGTCAGCTATGCCATACATCAGAGCTATGCTAATTCCTTAAATGACCTGGCAGGCCAATCACAATTATTTCCTACTAAAAAGAGATTCTCAATGAGTAAAAGCAATTAATATGTTGTAGTGAGAGAACTTCATCAAACTGTATGGAAGTTTAAATTATTAACTTAAAAAAGTCACAAAGAAATTTTTGTTCCATTAAAAGTTACTCCACTTTTTAATGAAGTAATTACTACAGCAAATTTTAGACCCCACAATTATATATACTTTATGACACTACAGTTATGTTTCTTTTTTGTCCTTAGATAAGTTACAATACCAAATATTTTTTTCTTATTTTTGAAAGTGCACTTATCTTTTTTGAACATGTATCCTAAATTCTAATTTAGAGAATAATTGTTGTTAATATAAGAAAGGCTAACAATGAGATGTACTTTAGTAAAAGGAATAATTGACATTTTGGATTTTGAGAACAATAAATCATGTAAACATCCATGGAATATTAATTTGTTTATGAGGCTCTTGTATTCTTTACATTGACCCTGAGGTGACTTGACAATTTCTATTTGAAAATAAATGTATTAAGACATTGTAAGAGAATAGACTTCATTTGTTCTAGATGAATCATGCATGTTGTTTTTGCTGTTGGTTTAATTTTATTATCAAGCTGTAATTATATAAATTTGAGATCTATATGTGAGGAGTTATCTGTGGAGACATCCATGATACTAAAAACCTATGGAAGTAACTAGTGACCTAATATAGGTGGTTTCAGTCATTTGTGGAATCAAAGTGTGGCCTTCATCTCTGTTCTGCCAATGAAATCAGAATTGAAAGTCCTCAGAAACTTGGGGATGAAATAAAAAATGCAGATAATTTTAACATAGCTTGCAGGTTTTGAATAGACTTTATCAAAGTATATGCAGTACATAACTCTTTGTGAAATGATATTCTTCATATTACCTAAGAACAGGGCATAACAATGTATATCTTGTGAAATGATATTTTCATAGAATGGAATATTGAGTTTGTGGGGAAAAATGTCTTTGGCCAGATAAAGATAGGGAACTAGTTTAAACATGGTTAAATTGGCTTTTCAGTGTAAGCCTTTCAGAATCATAATTATGCTAGTGTGGCTCATGACTAGGCCACAGAATCCCTTTTCATAAAATATCACTTTAATTAATGTTCTAAGAATACCATTTGTAAAGACATTACATGGAACAGAGGAGAAAAAATAATGCCTTACTTCAAAGAAGTAAATTTTAGAATAATGGTCAGTGAACACCTTTCAGGAAAATAAAATGGTACAAAGGTAAATGGATGAATGATAGGAGATTTACATTCAGCATGGGTCTGAAATCAAAGGCTACATACACAAACACACACGCATACATATACACACACATTTAGGTGTGGTTCAGAATGTTGATTCCTAAAGGAAGGTAAATCGAGATGTATAGAAAGAAGGCAAGGCACAGAGTTATGAGAAGGTAAGTCATTCATGCATGTCTTCATTAATTATTTACTAAGCACCTGATGTGTGTAAGACACTGCTTTACATGCTAAAATAAAGAGAGGAACATGATAGCCAGGGCCTATAATTCACTTAGAACAAATATAAATAAAATTCAGGAATGGCTAACTAGTTATTTTTTCAATTTCTGAGACTAAATAATTCTTCAAGTGCTTCTTGCTTTATTCACTACTTTTCATGTTCTTTTTGTTACCAGCATTAAACCGTCCTAAAAATACCAAAGGATGAGTTTTTAGTTTTCAGAGATAGCTGTTAGGGGAAAAGTAGGTATCTTGCTTTCTATGCTTTAGTAGCTTATCAGCCTAGGGGTCAGAGACAAGTACAGAAGAGGAAAGCGGCAATTGGAAATGGAAGGCAGGCAAAATGAAGAGAGTATCTAGGGCCCACAGGTTTTTGTTTTTGTTTTTTTTCCCTATTTTTATTTTTTATTTTTTTTGGTTTTGTTTTGTTTTTGTTTTCTTTTTCTTTTAAAGAAAGGAAAGCTACAAAATGAGCTTGACTCGGAACTGGTCCTGGGAAAATAATCAAAAGCAAGAACCTAGCATTCTTCCACAGGCACACACTTCATCTATAACAATTTCTAGGAACTGTTGGTTCAGTTACATTAATTATCATTTTCCAGGGTGCAAAGAAAACTTCCTGTTATCAGACTAATTGTATGAAATACTGGAAAACTATCTGAAGTATAAATCTGGAATTTCTGAATCAAAGTGATGATTATATCATCATTAACTCTTTGCTGGGTTTTGAATGATTAATAATCCCTTGGTGGTTCATAAATTAGGCATTACAGCATGTAGCCCTCATAATATGAGCTTATAGTACAAAAGAAAACACTTGAAATGTATTAATTTGTTGTTTAATGTGCCAAAAGCTATCTGTCAACAAATCATATACCTGTACTTAGTTCAAGAAGAAATTAGTAAAGGATCTTTTGGGTAGGTTAAAATATGTTGTTTCCTACTTTATCAAAGTACAGTTGGAAGATTTATCTGCATGTCCAGAACTATAAAGAAACTAAAACTGACATTTAAATGCACTCATTTAAAACACAGATATACTTACTAACAAAACATGAGTGAAATCAGATGTTTAGAATTTACTCATTGTGTTGTATTTGACAATTTTTAATTAAAAAAAAATTGGAAAACATGGTTCTTAGGCATAATCTTCCCATGAGCCTGTAAAAATGCTTAAATGTGTTTACATTATTTTTTTCAAATTCTATGGCCTATATAGAGCCAGGGATTCAAAAAATGTGAAGGTCTATGTTCAGTAAATACATAGAATTTAATATCATAAAGCTTTATGTACAATAATTAGAAAGTACAGTCTAAATATGTTTCTCCTTTTTTCTGTGATTTTTAATTCGATTCTCTTCATTTTACTTAGTTATCAAATATGCATATACAAATTTAGATCCAGACTTCAATAAGCTGAAAAGTCAAACCATGCATATACTTCATACATAGGCTGACACTGATATTTCTCTTGTTTGTCAGTATTTGCTACTTTTTGGTGATGATTTAAACAATATACAAAATCACTATATTTCACACATCCTCCCTATATGTGGTCATCTAATTACTGCAGTGGCTCATCTGTCTTAGTTTGGATGATACAAGGCCACTATAAATTTATTTAAAATATTTTCAGTTTCTAAAAATAGAAAACACTGAAATTGCAAAATATTAACAAAGGAAGCAAAATAATTTTTTAATATTTTGAAGATTTGTTTTGTTTCTCAACAATTATCTGTTATCCATTTTCTCTCTAAAAATATGTAGTAGTAGTGAAAAAAAGAAAAGAAAGTTGTATACAGCAATTCTATTTTCTGTGTAGTTGTATTCTAATTAACTATATCATTGATGTTGGAAGAATTCTGTTAGTAAACGAATCAAACAATTATGTTTTGCCACAGATATTTTCAGTAATTCAATTGAAGAACATATACTAGATGAAGTTCACATATTAACAATACCCCCTATGTCATTTACTTCTGAATGCCCGTATGACAGAAGAGGAACTTAGAGTTAGTAGGTATATTTTACAGCTGTACAGTACTTAATAGAGTGAGTGATCTGAACAAAGCCTAATGCCACAAAGTGGAAGCTGGCAACATCCATTCCTACATTCATTCATTTTATATTTACTGGAGTCTACTGTGTACCTTAGCACTGTACTAAACATAGTTTGGAAATATGTGATACATGGGAAAATCAAATATTAAGATATTCAGTTGTAGGAAACAATGTGAAATGAAAACAGACAAATTCAAACCGATAGAAAGAAAATCAGTATAATTTCTGGATTTTGTGTATCAGAAAAGAAGCACATAGTCCAATTTTTTACACTCAGTTTCTCAAAACAGTTTTAATTCGGAAGTAGGCATGATGTGATTTCAATATGAGTGTTTAGCTCTTTACTTACTAAATGTTTATATTTTTCTTTTAAACATTTACCCAAAACGATATTTTTCTAATGATCACAGACATCCAAATTCTTTTATGGGATAGGGCATTACATACTCATTAATTATACTATATGATGATATCACACATTTAAAAATTATCCTAACTATTTGCCTAGCCACAAAATTACTTATCAAATTTAATTTATTTTAAATTATTTGTATAATTCTTAGGTTTGATTTTTAACTCCTGTCACTTCTCACTAATCTTGAGTGATCCATTTACATGGCTCTTCTTTTGCCTGTTAGTGGGTTGCTTCTTGGGCTGATGGACCAAATAGTCACACATATTAGAACTGTGTATAAAATGAAATAGGCCTCAAGCAATACCCAGCAAGTATCCCTTGTGAAAAAGAAGAGGTGATTCCATGGATTAACTGTGTGACATCAATTTTTCTTACCTACTTATATTTTCTTTATTAATTGGTGCTTAACTTCATTCATAAAGGTTCCCAGATTCATAAACTTCAGAGAGGTGAGGTATTGTAAGGTCCTTTCCAGAAATAAGGGGACATGTCTATTAATACATGAATGTGATCATTTCAGAAGTAGCTATAAAGTACTTAAATAATAAAAAGTGATCTTCAGGTGAGTGTGTGTATGTATATGTGTGTGTGAATTCATAAATCTGTGAGGTTTTAAATGAGTCTGGTGGATCGAATAAGAAAAAATATCCACATGATCAAAATATGTACTTATAGCTTCCTTTAATGAAATTTTATTCTAAGGAAGACTTTTTAAAATATATACATTGGACTCAAAAAATTTTTATATAACCATTTATAGACAGCATGATTTGACCTCAAATACATCTTTTGCCATGTTTATCAATTATCATCCCTCCACTATGCCTTCTATTTATAACAAAGTCACACTCTTTGTCTCTATCGTTTGCTCTCTTTTATTTGCTAACATCTCACCTGCACTCACATTGTTCTCATTATTGAAAGCATTTCTTGTCATTAACAGATGTCATCTTTATCAGTTTAAATCTTATTCATCCTTCAAGATACTTCTCCATTGTCAGCTTCTTGATAAATCATTCCAAAATGTCTTTATGTGGCATTAATCTCACTCCCTTCTGTGTTACATAGCATTTTATTTGTATTTTCAGGACCAAATGTATCACGATTTGCCTAATATTTAAAATATGTGTCCATACCTGTTTCACATGATATGTAATAAAAATTTTAAGGTCTATGGTTATATTTTGCTTATTTCTATATGTATAATACAGAGGCCCTTGCCAAAGCCTAGGCCCTTGCCAAAAGTAGATGCTCAATAAATATTTGCGGAAGTACATTGAATTGAGACAAACTGGTTGCCATCACAGGTTGCTTTGCACTGTTTCTCTACTGTTCAGTGTTCATTGCTCTTGAATTAGAAAATTTGTCTCAGTTTTTGCTGTAGTTGAAAGTTGATGTACTCTTAGCTCCATTTAAGTGAATTAAAGAATGACATTTATTAATATTTGCATAGCTCAAAAGCAGTTCATACTGTGCAAAACACTATCCAAGTTGGATGTGCTATTTAAAAATAAAAGAATGTGTAGTGTAGTTAAGTGAAACAACTTGGCACAATCAGTACATCTCTTAAATGTTCAACATTACGATTAAAAGAAAGAAGCACCTGTTATACATATCCTGAAACAATGGACACAACTTCATTTGCAAATAGTGACATTGTCTTGTTAAAAAAGAATCTGAGAACAGTTGCTAGGGATATTGTATGCACTCATGGTGTCTATGGAAACAGCTTGCACTGAACGTGTAATGAGGAATAAAGAGATACCTGGAAGAGTGCCCAGTGTCAAGAAGACAATGAGAATATAACTCTTCAAATTTTATAAGGAACAAAAATAGAATTAAAAAACACAATTATCTTGTGCTTTTGGGTACCTGTGGAAGCTTTTAATTCTGGGGAAAAAAATACAAAGGGCAGAAAACAAAAGCACAAGTTTTTAATCTTTCTTTGATTTACTAACACATTAGTAAAATTGAAAAATAATGTGATCACTACTTCTAATACACTCATAGAATTGGCCCATGTGTATTATTTGTAAACCATGTAAAAATCTCCACATGCTCTGAAATTACATTTATATTTCAAAGATAAGGGAACACTATTTTTGTTTTAAAATGTTGAACCTGGCACATCTAATGATTTTGGACTTCATTAATTAGAATAGACTGCCTTATCCTTGACCAGGCTTCTAGTAGCTCACTTCAGCTGATGTAAATTAATATTTTAAAAAATGGCTATTATATAGAGAATAGATTTATCCCTTGTCCTTATTTAACTAATGTCTTCAGATATAATGTTTTCCTAGAATTTCATCTGTCTCCCAATGATGCTATGAATGCAATAGGACCTTTAAATTAATGAAAAAAAAAATCTATGAGCAGGTGGTTTGTATATATTAAAGATTCTGAAATAATACCTTCTTCATTGTTTAACTTTTAAAGAGTGCTTCCAAGCAAAGTCAAGATGGCATAGAAGGTAGAGGCTGTGCATGCCTCCTCTCACGACCATGTCAAAATTATAATCAAAATTATAATGAAACCACAGGGCAACCAGTTTGAGTCACCTGAGGTCTGACTGAACAGAAGCCCAACAACTAGGGACAAAAATAAGAAATCACCTCAAGCTGATAGGAGAGGCAAAGATGAGAAATGGCCCGGACCCACAACTACGTGTGGTGATTGAGAATCGGAAGGGTTATCTTGGCTGCAGAGCTCCCTCTCTGACCTGAGGAGCGAAGGGGTCCTGCCCCCACACCTGGCTTTCTAGCCCAGGGGTCCAGTGCCAGGAAAAGAACTACCCACAACTTCTGGCTGTGAAAATCAGCAGAGATGGTGGCTGAGTGAGACAGAAGGCTGAGGGGATTGCAGGCATTCCTCTTATAAGGTCCACACCCAGACTTATTTGCAGATGGACTCACTCACCCTGAGCTTCAGTGCTGGGGCTGCTGTTCGAGGAGCTCGAGGGATGTACAGGGAGACACTGAGTTGTAGGGGTTTAAGGCAGAGGGCTAGAGGGGTAGCTATCTCCCAGACAGAAGTGCTGGCAGTTCCATTGTTCCTTTGTTAAGCCCTCCCTGCTCCCAGCCTGCAGACGTGGCTGCCACCATATCTGAGTTACCAACAACCTGGATAACACAGGTTGCTCTGCTCAGGGGATTCCTTGGGACTCCGCCTATCCCAACTTGTAGGCCCACCCAAGCTGCTTCCAGTGGTTATTCCATACAAATGTCCTGTCTTTGCTCTTGCTGCAGACTTTCTTAAAATCTCTCAAAGGCGCACAGAACCCCTCAAAAGCAGCATCTGGCCTTGGTGTACTCTCAACCTCTTACCGAGCAGCCCCAAGCTGTGCACTAGTGACAGCTACCCTCAGTTTCTCTCTTGGCCTCTTGAGGCACCTATAAGCCCAGCACAGGTGGCAACCATCTGTTGATTGCTTGGTGATTCTTACCTGGTGGCCCCAGAGGTACACAGTTGCAGCTGAACTTGACCTGCAGCTGGACCCCTCTCAGGTTTGTGCCAATGAGCCCCACAGGACACCTATTACATAAAGCCACTCTACTAAGACTGGGAGATATAGGAGCCCTACCTAATATATAGAAACAGATAAAGAGAGATAGCCAAATTGGGAGACAAAGAAATATGTCCTACATGAGAGAACAGAACAAAGCTCCTAAAAAAGAACTCAACAAAATGGAGACAAGCAATCTGCTAGATGCAGAGCTCATATACTGGTTATAAGGATGCTCAATGAATTTGGGAGAAGAGTAAATGAACTCAGTGAGAACTTAAAGAAATAGACAACAAAAATGGAGATGGAAAACTTGAAAGGGAACCCATCAGAAATGAAGGCTACAATATCTGACATGAAGAATATATTAGAAGGAATCAATAGACTGGATGAAGTGGAGTATCGAATCATCTAAAAGAGGATGGGGTATCGGAGGACCTCCAATGAGAATAGCAAGGAGAAAAAAGAATCCAAAGAATTGAAGATAGTCTAAGGAGCCTTTGGGATGACATTAAGCATAACATCATCACATCATAGGGGTGCTAGAAGGAGAAGGGAGAAAGCAAGGAATTGAAAATCTATTTCAAGAAATAATGACAGAAAACTTCCCTAACCTGGTGAAGAAAATAGGCATACAACCCCAGAGAGTTCAGAGAGTCCCAAACAAGATGAATCCAAAGAGGCCCACACTAAGACATAGCATAATTAAAATGACAAAAGTTAAAGACAAAAAAAGAATCTTAAAAGCAACAAGAGAAAAGCAATTAGTTATTTACAAGGGAGCTCTCATAAGACTGTGAGCTGATTTCTTGACAGAAACTTTGTATGTCAGAAGGACTTGGCACAAAATATTCAATGTGATGAAAACCTATGACCTACAACCAAGATTACTGTACAGATAAAAAGCTTCCCAGACAAGAAAAAAACTAAAGGAGTTCTTTGCCACCAAGCCAGTGTTACAGGAAATGTTGAAGAGACTCCTTTAAGAAGAAGAAAAAAATATATATCCAAAATATAAATAAAGAATGGTAATAACTACATCTCTATCAAACAAGTACTTCAAATGAAAAAAAAAAAAATTAAATGCTCCAGTTAAAAGATAGGGTTGTTGAATGGGTAATCAAACAAGACCCTTACATAGGCTGCCCACAAGAGTATCCCTTCAGATTAAAAGACACACGCGGATGGAAAGTAAAGGGATAGAAAAAGATATTTCATGATAGACCTAGAGGGTATTGCGCGAGTGGATTGAATCAAATAGAGGACAAATGCCATACAATTTCATGTACATGTGGAATCTAAAGAACAAAATAAACAACAACAACAACAACAAACAGAAATAAACTCATAGATACGAAGAACATTTTGAGGGTTACCAGATGAGAGGGGGTTGGGAGGGTTGGGTGGAAAAAGTGAAGGGAATGGATTAAAAAGTACAAATTGGTAGTTACAAAACAGTCGTGGACATACAAAGTATAGCATAAGGAATATAGTCAATAATATCATAATAGCTATGCACAGTCTCAGAGGATTACTAGATTCATTAAGGTAATCACTTTGTGACCTATATTTGTAATTACTATGTTGTACACCTGAAATTAACATATTTTATGCCAACTATAATTGAAAAATAACAAAATATTATTAAAACAATAAGTATGTGCTTCTTATGTATTAGAAATAAATACCAGAAATACCAGAAAGTCCAAGAAATAAGTACAAAGTAGCCAGTGGTGAGTATAAATAGACAAAGTCTTTGCCTTCCTAGTACTTATAGGTTAATGAGGAGGAGAGATCATACTCAAACTATCCAACATATAAATTTAAAACATGTATCAAAGATAATTCTTTTTAAAATGATAAATCAATATGTAATTTTCATTTAAAAGAGGTAACTTTAGAGATTATAAGTATAGGAAAATACACTTTGTATTATTTTTTAAAAAACAATAATAATTACTTTTCCACTGTAGAACAATTAGTAAATATTTTAAAATACCATCCATGCTGTTTCTTTAGTTTTATATGGTATTTGAAAAAAAAGACACTACTCCCATGTACATAGGGATATTTATAGCTTGATATTTTTGCCTAGCAATACCATTGTTCTCTAATCATTGAATACTGTGTACTGTTTATTTTCTGATTTTCTAAGCAAATACTTTAAATTCAAGAATTTGAATTTAAATTCAAATAGACGGAACTTTTAAAAATAGACGGAACTTTTATAAACACTCAACCAATTGAACTCAATTAACCAGAACATTTATGGATTGTAAACTAGAGAGAAAGGGGAAATGCTGCACAAAGCAGCCAAGATTGAAGAAAATAGGAACCAAAATCTCCAGGGACCTGTTTGAGACCTATTGAAGTCTATTAGTTCAGGAAGAACTACTGGAGTTCAAACCAATCAATCATTTCTCACTCAACCTCATGGGGTCAAATTCTGCCCTCAATTACATGCACCTAACTTTCATTCAAGTTGCAGGGAGTTATACACATGTTCAAGAGGGCAGGCTCTGGACCTGCAAGTTGAATGGGGAGAATTGATAACTTTCTTTTCGCTATGTTTGGCTCAGTAAGCACAGCTAGCAGTAGAGGCCTACACTCCCAAGCAGAGTGGGAGAGTACCATAAAAAATACTCAGCCTTGAGAGCTGTATCAGATCTTAGCAGCTGTTCTTTATTTCAAGATCTAAGAATGCCAACTTCATTAACCATTAAGATGTATATATTTTCTTACATATTCTTCTCCTTAATTTATTCCATTTTCTCTTTCCATTTCCATTATATTTTCTTTTCTAATAAAGTGTTTCTTTTTCTTCTTTGCTCCCTATTTGTTTTTTGTTTTTTGTTTTTTTTTTTTTGGTCTTTTAAAAATATTAAAGGAGATAAAGTGCTTAGAACAATCTAGCACATTGTTAGAGTTCAATAATTGTTAGTGTCATTGTGACAGTTGTTATTGTTTTGTATTGTAATTGCTACTATTAATATTACCTTATATTTTTCTTGGCGTAAGGAGGTTTTGGATATATGTGGGAATGACAATTCTTTACTTTTGATCATATTTTATTTAGGAAGTTTTATCTTTTGTATATTTGTCTAAAGTTACTTATTTCATACCAAGCTGATAATAACATGCTGAATTTATCTTCAAAGAAAATCTTAATGATATTTTCAGGCATTATTCTTTCATGAGAAAAGTGATAAAAAAATCACTTAGTAACATTGAAAATGTTCTCAAGAATGTCACTGGTGGAGCCATAATACCTGACCTGATAAAACTTTTTAGTTTCCTGAAGTGAATAAAAATTGAGTTGTTTACTTTAAGTAGTTAAAAATTGTATTATTTTAATAATTGTGCTCTTTTATTATAAGCTATGTTAAGATAGAGCATAATACAGGTTAATTGTTTTGAATAGTATAAAGCTTGATGACATATAGCAAAAATATCACTTTAAACAAATAATATGTATATATATGTTAAATATAATATGTGCAGTAAATAATTTTTTTAAAACATTCTGTTATATCTAACAGTTACATTTATTCTGCTATATCGGAACATTGAGGAATATTAAAATTATATGAATTTTACAAGAAACTAAAATACTTTAACAAAACACAATATATTTTAAAATATTAAAATTATGAGTATGCATTATAAAAGAGGCTCTACAACTTCCAAGGTATCACATCCCTTAAATGACCATTTATTCTACATAGTTTCCTCTTGGGTTTTCGTGTGTTAAAGCTCTGGTATATGTTGCCCTGTCCAGTTAAGCAAACTTCTCTTATGTTGTTTCCACAATGCTTAGAAATGGATAATGTTTGCTCTAAAACTTTTATTGATTAGTTTATTTATAAAGCACCCATAATCAAAGACTATTTGAGAAGTAATATAATTGGTGATTAAGAGAATGGGCACTGGAGACAAATTGCCTTGAATTTTGGTTCTGCAAATTTCAAGCTGAATACTTAACCTCTCTTTTTTGTTTCTTATCTGTAAGTAAATATAATAATAACTTTCTTATAGGGTTATAAACAATAAGCTAATAGCTTTAATATGCTAGTAATATTAATGTATCTAAAGACATTTAGAACAATGCATGTAGTATTTAATAAAAGTAATTATAAATGAAGGTATTTGTGTTTAATCAAAAACTTATTTAGAAAAATTAAAGCATCAAATAGAAATAAAGATCCAATCAATGTAGAATGGTCTTTCATAAACATTTTGGACTCTATAAAAACACTAATTTTACAGGATGTTAACTAACATTATGTGAGAAAGGTTTATCATCAGGTATATTGAAAAACTCAGGTTTAAAAAAGATACAATTTTAATGCAGGACTTCACAGACCTCGTGATGAATCTCTCAAAGAGAAAGAACTTACATAAAATTTCTAAAACAAATTTGATTCTAAAATCTCCTACTTGTGGAGCACCTCAGGGTTCTATTGTTCTAGAAGATACAATTTTAGGAAGATATCTTTCTAATGAGTTAAAATTTCAATTCTATACCCGTGGATTTGTATTATCAGAAATAAAGTACTTTGGGTTTAGAGATCTGTCTAGCCTTATTATCCTTCTTCTGAAGTCTTTTGCCAGGCCTCATACAAATTATGGAATGACTATGTCCAATATATTAGACATTTGCCACATTTGGCTATTAATCACTTAAAATGTAACTAGTTCTGAATTGAGATGTGTTATAAGTGTAAATATACACCAGATTTCCTAGTTTCTTTTTTTTAAGGAAATAATCTCATTCATAATTTTGTATTGTTTATAAGTAAAAATTGATTACAAGTAAGAGTTTGATACATTGGATTAAGTAAAACATTAAAATTAATTTTATCTATTTCTTTTTACTCTTTTCATATACCTCCTAGAAAAATTAAAATTGAATAAATTTTCATATTAGATTTTTATTGGACAGTGCTGCTTTAGGTTTGACCAAGATGCAGTAGCTCCAAGAACCACACTTTATCATTCCATTTTGCCTCCCTGACACTACTGACCCATAATATTCAGAACTCAGGGCACCAGAGAACAATTTAACCAAGGAGAATGTTAAAATCTTATTCCAAATTCCTAAAAAAATAAGATCGATCCCGGGTATTTTTAAGAAATTACTAAAAACTCTTTCCTTTCAAAAGGCCTGAAAATCTAATAGTAAACAAATGATAAACTGAATGATCTCTTCTAGCTAAAGACAAACATTCTTCAGTCCCCGAACTGTACACAAGGAATACAACTTCAACCTAAAATGGCTGAGCTAAGGTCCATAGACAATCATAGAAATAAGAGATCTTCAAGTTTTTATTTTGATCTAGGTTTCATAATGGCAAGCCACAAAATTCACTTCACTGAAGTAAAAAGAAGAAATCTGCTGGGGAGATTTAGAATGTAAGAGAGACTGGGATGGAATTTTAGTTAAACCAAATATTAAATACCATAGGCAATTTATAGGCAAAATTCCTCCTTGCTTATTAAAGAAAAATAGTGGATGAATGGATAGTTAAAAGACAGTCGGAAAGACAGGTTAGAGATAAGTTATATAACAGAGTTATTATGATTCTAATTTAGTGGTATTGTGTTTTTTAGATTTAGTTATTTATATTTATATGTCCAAATATGCAGAGACTTACAATTACATATAAAAATCTTAGCTTAAGAATATTTATGATGGAACTAACTGTATTTTCCCATTAGTGAAGTATACTCTACAGATTGTTTTGATTTGCCTTCAACTAATGAGTCCAGTAAGAGATGTTCAGAGCCACAGGTTCACAGATATGTGAAAGGGAAGTCTGATAACAGCTATTTACTACTCAAAACATAAGTGGATGTTATAGGAAAATATCTGATATGCTGCAAGTTAAAATGGATGTGAGAAGAGTTTATTGTTGCTCTATAGTAAATCTTAGTAGTTATTATTTATTATTCTGAATTTGGTTAATGTGAAAAACTGAATAATGACCCCCAAAATGTCCATATTCTAATCCCCAGAACCTGTGACTATTTTATCTTTTATGGCAAAAATGGGCTTTGCAAATATGCATAAGCTAAGCATCGTAAAATACAGCATCTGGATTATACGAGTGAGTCAAATGCACAGTGTAGGCCTTCTAACAAGAAAAGCAGAGGGAGAAGAGGCCATGCAATATGGGGTCAGAAGCTAAGGAATGAAGGCAGCATTCATCCTGTAAAAGTCAGGGAAAGATTCTTCTGAAATCTTCAGAGAGAAACAGCCTGTTGACACCACAACTTTAGTCCAGTGAGACTAATTTTGAACTTTTGTTCACTAAAATTGTAAGATAATAAATTTGTGTTGTCTTAAGCCATGAATTTGTGGTAAATTGTTATAACAACAATGGGAAACTAATACAGTTAATGTGCTAACCTTATAATATTTCTCTACAATCAACAAAGTGCCTAGTACTTTATCAAAAGGGTCTGTTTTTTATGCCAAGTATACTAATAATCTAATGGTGATATTTGAGCTGTAAATAGCAATAAACAGTGACTACCCCTACAATCTCAATATAAACTCAGTATAAATAGCACCTGTAACTGTGATCTCAAGTGTGAATATCCCTTTATCAAAGCCTATAAAAGAGAATCTGAAAGAAGCTATTAAGGCCCAAAACAACTTAGTCTTAAGGAAGGGGGTTGAATCTAGAATATATGTTAAAAAAGTAAATTCTGACCAAGAAAATCCCTGAACTCTTCATGAAAGGTTTGGTCTTAAGATCAAAACATGATATTGTTTATCGTTTTAAATTTATATACAGTATAGCTCCTCTTAGACATTAAAGTTAAGTGAATATCCTTTCTAAAACTATTTTAAAATCAGAAGCAAAAAAGAAAATGAAAACAAAAACGACAAATGATAAAATTATCAACTAAGCCCCCCTTTCCCCGCCATTCACCTTCTCATCCTGTTATAAAGAGCCAGCTGAGTAAGGGTATATTTGCATCTGTGACTCTTCAGACAGCAAATCTGAGATGGACTAATTAAAATTTGGAGTAGGGCTGATGACTTATTCATTTTTATATTCCTTCCATAATACAGTGCACTTAGTAAAAGGGCAAGAGTATCATGTTAAATGAATAAATTAAAACTGGCCCAAGTATATTCATGATGAAAGCTATTTACTACCAATTACATTACACTCAGATTACAGGTAAAAAGGTTACTTCGCATACAAAGAAAATGGACAAGATACAGTTTATCCTCCTTTCTTAAACAATGAATCTGTGGCTAACTTAACCATAAAGTTTCACTCCTGATTTATTCACCTAAGTGTGTTCTTGGAGACTCTGTGGAACTCTATCCTTCCCTCCACACCTTGGGTCCAGATGAAGCATTGTGTTTTGAGACATGCTTAGCGGCTGCTCAAAAGAGAGTGTACCTACAAAAAAGTGTGTAGGATTTCATTAATCTTGGAGTAATAGTTGACCAATGAGAGACAGCATATGGCATGCACTTAAATCTCTTACTTTTCCTCTTTGGAGGTATTCTAGGTTAATAAGCAATGCATTTAGTGTTTTTGGTGATGTGTTGGAGTGGCTAGTAATGAATCACTTTGCATGTTTGTCCATGTTTCCCAGTCTCACTTGCTTTTTTTTTATCATCCTAATTTTCCCGGGATTCTACTCCCCAGTAGAGAGTTGGCAACTGACTTTTGCCTAAGGTTATATTTTCTAGGTATCATAGACTAAGACAGTTTTCATCCTTAGGGGCCAGGGCATGGGAAAAGACAATTCAGTTGTACAGAGTCAATGAAAGTTGCAAATTAAAAACTTCTCTTTCCAAGGAAATTGGCATGAAACAATGTATATCATTATTCCACTTGAACCTAAGGAATGAAATATTGTGGGTCTTGAAACTCACATAAACCTGAAAGGCATCTTCAGTGGAAATGAAGATTAATCTAAGTGTTAGATTTAGCAAATTGTAGGTTAATTCATTCCCAAATATTTAAATCACATATAGGTGATTTTGAACACAACTTTGAAGACCAAGAGTAATAAAATAATGAGTTTTTTTTTTCCCCACAAAATTAAGGGAACATTTTCCCAAGCTAATACATGCTTGAAGAAAACTCCTATTTTTTCTTCAATTTCAATAATAAATTTTAAATCATGTTCTATCTTGAGTCCAGCTCAGGCTATTGTCTAGTTAATTTTAAGAAAACTTTATAAAACCTGAAGAACAGAAATTTTAATATGATGATAAGAATATCCTGGACATTACTCCTAACTATATTGTACTTCTTCTTGAGTTAGAAAAGAGATACTCGATAAATAAAAATGTAAGTATTTCTAGGCCTAAAGTCATCTTATAATTACAATAAAGATATTGGGTTAAGTGAATGTCCTGCCCTACCCCTTCAAGGATATGATTGTCCTGCCCTACCCCTTCAAAGACAGCTTCATTGGTGTTATGTAGTTGCACAGGAAACCAGGTAAAAGGGCCCTACTCCTGGCTCACTGCATTACTATCACCTTCTTGCAATTCTTAATCCTCTGAGGAAAAGGCACCCTACCTTTTAATTTTTAATTGGCTCCTACAAACTATATAGCCAATTCCTCACCACTTACAAAATTAATGGTGAATTCAGTTCCATTTTTAACTTGTTTAATACCCAGAGTTGGAACAGCAAGAATTACAAGTAAATAATTCAAATAATTCTGAGATTTCTATAAAACTAATTTTGCCCCATTCTGAACTTGGACTTGTCCTTGGCCTGTATGCCCCATGAGCAAGTCACTGCCTAGAAGCTTGGGGACTAGATATCTCTGTCTCTTTGTATTTGACTCCTGTCTCTGTTAGGCACCCAGGAGCCTTATTATTTATAGTATTTCCTCCCACTCCCCCACCCCTGGTACTTCTGGATCATGAACTTTTGCTCTACATAGGAATTTTATTGAAAAGAAACAGATTTTCATATTGCCTCAAGACCAAAAGGAGATTAATTTTAAGATACATAAGGCTTTTATCTATATACTCTAGGGATGGCCTAGTGTCTTTGTGAGTCTCTTACACTCTAGAAAAACCACATGGTATCTTTTATTCTGTCTCTGGATATGTGAAAATGTATGTCATCTCATTATGAATTCCTGATGTTACCTCATGGCTGTTCTTCTTACCATTGTTCATTTATAGTGTCCCCTGCAAACTATATTATCACTTTTTTGATATCTCTTAATTTAGGTATCAAAGAAGGAACTTATTTGGACTATATTTCCAAGGCATACCATGTCAAGTTAACTTTCCATTCTATGGGTTGCCAGCCCATGGGTTGCACATCCCAGGTAATATCAGGCCTAAATCATAAGGTCCAAGAATAGAATTATTCTTGACCACCTACTAAGAGCTATGATTTCTATCAGAACTTGCTGTGGACATGGTAGCAAATGCATCTAACACATAAATTAATAATCCTGACCAAGAATATGAGTTCCAGAATCTCCATGGAACTACGTAGAATGCTATTTGATGGCTCAACAGGATCTTCCTTGGTTCTGGTTATGAGATATGCAGATTCCTTGCTCTACTCTTTAACAGTCATCATAGTTTTTCATGTAGAACACTCATTGCTTGAATTCCCATCAATTTTCTACTATGTGGACATCTTAAAAACTACCATCATCATCTCTTTCTGGGCTAATCTATTTCTAAATATTGGTCACAGGTAGTCTGCTCCTCTCTCCTGCTATCAGGTTTCCCATATGATTCATTTCCTTTTGGGTTGCTAAAAAATGTCCATCTCTCTCTCTATATATATATTTTTAAAGACCCTTTGAGAAGTACTTTCTTCATGCAGTATATATTAATTTGAGAATAAAAAGTCACATTTTGCATTAACTTCATGTTATTTCATTAATACACAGAATATCCCAGAGTTAGCTAACAAAGAACAGATTGAAGCTTTTCTTCTCTTTAATTGTTAAAATTATTCTAGCTATTTCATTTTCCTAGTGGTTTTAATAAAATTTTGTATTTTGAATTTTGGCCTTAGAATTCCAAATTGTCTATATTTTGCCCTTTATCATGAGGTATCAAATCAAGTTAAAAGTACAATAACTTCTATCATTGTATAATCTTAAGGCCTATCTTAGAACATAACTTAATGTCTAGTATTTGTAGGATATGTATACTGTATCCTTTTCTATTCTTTAGAAATAAGCTTAGTTTATGAATAACTTTAGTTTAGCATCATTTATTTACAAAAGAATGATAAACGTATTAGATTTAGATATCACTGATTAGTAAAAAGTCATAACTTTTTTCAGTTTTCTGATATTTTAAGAATTTTTTGAGGAAAATAATAAAAGTAAATCACTATTAAGTAAAATAGTATGTACCCTAAAATATATATATATATACTTTTTAAAAATGAAAGTTAAGAAGTGTATGTACAAAAATTTTATAAAGGAAGAGAGGACAATTTCACAGAAAACATGATTAATCAAAGTGTTCTTACATAATAATTGGATTTTTTTAAATTAAGATAAAAACAATTTTATAACATAAATTATTTCAGAGGCAAAAGACAGAGATATAGACTAGGTGGTTGGGGGTGGGGGAGCAGAGGGGAACACATTTCCAAGAACATAAATACAACAGGTCAGTTTTCTATGTCTAAATACTGTGTTGTGTTTTTTGCCTATGTTTTGCCTCTTTTTAAGAAAAAGCATCTTGGCTTCTCTCCTCAATTTCTAGCATTTGGTTATTTAGATAAAAGCATAGATGCTCACTTGCTTAAGTAATTGTATTCAAATGATTTTTACTGCCTAAAAATGATTTCACTGCTGAATATTACCTATGGTTTGGAGTGTACATCACAAGGTATTTAAATGATAAGGAAATTGCCTCCAACTTGAATTTTGCCTGAAGAGAATATAGGCAACATCTAGTTTTATTACCTTTTAGGGGTTTAATGAAGAATATTTACTAACGTTTCTACTTACTTTCTCAGTGTCCATAACAATTCTTCTGTCCCATTTAGTAGCTTTTTGTGGTAAATGTCCTTGCATACCTGTGGTTTGATAGTATTTCTACCATTTATCATCTATGTAAAATAGAATAAGAAGGTTTATACAATCTCTTCAAATTTCACTCTCCCATATCGTAGGATACATGCATTGAAATGTGTGCATGTGTATACATGCACATCCAAACATATGTACACACACACACACACATATATATATATATACACACACACGTATATACATATGGATATGATATATAAAATAAATGCATAGATATGCATATTATCCTTTTCTATTGTCTTTAAAGGAAGTTTTAAAAGCTTAGTAAGAACATTTTTCTCTTATATTTAGGAGTTAAAAAATAGTATTAGGCAATATCAAAATCACTGAATGAAACACCAAAGTTACCATAAGACTACATTTGCAAAGCAGATTAGTATTTAAACAATTGCACAGCACTAAGCTTAAGAACTTGGTTCTGGTCCCTAGTCAATTCTTTATAGTCCCTGAGACTTGGGCAAGTCACTTATTATTAAGACCAAACCTCATTTTTCTTACCTGTGAAATGGAATAATAAACTATAGTTTGAACTAAAAATTATTCTCTTCTGTATTTCTATAACTTTTAGATATAATGCAATCTCTCTCAAAACTATAACTACCATTTTTTTTTAGAGAAATAGAAAACCTGATTCTGAAATTCATATGGAAATTCAAACAACTCAGACTTACAAAAACAATTTTGTAAAAAAATAAAGTTGGAGGACTCACACTTCCTAATTGCAACATTCACTTTAAAACTAGGGCAATCAAGACAGCATAATACTAAAGATAGATATAAAAAAAAAAAATTAGATAGAGTTGGGACTCCAGAAATAAATCATTGGTAAACTGATTTGAACAAAGGTACCAAAAGCATTCAATGAGTATAGCATATTCTTTTCAACAAATGGTTCTAGGACATCTGGATATCCGCTTGCCACTGAATAAATGTGGACTCCTACCTTACACTATATACAAATATTAACTCAAAATCAATCAAAAACCTACAAATCATTGCTAAAACTATAAAACTCTCTGTGATCTTGGATTATTTCAATGGTTTCTTAGGTATGCTACCAAAAGCATAAGCAACAACAACATAGATAAAAGATAATAGATAAAAAATAGATAAACTGAAATTCCTCAATATTAAAGTTTTGTACAGCAAAGACCACTATAAAGTAAATGAAAAGACAAATCTATATTTGATAAGGGCCTAGTATCCAGAATATATAAACTCTTATATCTCAACAATATAAAGACAATAACTCACTTAAAAATAGGCAAAGAATTTCAATAGCTAGTCTAAAAAGAAGATATACAAATGGTCAATAAACACATGAAAAAAATGCTCAGTGCTGTTAGTTGTTAGTAAGGGGCAAATTTGTGAAAACTATTTTACACCCACTAATATAGTTGTAATCAAAATAAATGGAAAACAAGCATTGATGAACATGTAGAAAAATTGAAACTCTGACCTATTGCTGACAGAAATGTAAAATGATGTAATGTGTGTGGAATACAGTTCGTCAGTTCCTCAAAAAGTTAGAGTTATCATATCATATTATCATAGTGTTAGGTATATACCCTAGAGAATTAAAAACATATGTCTACAAAAAACTTGTACATGAATGTTTATAGCATCATTAGTTGTAATAGCCCAAAAATGAAAAGAATGAAAATGATCATCAGTTGATTAATGTATAAATCAATTGTAGTATCAATAAAATAGAATAAATGCATAAATGCAATACAAAGAAATGAAGCATTAATATATGCCACAACATGGATGAACCTAGAAAACGCTATGCTAAGTGAAAGAAGACAGTCACAAAAGCCTACATATTTTATGATTCCATTTATATAAAATGTCACTAGACAAATCCATTGAGACAGAAAGTAGATTATTGGTTGTCTGGGGATGACCATAGGGCAAAATGGGGAGTACTGGTGTTTGGTACAGAGGTTCTTTTTGTAGTTGTGATAAAATATTCTGAAATTAGACAATGGTGATGGTTGCACAATCTGTCGAACATACTAAAAATTAGTGAACTGTATACTTCAAAATAGAGAATATTATGGCATGTGAATTATATCTCAAATAAAATAAATAATTTGTCATTTCTATACATTTCAAATAAGACTTTGATAAAGAGAATCACTAATATCATTTCTATGGTGAAAATAAGATTTGATCTCACCAAATTAGAAGAATTTTCCAGAAAATAATTTTTCCATATTACAAAATTATGTTGACCTAAAGAAATATATGTGAAGAATTAATTGCTCTTTAATGAGCTTTGAAGCTATACACACTTAATACTATTTGGTTTGGGGGGATACTGAAGAATTAATGCTGTGCCACTTCATTTTGACCAAATATAAATAAATATTTTACTGTTCACATTTACTTTTTGAAAAAGTTAAAGAAATTTATGAATATTGGAATAACATGCTCTACACTCTATGCCTTGTGTACTGTTTGTTGAATCTGCTCAATAAATGATCACAACAGCATAACATAAAATAATGTATCATAGAAGTGTCTTATTCACACATTTTCTAGCACAACAGTTAATCAAGAGTATAGATAATACTCAGTCCACAAATTCAGATATTCAGTGAATAATGATTTTAAATAACACTAAAAACAACTTTGAAACACAGAGATATAATAAAACAAGGCTATATTTTAACTTAGTATACATTCTTGAATAAGCAGTTAAAGGTGATCATACTATCAAGCTAATAATCCTCCTAAAGTATAGGAGAGAGACAAAGTTGCTTTCAGTGTTAATTTTCTATAATAATTTAATTGCTATCCTTCTCCAAGTGTGGTGTCATTTGTAACATTATCCATTCTGTGTTCACTTACACAGACTCTAATTTTCCTGAGAGTTGAATTCAAGTTCTGGAAGATTTACATCATGATGAGGAGTTAGGGATAAACATCTGATTCTTATTGCCAACCAGCTGTCACTAGAATGCAATTTCTGTAAAGGTAGAGATTTTGAATTCATTGATCCTTGCTGTGGCTTACTCTCAAAAACAAACAAACAAACAAACAAAACAACAACAACAACAAAACTTTTGGCACATAATAGAGGTTCGACAGATAATTGTCCAAGTAATAATGTCTATGCTAGCATCCCCTGAAATGACCATTGGTCTTATGGGTTCCATATTACTGGTGTACAAATTACTATTTTTAAGGGATAATCAAGCTAAGCTTTGGACAGTCTCTCAATCTTTTTAGGACTTAAATGCCTAGAGACATCACATTCTTTTCTGATCTCTGCATTCCTATCATCTCCCAAGGACTCTTCACAGGAAATGAGAAATGGGTCTCTATTTTGCTTGAATATCAAAAATTTATGTGGGATTTATCCAAAGAAAAGGGCACAGAGCGCCTTTCTCTAACACTCATTACCAATTACTTCACTCTACTTTGTTCCTGATCGGGGAATTCTATTCTCCTCTGGAGTATGTAGGGAGAATGTGCAGAGAAGGCTGGTTACCAGGAGTAACAGGATTCTTGCTTTTAATTTTTTCTCAAAAATATTAAATCCTTTTTATTCGATTCCAGGATCAGACTTTTGAAAATTAAAGTCTCAAAAGTGATTCACCTTTTTTAAACTTTTTTCCTCTCAGATACTTTTCTTGAGGTAATAAGTGAGAGTACCTATTTAAATATGGGAAATATAAAGAAGGAAATATTTTAAACAAGAAATATTAAATAAAGAAGTTTTAATGACTATAAGTAAAATATATTTTTGTATATACTAACATACAAACAGCTATGTCACTTTACACATATGCAGCTTGAGCCAGAGGGAGAAAAATGTAACAATTTAAAAGATTGATAATATATAAAATAACTGTCTAAAATTTGAAATCTTGTTATTTCATTTGTTTTGTAAAAGCATATAAGAAATATTAATTAGAATATATAATTATGGGAAGATAACGCTATACACTTTATTATGGAACTATCTACTCCTAGCACAGGAATTAACTTCCCTCTAATTGAAGCTGGAGAGTGGTGTAAACAATGGGGTTAAGATGTATATTCCCTGGTACTCTTCTACTAATGGAAAGCCAGAAAGAATGGTATAATACAGGGCCCTATATTCTGAATTAAGTAGCTTAAACTGTGTCCTATATCGGGTAGTAAATAAAAAAAGTCATCCTGTTTAGTCAACATTGACTTTTTTTTTCCATTAAAACTACCAACAAAGATCTCATTCTGCTTTCTATTTTTTACCCTTGGAATTCCACTGCAATATCTATTCTTTCTTATTTTCAAGCAATGTAAAATTATCATCAAAATGTTCCTCTCCTATACTTTAGGAGGATTATTAGCTTGATAGTTTAATTATATTTACCTGCTCTTTCAAGAATGTACACTAATAAGTTAAAATATAGTCTTGTTTTATGATATCTTTATGTTTCAAAGTTGTTTTCAGTGTTATTTACCTCTTAAATTTTTAAAAGAAAATATGTTCAGCTTGATAAGAAATAGATGCAAAATTCAGTACAAATCAGACACAAATGCAATTTAAGCAGTTTAACTAGAAATTGAAATTCATTGAAATTCAAATAGTATAGTCCCCTCTTCATTTATTTATACACTATTGTACTTACAAATCCCTAAATTTATAGAGATAGCTTACTCTTTGAAAAAGCACAAGGCCTCTGAAATCTTAACTGGTATAATTTCACATATTTTTTTTCTGTTAAAAATATATATCAGTAAATTTTAATTCACTTTATAACATATACCTGTGTATCTCTGTATCTATTTATATGAATGTTAAAATTCTTTACTAATCTCCAGGTCAACTAATATCTTACCACATCTTGCCACATTATATATTTCAGGGGGGTATATTAAAAATAAACTCCTGGAAGTATGAGTATAGCAACCTCAATTACCTCTGAAAGAACATTGTAATGGCCCCAAATCTCAGTAAGGGTATTACTAAAATGTCAAAACTGGGAATAGGCATCACTTTTCTTCTATGAAAATATTATGAAAAGAAGCCCCTGGGAAAAGAGCATTTGGATGTCAATTTAGAAGAGGTAGATGAGACAACAAACACGAGAGCTCCATCATGCCGGAGCCAGCACACAGGCAATAATGGACAGTGCTGCTGTTACTCTAATGTCCATCAATCAATTTTTCAAAGAAATAAAATTGGAATACTAATATTTATAATATATTTATTTAAAAAGAAGCAGTTCCAGTAGATGCAGATATTAGGGTTCAAATATCAGGAAATTACAAAATAAAATTCTTACTGGACTTTTATCTTGAAGTCGAGGCCCTCTAAAATCAGATTACAATTTTAATAATTGCTTTTTTTTTTTTTTGCCTGTTTTTCCCACTTCTTCAAGAGGTTAGAGAAATTTAAGAAGCATGATGGCAATGTCAGTCTTCATAACGTCACTCCTCAATTCTAGCCATCTTTTAAATTACCAGTTTTCCTAATCTAATTATAGAAATGATAATTACCTATAAAATAGCAATTTGTTCTGAGAAGCACCTGTAAAGATGAAATTGCACTTATGAAGCCTGAAACTTTGTACTCGACACAGATTAAATTTATTGAATTCAAGGGAATAAAATGCCTGAAATAAAAGCTTCAACTGAGGCCTAAGCTCTGAACTTTTTAAATATCATAGAATAGTTTTCTCTATTTTACTTGAGTTTCTCAGTTGTAGCGGTGAAGAATGTGACTAATAACTGATTTGACTTTTATCCCAATGGAAGCTTACATGATTAGGCTTTGTAATATTTAACATTTTTAGTCTAAATATTAAAAATATTAATTTAATGGTAAGAACAAAGGTGTATAAATAAAAAAAACGGTTATCCTTTGACTTGATTCTATCACTTCAGAGACAAGGGTTTCATCCAAATAATTTATATGTGTAGACTGCCTGACCAACAGAGTTAATTGTTCCTTAAATGTAGGAAAAGAAAGGAAATGATATGTATCAAGGAAAATTTGAAAATCTGTATATACTAGTAAACAATTTTGCCCTTCCCCCAGCAGAAGATATTTGGCAATGCCTGGACAGACAATGTTGTTTGTTTGTCACAACTGAGAGGGTTGCTGCTGCCCATCTGGTGGATAGAGAGCAGAGATGCTGCTAAATGCTCAAAGGAGCAAAAGAAAGCTCCCCTAAAACAAGAATTCTCTGTCCATAATATCAGTAGTACCATTGTGTATACCATCTGATACACAGAAACAGAAAATATTAAAGTCGAACAAGCACCATCACAGAACAAAGACATGATAGAACTGTCTTTGAATATGTATTCAAACATAAACGAGTATAAAATAGATTTAAAATAGCATGAAATACTAACATAAAAATACTATGAAATACATTAAAATTCATATTGTGTGTAGAAACTAAGAAATTATTTTAGTGATAATTAGATACATACTAGAATACTGTGTAGGATAGATATATTTCTACTACCTCTCTCAAAAAGTGTATCTCTACAACACCAGTTAATTTACTTCAAATATTTCTTTTTCTCTTTATCTATAATTTATGGAGTTCCCAGTAAGGGAGGTTTTACAGGAATTGTTACAAAACTCAAAAAGTTCATTTCGCCTCTACATATAGATAGCCAAAAGAAACACGAGCAAGAGTTTGCAACAAAGAAAGTACAGGTTTATTTAAGGAAAGGGCACCAAGCTTGGGTCATAGGTGAGCTAGCTTTCAAAGACCACTAGGGGATAGGTTATATAGGGGAAAACTCTTTAGTCATGTGTCACTATTGAGGCCAATTGGAGTTCAGTGTCACCCTAACGGCAGGGGGAAGGAGAGAGATAACATTGGTGCAAAAGTGTAGTTAGCATATTCCATCGCTTCCTCAAATGATACAGTGAAGAATTAAAGGTCATTGAGATTTAATAGTTTTATTAAAAGTATATTTTAGAAAGTCAAAAAATGCCCCAAGGAGGCACATGGTCCCAGTGCTGTAACCAACAAGAAGGCCACAAAATAAATAAACAAACAAACAAACAAACAAACAAATAAATAAAAGAGAATCCAGAAGGTCAAAAAGAGCCCAGAAGAGAAAATGTGTGCCTTATTTTTGGGCCGTGATGGGTGGTTCCAAAGGCATTCCTTGGTGATTGGCAAGTGAGATCATTCTGATTGACACCTGACTGCTAGATAACTCTTTGCCTAGTGCACATGTGCGTACCCAGAATTCTACTACCATTGGAGTGTTCTTTGGGCAGTCTCTAGGCCGGGCCCCTATTCCTTTGTTCCCCCTGTCCCTTATGTCTGACTAGATACCTAACAATGGGAGCTATGGGAGTTGGAGTCATGAGTTCTATTGATTGGGTGGAGCTAAAGTAGGAGGCAGTTGATTATTGCATCAGATCCTGATGTCAATCATGAAGTCATCCTGTCTAGTTTCAAGGGGATGTTGATAGGGTCGTTCACTTTTATGCGTGTTGAGCTGCAAGAAGTTATCTTTGGTCAGACCAAAACTCTATTTCTGTGGTCAACAGACCTGAGGCTTTGTTTCTAAGATGGTTTAATGCTGACCCAAGGGCTTAATAATCATGGGAGTGGTTGTTCAGTATGCAGAAAGATGAGGAAAGAAAAGAAGCAAGTGAGACCAAGGCCAGTTTGAATCAAGTAGAAAGAGAAGAGGAAAGTAATTTTAAAGAAGTGAAGATTTGCGGGGTTATAGAAGATTTGCAGTAGCTCGTATCAAAAATTTTGGCAGTAAAGACAAATTCATGAACTTGAACAGACCACTGAGAATTCAGATCATAATTTGTCAATTAATGAAGATTTATTTTATTGGCTATGAACTTTGGTTTTATCAGAAAATTCTAAAGTAAGAGTTTGGATCCTAAAGTCTAGAACTAAAAGCTCGGATCTTGCCTCAGTGGAAATCTTGGCTTATACCTGGCTTTGGATAGGAGTGATCTTTTATTCCAAGGGGATGGGGGAGGGGGGAACATATCTCCATTAAATTATTTTTTTGTGTAAAGGTATTTTATGTATTAAAAACTATGTAAAGATGTTTATTCCTTTGAAATCTATCCTTATCATGCCACAAACACCCCCAAATTATTTCCCCCTATTGTTAGGGTTTTAATTTTTAAATATGTGTTTAGTACTTGAGAATATCTCTCTATGGTGTAATGGAAATTCATTCACCTTCTACGAAAGACAACTACACTTCACGTCTCTTTTCTTACACTTCCCACATAGGACTTTTTTTATCATAACCCTGGATTATTTAAAAATTCTGGTGGGATAAAGACTTGGAGAGATTAAAAGTCTAGGTATCACTGATAAAAATATTTAATCATACCTAAATTATTATAAAGTTTGAGAAAGATGACTAAAATAAATATTTGTATTGTTTAACCTTGTAAAATTAAAATACAAAATAATTTAATTTTAATGTCTGATATAGCAATTTTTATTAAGGGAATTTTCATATCTACAAAGGAAAAATTAAGAAAACTGACTTAATGAATTTAATATAAGCATGAATATAAATAAGTATTTTTTTTACTATTTATCATGAAAATTCTATCAAGGAATGTTGATGGAAATTGTTTAATATTTATTCATCTGAAAATCTTGTATTTACTTGTCATTTTATTTTAAAATATATCTTTTTATGGCACAAACTTAAGGATGAAATTTGAAAATAAACTAGAATTATTTTGTTATATACTAGAAACAATCTAATTGGCTTATGCAGGATAATCTACAAATTATATTTTATCATGTAGTATGTTTTTATTCCCATTTGCCCCAAGAATACTCCAGTGTCGCTTGCGGCTACAGAGTTTACCTGAGATAATTCACAGATTGCAGTTCTAATCTAACAGATTACAGTTTAGTTTTACAAGGTTAAACAATACTCCCAAAGTTTGCCAGGAAATATCTATTATTATTTTCCCATCGCTCTAGTATATCAATAGTCTTTGGAAACAAATGACATCATTCTATTTATAGCATTCTTTTTTCAATAGTGGTATTTCCATTTACAAAATATAGTAATTCTCAATTGTTGAAAATGTCAAATCCTAGAAAACATAGCATTCCTACACATGATGTTAACATCATTCTCAAAGAGTTGTTAGCCAAAGATTCATTTGATGAATCCAATTTACATATACATTTCTGTTACATTAGGATTAGAGACAAGATCTGTTTAGAAATAATTCCAAGAACAGTTTTTTATATTTTATTTTCACATTGAAAATCAGTCAGACTTGCTTCAGCCTCATAGAGTGTGTTTATGTAAAATTAAATTAACGCTGGTAGCAAGCTACACTTTTCTTCTAAACAGGAAATGGGCTAATGAGCCTGATGTTAAAAACTCACCTATTCATCAAGCTCTACTGAGAAATTTATCATAAAATTCACCAGTGTTTCATTTCCTTTCAAACAAGTCTATACATATTATCTTTTTCTATTTTTTTTTTTCCCCAAAATAACTTGGGAGGAAAAAATAGATGTACACAGAGGCCTTGCTGCTCTGGAATTATTCCTTTAGAATTTCAGATGAAATCACATGCAAGTTATAAGCTAAAATAATTTCTTTATATGTTTATTCTCTCCAATCATTCTTATATAACCAATTTGGTCTGAGACAATAGCAAAAATGCATCTTTATCCATACTACTACTAAAAAAAATCTTAGCACAAATTACAGGTAACATGAAAACATAAATATATCTTCTGTCAATTTCTTCTACCACCAAGTATACAGATTCATTTTTTGATAATGCCATAAGCTGTGACAAGAATGTTTCCTGAGAGACTATTTTTCATTGTCTGTGTTTATGGAGGGACAACATCACCTATAACCTCTATGCTTGCTTAAAAAGGGGACACTTGGCTCTCCTCTGTCATCAGAGTGCCAGTGTGGTGAGGATTCCAGGAAAAGTAGAAAAGGGTAGAAGACTCTTCAGAAAGAACACACCTTCAGATTGTGCTCATTCACATGAAATAACAGAAGAGAGTTCTGGTTATGGAGGAGTAAAGGAGGGGAATAAGCCACTAAGATAATGAGCAGTCACACTAGCTTTTCTAACCAGAGAATTCTTATATAAGAACTGACTGCCTGAGTTAAACTTACACTTAAATAGCATAATTGCAAGTTATTAAATTCAGATAATTATGTGCGTTAATATGTAATTGGTTTGCTGTGGTGGTTGTTCGAATTAAACAATAGAGGGAAAGAGAGAAGGAGTTAGTTATATAAGGGTCCACATGTCTTTTCATGGCTGGGAATTAATATATACCACGTCAAATTTTTAAATAGATTAAATAAGTGTATAAATGTATTAGTTAAATTCATAAAAGTAAACAAAATTCAGTGTTTTCTTCAGCAAAATGGTCATTTTACATCTTTGAGGATTTTTTTTCATGTTTTTCTGTCCAAACATATGTTTTTCAGTAACAATAATTATAAGAAATTAGTATAATAAAATACAAGTGAAATTGGTTTTTAGACATAAGAGCTACACTGTAAAACATCCTGGTATCTAAGGTAAATTATGTTATTGTTCTGAAAATACTCTTCTCTTCCTTTCTGCCACCATCACAAAAGCAGTACAGGGCCCTGCTGCATCAATATAAACTTCTCTACGATTTGCTTCAGCCAAATGAATATATCTGTGTGTTTTTTATTGGAGGCTTTAAGAGCTACGAAGTGTTCCTTGCAGGCCATGTGCTTGTGCCATGAGAAAAGTATGCTTGTCTCAGGTAGCTGCTAACCCCAGAAAGTTAGATATGTGGAGTATCTGAATCCAACCTGCTGTGAGAACAGAGCTGCCTCAGCCAATCCACAGTCTCTTAAACTTAAGAAAGCTAATGTGAGCATGAAATAAATCATTCTTGATAAAAGCCACTGAAATGTTGAGGTTTATTTGTCTTACATTATTGCAGGAAAATATTGATACTATAATCATGTTATTTATTTACATTAGTTTCAAGTATACAGTACATTGGTTAGACAGCTATATAATTAGTAAAATGATCCCCCCAATTGCTCCTTCCCTCCCCTGATCGTCCGCCTAGCCAATATATTAATGCCAATTGCCTTCCTTATGCCATGCTTCCCATCCCCGTGACCGTCTGTCAGCTACTAATTTGTACTTCTTTAACCTTTCACCCCATCCTCCCAGTCCCCCAAACATCCCTCCCCTGTGTCCTTCCAAAATTGTCCACTATATTCGTGAGTCTCTTTTTGATTAGTTTGTTCT